>NW_027223344.1:1071158-1439928 GCF_030449975.1 Polyergus mexicanus
AATTTATCGTTGCGATATAATTATGTATTATTTAGGATTTAGGCTATACAAGATAAAAGATAATTAATTTTATTTATCGAATTAAATTATTTTCCGATACTTGTTGCGACCTCGTTTAGAAAAGGAATTTTATAATGTCTCGCGCTTTACTACCTTACTGTTCGAGTGTCGCCGTGACAATGATTAACCATAAGTAGTAATACCTTAATAATAGCGCGCTAATTTTTATGCCGCCAAGGCCGAATATTATGTTACTGATAATTCGCAACCGAAAATATATTTTGCGTATTATGAACAAGCGGAATATTAAACTATACAAATATTTTAAATTATAGATCAATTATTTAATAAATTAATATGTCTCGAAACTTATCGTCATTTTAATTATTCGGACCTGCGATTCGACTATTTTTTTATACGTTTTCAATCCGTATCATATTTAAATCGTCGAAAAGTTAAATGAAAAAGCAGAACGGACGAAATATAATTGAATCTTAATTATTTTTAGAGAAATAATTATTATTTATAAAGGGAAAGAAACATTGCGACAAAACAATTTACATTTACAATTTTGATATCTATCATTTCAACTCTTGATTAAATGTAACACAAATACACATCACGCGAAATACGTGCCTCGAAATTTATTGTTGCGGTATAATTATTTAAAATATGTAAAAGATAATTTATATTTATCGTATCAAATTATTTCCCGATTTCGTTCAGAAAGAGAATTTGACGGAGTGTCTCGCGCTTTACTACCTTACTGTTCGAGTGTCGCCGTGCGATTGATAGGCCATAATACGTTAACAATAATAGCGTGCTCATGTTTACGTCGCCAAGGCCGAAAACCATATTTTATGTCTTGTATCAATTTTGGATCTTTCTGAGAAAAGACGATGCGATCTCAAAAAATATATAGGAACCTAAAAGCGCGTATACCGTCCACATTTATATCGCGCTATGAAGCCAGTCATAGCGCGATATAAATTTCTGATTATATTTTCTTTCCCGCAACAACTTTTCAACAATATTACATTACACGCTTTAATACTAATAATGAATAACTTTATTGTAGAGAAATTACCTGACTATAGTTCTTATTCAAGTGTATGAGTAATAACAAAATCATGATACGTAAACAATACACTCTCAGAAAGGATTTCTGATAACGAGACAAAAAATATTCTTGACATATTTAATCGTATCACAACCTTATGCAGTATAAAAATAAACCAATTTTAAAATTAAATCAATAATTCCTTTTCTTCTCTTTCGAATTAAATAAGATTGTCTTACTATCTTGAGACAAGAGTAACATATACAAATCTAAGCTTATATATTCTTGCATTTAGAATAACTTGATGTTAGCGCCACAATAGCCGGCGCGAAACTGATATGCGGTGGCGTTACTAGGCATTTTATTCTAGATTGAAGAATTTTCCATTTAAGATTAAAATATTCCTTTTTCAATAATAAATATGATTGTCGCTATATCGATCCTATTTTATGATAGATTGAAGAGTAATAGCATTAGATCCGGAAATCTTTTCTGTGGGTGTAGCGCGCCAATTTTTACGCCGCCAAGACCGAGTATCATATTATTGAAAAGTCGTTGCCAAAATATTTTATATGTACAATTATATTATATATATATATATATATATATATATACACGCGGGGAATATTAAAGTTTACAAAATATATTTTAAATTATGATTAATTATATTTATTAAACGATTGATGTATCGCGAAGTCTTGTATTAATTACTCGATTTTGCGAATCGATTGTTTAATTGCTCGATCTTAATCCGAATCATATTTAGATGCTGTTAAAAGTCAAACGATAAAGCGTCGAAAATATATTTAATTTCAAATTTTATTTTTGAAGAAATAATTATTTCTTATTGTGGTAATGTATTTAAAAGATAAGTAAATAATTATCTTATCAAATTATTTTCCGGTACTTGTCGCGATCGCGTTTAGGAAACGAATTTGACGGAGCGTCTCGCACAGCTACTTTACTGCGCGGATGTCGTCGTGTAAATGATACATAAGAAAGGAATTTGATGTCGACGGAGCGTCTCACCCCACTATAGTTCTTATTCAAGTGTCGCTGTATGAGTAATAACAAAATCATGATACGTAAACAACAGCGCGCCAATGTTTACGCCACCAAGGCTGAATAACATTTTATTGAAAAGTCGTTGCCGAAATATTTTATGTACAATTACATTATATATATATATATATATATATATATATATATATATATATATATATATATATAATGTAATTGTCAAAGGGCTATTTTGACGACATTTAAAAAATGAATATTTTATTGCATACATCGAAATCCGCAAAAGTATCAAAAGAACACGATAAGCAAAGAAGTCGCACGTAAATTTGCAACAGTGAATACAAAAGTATATCTATTTTTGTTAATTGCCGTTTTGACGGTTGTCTCGATTTCCGATGTTATAGCTATAGCTGATGCAATAGTTGAAGCAAATTCTGCTCCGCTCCCTCTCTCACGATCTAAGGTATAAAATTATTATATAATATATAATTTTTGGTTTTTTATATTTATTAATTTATATTTATATGTATACTGTACATTTAATTAATAATGTTCTCTTCCTCTCTCTTCACATAATATCATGAAACAAACAGTATTACATATTTTTTCATGTTTTTGTTAAAAATTATATATTGTATATATATATGCGAAAACTGTATTATTGTGTGTATATAAAATAATTCGTAAAAATAATATCAAATGCTAATAGTAAGTTTTTTATTTTTTAAATAAGAAAATCCTTACGTAAAAAATTGTGTAATACTTATTGTTAATATGTCAATAATAAAGAATATATTGTATAACCACAATATCATTTATATATTTTGGTTATATTTTTATATAAATAAAGTAAAAATTAAATTTTATTTACTTTCTTGCATTTTAGATGGATCTAATGGACGTAATGCTTTCTACAATAGAGAGTATATTTGAGAGAATCTCTAAGGAACTTGCTTTAATATTTGGGCTATAATATTTAAGACTAAAATGCACTTAAAATAAAATATGGCATAAAAAAATTATGTGTAAGTGATTATGGTATGATATATTCTGCAGAATTCTCAATTATTGTGAGCTTTTATGGTAATAATGATGTATATGATATTGTGAGAAAAATTTCATCAAGTAATATTTTTGCTATTAGAATTATGTAAAATATAATATGCTGTTATGTTATTTTATTATTATATATATCAAAATATATATCTCATATTAATGAATTTTCATGCTACGTTTTGTGATTGATGTTAATCCCTTATTTCGAATAATTGCAAAATTCAATTTAGAATATTTTATATTATATAAACTATTTTTATTTGCACGTTCATACACACATAGAGTAAAATAGCAATTCAAATGGCAATGTTAAAACACAACTATATGTTGCAGAAAAGAAATATTAATCTTATTTATATTATAAGCAAAGTTTAGTTTAAAGTATAATTTCAAAGATGCTTTACGATAAAATAATAAATTGTGTGTATGTTTACAATTATGAATATAAAATTTTTAATTAAAGTCTTCTAATAAAAATTGACGCCACAGACAGATAAAACAGGCAATTGTATTAGTATTTATCTTTTGTGATCAAACAAACAATTATGGGCGATCTGTAGAAATTATCATGGATGGTTTTTTTTTTGCACAGATCGCAATTGAATGAAAGTAACAAAGCAATACACATGCGCAACGTAATTTTTTAATGTAATGAAAGATCGAATCTCGTCCACTCATAATTCAACTATCACAATGTCATTGGAGATACAAAGTTTTTTAAAAAGTTAAAACTTTCCAGAATTTATGTAACATTAAACTATATTGTGCATTACAACAAGATATAAATAACACAACTTATATCAATAGGTATTTGACATTTTTATTAAAAATCGTAACATAGATTATGTATAATTTTAATTCAAAAGACATATTAGCATAATAATATATATTAACATATGCAAATATGTATATTGTTAAATTTAAAAACAATAATGAAAACTCAAGATAAAAAGAATCAACCTGTAGAAATGCAAGTTGAATATACTGTAATTCGACTACATGTTCCACATAAATAAATTTCAACATTTTGGACGATAAAATTTGGTTCTGAATATGTAGATTTATTTTAAAAATTTATTGAAACAAATATATCTTTTTAAATATACAAAGAATCTGCACACACACACACGTGTGTGTGTGTGTGTGTGTGTGTAAGTATATATATAAATTAAATAACTTGTTACTAAATAATTATATATGATATGTGTATATTAATGTTAGATTGTGGCATAATTATAATGTATGCCATTCTTTTTTTTAATGTTATTTGTCTTAATTTGGTTTTTTATTTTAACATAAATACTCAAAATATTTTATAAATAAAATACTTATTTATAAGAAATTAATTATTTATGTACATAAGGCAATATCCCTCTACAAATCTTTATTTTAACAGATTTATACACTTGGATTAAATTTCAGGAAATTGCTAATTTATTATCGCTATTTGTTTATATGACTGCATCTCTTCATCGTTATATCGTCATTTCTAAATAGATGAGAAAATTAAGATATAAAGAATAATGGTTTTAAAACAATGGTTTTAAAAAAGTTAAAAAATAAAATGTATTCAGAATTTATATAAGAGAGAATATATATATAAGATCAAATATTGTATTATATATTAGAATTAAAATTTAAGATATAAAAAACACAACTTATCTTGAATAATAAGATTACTATATTATATAATAACCCACTATATTATTAAACGGAACATAAACTTATGTTATATTCATTGATTCACGTCTTTATTGCGTATTATTTTGAGTTACTTACTTGTCTTGATACGTTCAAGGAAACGGGAAAAATAATGGGCCAGATGATAGATTCAGATGTAATAACAACATCAAGTACAACCATAGCTTCCGCAATAAATTCGCTAGGAATATTAATTATTCCTAAGATGAAAGCAAGCCCTAAAGTAAAGGTAAAACTAACATTACTCTCATGTTTTATGATTGTTGAGAATATATGTAATTGCCAGATAATTCGATCAAATTTAAATCTTACGTTTTTACGTTATTAAAATTTACGTTTAATTTTGTCAGATTAGATCTTTCGTCGGCATTTTTTACATTTGCAAGAGAAATTATATTCAAAATAAAAATCACCGCGGCAAAACTCGATATTTATAATTTTAAATAGATAAAAATTACAACAGTGAAAATTAAAGAGATCGAACAAATTATAAATTACGGAATCTAAATAGACGATAAAATCTATTTTGTAATTAGCTATAACAAAAACACTTGTAGCTCATATTTTATATTTAAAATAGAATTTTTTTAAAATATTTAAAAGTAAAAACTTATGACAAGTGTGAATCTCATTTAATTTTCATCAAGATAAAATTGACTTGATATTTGTGCAAAAGTGTCTACGATTAAAAGCAAATGATTTCTGTGATGCATTTTATATAAAATTAGTAACAATGATAGTTCAAACAATAGAAACTCAAGAATTAAATGTTTTATAGATATCGAAGAATCTAGTGTAAGGAATAAATAGCTAAAAAAAAGATGCAAAACCGCAACGGAACGTACGCAGTGTAGGCAGACAAACATGTCTGGATTCACCAGCATTGGTGAACGTTAAAGTATACGCAAGATTAAATAAGATGCAAATAAGATGTAATAAAAGAAGGAATATTTGTCGTACATTGTTAGATGAAGACGTAAGAGACGGTCGTGTGCACAGGTTGCAAGTGAAATATTTAGTTGTCTCCATTTGTGATCACACGTAAAAAATATATAAAATATGAGCGAAAAATATAATTTTGCAAATAAATAGAACAGACGTTTTATATCGCTCATTCCTTGCTTATTTCGTAATTTTATTCCGTCTATCTAAATAGTATCTATAGGAAAATCTTTTGTCACTGGATCACAGACTAGAATAGAAAAATCGACTTTCGCGAGTAAGAGACAAAGGATGGAGGGAGAAGAGAGACAGATCGAAAATTGCGAGGAAGCGGTCGCGCGAGCATACCGGTGAGAGAAATGGGCGAAAAAAGCTCATTTCCGTGGAGGTTTATCGGCTGGAGACGTTCTTCTACGATATATTACGAAGGGATGCATATGTTCCGGCCAGTCTGTCCCCCTTCTTTGCGCCAACGTACACACGTACACGTTCTCCCTATTTCGACGATGTCTCCGACATCGGTGTAACGACTGCGTTTTATAAAGTATGTGACTCCGCGGCAGGGATGCGCATTCGCGTCCCCTACTCGTTCTGTCATTCCCGGCTTCCCCCGCCCCCTCCTGCTGCGTTTCTTCTTATCCGTTTTTCCACGAGGTATTGTCTTAGCACCCCTCGATCTTGTACCCTGCTCGCAATGTTTTCAATTTTTGCTCAACGACACAAATGTTCTCATGGTTTCACATAATGCTCTCGACGATACAACGCATGATATAACGCGCATAGGATGTTTAAATATAATTATTCGATTTACTAATAAATTTACTAACAAACGAATTAATTGAAATTTTTGCGCAGATAGCAGTAAGTCCCAAAATTCGCAGTGCAATATAATTATTGAAAATATTCATTTTGTATTTGCAGCGAAAATTTAAGATTCGCTAATATTAAACACGGTCATATATTTTTCGTTCATATAATTAAATATAAAATTTTTGATATTGAAATATGGTAATGAATTTGTACTTATGTAAATTCTTTACTCGATGATCAAGATTTCTTAGCGTATCAATTATATTAAACAATATATATATCCATTTTTTCCTTATATTTTAACGTCAAATATTAAATTACATTTATATATTTACTAATTGATATTTTATTAAAATTATATTTTTAAAAATACTCTGACCCTTTTTTTCACATTTGTTATTTTATACATATATTACATACATATATATGTATATCTATATATTATAATTGTTACAATTTCATTACCTCGAGATTGAAATTTGACTCACCGGTACGATGCGCAACAGCGGAGTTGTAGTACACATGTTGAAATCTGTAAAACATAAATATAACCAAATTATATAAAACTTATAATAATAGAATAATATAAAATGTTTGAAATAATTATCCAGGAAAAATTGTCAACGTATAATTATATACAAAATATCCATAATTATATATAAGAAATTTGCTCTCACAATTATCAAAGTAAACGACACGCGTCATTATCGTTAATATATATAAATCATACAAAAATAATATTGTAAAAATAAACACTGTTCCCGCATTATTTTAAGGAAAAATGAAATTTGCAATTTTTATAGATTACACAATATTTTATACATGATTATACATATGAGCAATTTTTGCCGAAGATTTCGAGCAAGTTATATATCAATTTCAAAGTGGGAAAAATAATGAACAATAATTAATTGCATTATATTGCTTAATAATAAATATAAAAAGATTGACTTTATCGCGATGAGAAACAAGCAATCAAAATATTTTACGAATAAGAAATTAAATAAATTTTATACTACTCACCCCACGGTTACTCCGCCGTTGCCCGATGCCTCCCCGGGCCTCCTCCTCCACCTCACTTCTTTGTCCTCCTCTTTTTAATGGCATTCACATTCACTCGCGAAACACAATTAATTATGATCACGCACGCATTAATGAGCAAAATACAATCGCGCGGCAATCCTGATTTTTAATCACACGCAAAGCGCAATTTTTTATATTGCGACAGGGAAACGACAGGAAAAGAATAATCGCATACAGTTACAAAAGCTCGGTACTCGACAATTTAAAATATTTTAAAACAATGCTATCTCTATTATTAATAATTAATATCCGCTCGTTATGATAATACGACTGTGCACGAATATGAATATGTAAGTAGAACATATTATATATGTAAATATCTGTCAAATGTGTGATATTCGAACAAAATACGATTTAGCAACGAGTCGTGATAGATTTCAATCTATGAAATTATATATACACGATTTAAGAAACCATTAATGCGGAAAATTTACTTCGCCATTGACAATTATCAAAATGCATATTAAATACGACTATATTTGATCAGTTCGGTATGTTTTATCAATGACCGGCAAGTTCTAAAATATTACAACTTTGATCTGATAACATTAGCGATATAATCAGTTAATATAATCAGTAATTAATAATTTAAGATATACCGTCCGAGTTCTCGTCGCGACCGCGTATCGAGAAATACTACGCAATATTAATATAAAAGTATATTAAATATTAATATAAAAGTAATTGAATATTAATATAAAAGTATATTGAATATTGCGCAGCTTTTCTTTCAAAAATAAATATCGAATGACAGTCTAGTTACATTCTGTCTAATGGTAAATGACTGCTTGTCACATCGCGATTAAAAGTTATTAAAACGTGCGATTAAATTGGCTCGTATATAGCAAATATATATAATTAATAATCGCGCCGCTCGATTCGTAACCGTTCTATTCAACACACGTTTAATCAACAATGATCAAAAAATTTTGAAATAATAACTTTGTTCTGATATTACGATCTAATATAGAGAAAGGAGATATAACGCGTCGTTCGGAACTTTATTATTTTATGTATCGTGTGCTATTGAAATTGCACAATCAATATTTTACTATCTTTTTCTGAGATGTGTTCATTAAAGGCGGAGCAGCCGTATATAAAGTCGTAAATAAATATAACTTTAATTATATTAAAGCTACATGGCGGGCCGAAATCGCGACGCTTTTGCCGAAATCATTTGCGTCACATACATTATTCGCTTTGATTTCCATTACCGTTAAAGATATCGATATTATTCAAGAAAGACATTGTTTTACATGAGCTCCGCTACAAGGATTGACGCATTAGATTTTTAAAATTAATAAGCTTACGATTATTAAAGGGATTAAGCTGGCGAAAATCGCGACGTCTTTTCCTGGGTCATTCGCGTCTAATGAGTCTATCTCTTAAAGCACAGCAATCTTTAAAGAAATTAACGCGTCGTTCGGAACTACATTATTTTACTGCGTGCTATTGAAATTACGCCATTAATATCTTACGAATTGTATCTTTTTCTACGATGTGTTCATTAAAGGCGGAGCAGCCGTATATAAAGTCGTAAATAAATATAACTTTGATTATATTAAAGCTACATAGCGGGCCGAAATCGCGACGCTCTTGCCGAAATCATTTGCGTCAGATACATTATTCGATTTGTTTTCGATTACCGTAAAAGATATCGATATTATTCAAGAAAGACATTGTTTTACATGAGCTCCGCTACAAGGATTGACGCATTAGATTTTTAAAATTAATAAGCTTACGATTATTAAAGGGATTAAGCTGGCGAAAATCGCGACGTCTTTTCCTGGGTCATTCGCGTCTAATGAATCTATCTCTTAAAGTACAGCAATCTTTAAAGAAATTAACGCGTCGTTCGGAACTACATTATTTTACTGCGTGCTATTGAAATTACGCCATTAATATCTTACGAATTGTATCTTTTTCTACGATGTGTTCATTAAAGGCGGAGCAGCCGTATATAAAGTCGTAAATAAATATAACTTTGATTATATTAAAGCTACATAGCGGGCCGAAATCGCGACGCTCTTGCCGAAATCATTTGCGTCAGATACATTATTCGATTTGTTTTCGATTACCGTAAAAGATATCGATATTATTCAAGAAAGACATTGTTTTACATGAGCTCCGCTACAAGGATTGACGCATTAGATTTTTATAATTAATAAGCTTACGATTATTAAAGGGATTAAGCTGGCGAAAATCGCGACGTCTTTTCCTGGGTCATTCGCGTCTAATGAATCTATCTCTTAAATCACAGTAATTTTTTAAGAAATTAACGCGTCGTTCGGAACTTTATTATATTATATTATTCAAGTTATAGCGTCCTTAATATTAATTTTTTCCTTAATAATTAATAATTTATTTTTTAACAATTATGACTTTTTTATTTTAAATTTTATTATATCTTTAATATTAAAATTAAGAATTCCCCCTTTTCATTTATGAATACCTTCAATATCTTTAACTATGCCATGAAATACATTGTTTATCTTATTAACTATTCAAAAGTTACTCCATTTTATATATTTTCAATTATTGAAATAAATAATTTATTCATATATTTTTTAATTCTTTCATCTTCATATATCTCTACCATTAAAATAATTAATTTACTTAATTTTAAAATATTATTAACATACTCATCAATTAACCAAACCAGATGAATATTAATATTAATTTTTTTTTTAAATTTATTATGATTAATTTACATATTTATTTATAGGCTAATCTTATTTATTATTTGCCTTATTATTCCTCATTTTAAACTATACTCTAATTTTTTTTTTAATAATTACTCTTATATTAATTTTAATTTAATATGCCTAATATTATCTCTTAATCTATCTAGAATCCCTAAAATTCTTTTATTTTAATGTATACTTACATTAATTTAATAAATATAACTGTATTTTTATTTATTTTTAAATCTAAACTTTTTAATAATATTTATTATTCTGAATTTAATTTTATTAATTATAAAAAATTACTATTATTAACATATTTTAGAATAATTATATCTTTAATAATTTTACTTATTTAAATTATTTTAAGATTTTAAGTTAATAAAAACTCTAAACCTTCAAAGTTTAATATATAATATATTTTATAATTCTTATATTTTAATTTATTATCTTTTAAAAAATTTCTTTAAATTTGCAATTTAATATTTTTATTTAAACTAAAAAATAATTTATTAGTATTAGAAGACAACTTTATAATTAATTAATTAAATAATAAAGTTATAAGTCACTTGGTAATAATATCAAAAATTAGTTAGGAATAATAAGATTCTGTATAGAAAATAATTACAGATCATACTTGACAAATAGAAAATCTTAGAGAAATACAATTAATAAATTAAAATTTAATACACGTGCGTATATATATATATATATATATATATATATATATATATATATATACATATATATATAATTATATTATATGTCAAAGAGATAGAGAAAGAGAGAGTATATTGTGTGTATATAATTTATGTTAATGTTTTATTTTATTAGAACTCTGTCGCACAGAGTTAAATTAAAGAAAGCTGGAAATTTAATGCTTCAAAATCCGCAAAAGTATCAGGATAACACGATAAGCAAAGAGGTAGCAAAGAGGTATATTATAGAACGCGGGGAATTTAATGCTTTAAAATCCGCAAAAGTATCAGGATAACACGATATGCAAAGAGGTAGCGAAGCGGTAAATTATAGAAAACGGGAAATTTAATGCTTCAAAATCCGCAAAAGTATAAGGATAACACGATATGCAAAGAGGTAGCGAAGCGGTAAATTAGAGAAAACGGGAAATTTAATGCTTCTAAATCCGCAAAAGTATCAGGATAACACGATAAGCAAAGAGGTAGTAAAGAGGTAGCAAAGAGGTAAATTATAGAAAGTTCTTCACGTCTAACATATTCTTCGCTTACATCTCGTCTACCGTTAAAGATATCGATATTATTCAAGAAAGACATTATTCTACATGATCTCCGCTACAAGGATTGACGCATTAGATTTATAAAATTAATAAGATGATGATTATTAAAGCGATAAAGCGAGGTGAAATCGCGACGCTCTTGCCGAAATCATTTGCGTCACATACATTATTCGCTTCGATTTCGATTACCGTTAAGGATATCGATATTATTCAAGAAAGACATTGTTCTACATGATCTCCGCTACAAGGATTGACGCATTAGATTTATAAAATTAATAAGCTTACGATTATTAAAGCGATAAAGCGAGGTGAAATCGCGACGCTCTTGCCGAAATCATTTGCGTCACATACATTATTCGCTTCGATTTCGATTACCGTTAAAGATATCGATATTATTTAAAAAAGACATTGTTCTACATGATCTCCGCTACAAGGATTGACGCATTAGATTTATAAAATTAATAAGATGACGATTATTAAAGCGATAAAGCGAGCCGAAATCGCGACGCTTTTGCCGAAATGGCGTCGCTTTTGCCGAAATCATTTGCGTCAGATACATTATTCGCTTTGATTTCGATTACCGTTAAAGATATCGATATTATTCAAGAAAGACGTTATTCTACATGATCTCCGCTACAAGAATTGACGCATTAGATTTATAAAATTAATAAGATGACGATTATTAAAGCGATAAAGCGAGTCGAAATCGCGACGCTTTTGCCGAAATCATTTGCGTCAGATACATTATTCGCTTTGATTTCGATTACCGTTAAAGATATCGATATTATTCAAGAAAGACATTATTCTACATGATCACCGCTACAAGAATTGACGCATTAGATTTATAAAATTAATAAGATGACGATTATTAAAGCGATAAAGCGAGCCGAAATCGCGACGCTTTTGCCGAAATCACTTGCGTCAGATACATTATTCGCTTTGATTTCGATTACCGTTAAAGATATCGATATTATTCAAGAAAGACATTGTTTTACATGAGCTCCGCTACAAGGATTGACGCATTAGATTTTTAAAATTAATAAGCTTACGATTATTAAAGGGATTAAGCTGGCGAAAATCGCGACGTCTTTTCCTGGGTCATTCGCGTCTAATGAATCTATTAATAATTAATATAATTTTTGCCTAATTTCTCTAACAAATTTATTATATTCATATAAATAAGTTATTTATTTTTATTAAGAATATTTATATTAATTTTATCATAATTAATCAATAATTTTTATAATTATAAATATTTTTTTTATTAATTAAATTTTTAAATATAATTCAAATTATTAAAATTTATAAATAAATTTATTTTAAATTAATATAATTAATAATCAATAATAAATATAAATTATTAAATTTTTTCAAAAAATTTTAAATTTTAAAAATATTTGTACTACTTACAATTTAATTTATTTAATATATATTCATTTAAACTAACTCACAGATTATCCCGTAAATTTCTAATATAAATTTTTATATTTAATTAATTTATTAATAATTAATTATAATTAACAATTTATATTTAAATTAAATTTATATGAAAAAAAACTAGATACCAAAAGAATCGAATAACATTTCTTCAATAAATGAAAATTTAAAATAATTATTTAACATTAACCTTTATTTATATTTAACTCTTTTTATATGGAAAAATTTTATTTATAAACTCTTTATTTAATAAATCCTGATACAAAATGTACAATAAATAAAATTTACTATTTTATACATAAATACCATTCATTTACATTACCTTAAATTATAATTTAAAATAATTATTTTAATATCATTACTAAAACTAAATAAAATATATTAAAAATTTCTTATTTAAAATATAAAATCAATAATTTCAATTTTATAAAATTTTATTTAAAAATTATTTTTATTAAATATAAGAAAAAATAATTTACTTATATATTAAAATTTTAATATATAGTACATAAATATTATAAAATATTAATCGTTTCAATGTAAATGAATTATTTTAAATTAAACTAAAATCTTTTTAATTTTTTATAATTTTATAATAAAATTTTTATTTATTAAAATTATTAACATTATAATATTTATTTTAATTTTTTTTTAATTTATTTAATAAATTTTTTATTGTTTTAAATTTAATTAATTTTGCTTTAATTCCTTAATTTTTTTCTGACTTATTTATAATATGATTTTTTATAGAAATCAATAATTTCTTATTTATTTGTCACTAATGTATAAAATTAATTAATAAAAAAATCATGTTTTTATATTATATTATTCAAGTTATAGCGTCTTTATATTAATATTAATTTTTTCTTAATAATTAATAATTTATTTTTTAACAATTATGACTTTTTTATTTTAAACTTTATCATAAAACTTTATTAAAATTTAATACACGTACGTATATATATATATATATATATATATATATATATATATATATATATAATTATATTATATGCCAAAGAGATAGAGAAAGAGAGAGTATATTGTACGTATATAATTTATGTTAATGTTTTATTTTATTAGAACTCTGTCGCACAGAGTTAAATTATAGAAAGCTGGAAATTTAATGCTTCAAGATCCGCAAAAGTATCAGGATAACACGATAAGCAAAGAGGTAGCAAAGAGGTAAATTATAGAAAACGGGAAATTTAATGCTTTAAATTATAGAAAGTTCTTCACGTCTAACATATTCTTCGCTTAGTTCTCGTCTACCGTTAAAGATATCGATATTATTCAAAAAAGACATTGTTCTACATGATCTCCGCTACAAGGATTGACGCATTAGATTTTTAAAATTAATAAGATGACGATTATTAAAGCGATAAAGCGAGTCGAAATCGCGACGCTCTTGCCGAAATCATTTGCGTCACATACATTATTCGCTTCGATTTCGATTACCGTTAAAGATATCGATATTATTCAAAAAAGACATTGTTCTACATGATCTCCGCTACAAGGATTGACGCATTAGATTTATAAAATTAATAAGATGACGATTATTAAAGCGATAAAGCGAGCCGAAATCGCGACGCTTTTGCCGAAATCACTTGCGTCAGATACATTATTCGATTTGTTTTCGATTACCGTAAAAGATATCGATATTATTCAAGAAAGACATTGTTTTACATGAGCTCCGCTACAAGGATTGACGCATTAGATTTTTAAAATTAATAAGCTTACGATTATTAAAGGGATTAAGCTGGCGAAAATCGCGACGTCTTTTCCTGGGTCATTCGCGTCTAATGAATCTATCTCTTAAATCACAGTAATTTTTTAAGAAATTAACGCGTCGTTCGGAACTTTATTATATTATATTATTCAAATTATAGCGTCTTTAATATTAATTTTTTCCTTAATAATTAATAATTTATTTTTTAACAATTATGACTTTTTTATTTTAAATTTTATTATATCTTTAATATTAAAATTAAGAATTCCCCCTTTTCATTTATGAATACCTTCAATATCTTTAACTATGCCATGAAATACATTGTTTATCTTATTAACTATTCAAAATGTTACTCCATTTTATATATTTTCAATTATTGAAATAAATAATTTATTCATATATTTTTTAATTCTTTCATCTTCATATATCTCTACCATTAAAATAATTAATTTACTTAATTTTAAAATATTATTAACATACTCATCAATTAACCAAACCAGATGAATATTAATATTAATTTTTTTAAAAAATTTATTATGCTTAATTTACATATTTATTTATAGGCTAATCTTATTTATTACTTGCCTTATTTTTCCTCATTTTAAACTATACTCTAATTTTTTTTTTAATAATTACTCTTATATTAATTTTAATTTAATATGCCTAATATTATCTCTTAATCTATCTAGAATCCCTAAAATTCTTTTATTTTAATGTATACTTACATTAATTTAATAAATATAACTGTATTTTTATTTATTTTTAAATCTAAACTTTTTAATAATATTTATTATTTTGAATTTAATTTTATTAATTATAAAAAATTACTATTATTAACATATTTTAGAATAATTATATCTTTAATAATTTTACTTATTTAAATTATTTTAAGATTTTAAGTTAATAAAAACTCTAAACCTTCAAAGTTTAATATATAATATATTTTATAATTCTTATATTTTAATTTATTATCTTTTAAAAAATTTCTTTAAATTTGCAATTTAATATTTTTATTTAAACTATAAAATAATTTATTAGTATTAGAAGACAACTTTATAATTAATTAATTAAATAATAAAGTTATAAGTCACTTGGTAATAGTATCAAAAATTTGTTAGGAATAATAAGATTCTGTATAGAAAATAATTACAGATCATACTTGACAAATAGAAAATCTCAGAGAAATACAATTAATAAATTAAAATTTAATACACGTGCGTATATATATATATATATATATATATATATACATATATATATATATATATATATATATATAATTATATTATATGCCAAAGAGATAGAGAAAGAGAGAGTATATTGTGTGTATATAATTTATGTTAATGTTTTATTTTATTAGAACTCTGTCGCACAGAGTTAAATTATAGAAAGCTGGAAATTTAATGCTTCAAAATCCGCAAAAGTATCAGGATAACACGATAAGCAAAGAGGTAGCAAAGAGATAAATTATAGAAAACGGGAAATTTAATGCTTCAAAATCCGCAAAATATTTTAAATTATAGATCAATTATTTAATAAATTAATATGTCTCGAAACTTATCGTCATTTTAATTATTCGGACCTGCGATTCGACTATTTTTTTATACGTTTTCAATCCGAATCATATTTAAATCGTCGAAAAGTTAAATGAAAAAGCAGGACGGACGAAATATAATTAAATCTTAATTATTTTTAGAGAAATAATTATTATTTATAAAGGGAAAGAAACATCGCGACAAAACAATTTACATTTACAATTTTGATATTTATCATTTCAACTCTTGATTAAATGTATATACACATTACGCTAAATACGTGCCTCGAAATTTATTGTTGCGGTATAATTATTTAAAATATGTAAAAGATAATTTATATTTATCGTATCAAATTATTTCCCGATATTTATCGCGATTTCGTTTAGAAAGAGAATTTGACGGAGTGTCTCGCGCTTTACTACCTTACTGTTCGAGTGTCGCCGTGCGATTGATAGGCCATAATACGTTAACAATAATAGCGTGCTCATGTTTACGCCGCCAAGGCCGAAAACTATATTTTATGTCTTGTATCAATTTTTTAATCGTAATTATTCTCATAATAGGTGCTAAAATTATTGTAAGCAGAGAGAAGCTTGCAATTTCTTATAAGATGCTTTTTCTAATTGATAATTAATTTTTATATTTATGAATTTATTATTTGGATGCATTAGTGCGCACCGATACACATTAAAAACTATTTTATATAAATTTATTTTAATGTCAAACAAAGTGCTCTTATTTAATATATAAAAATTTTTATAAAACTTTTATATTTCCTTTATTTTTAAACTAAATATATTTCTTATATTTTTGAAATAATTTTAATTTATTAATAAAATTTTTGCGAATGAAATGACAAACGCAACATTATTCGGATAAATTTCAGTTAGATACAAACGTAAAAATCAGTTAAAAATTTTTTCTTTCTTATTTAACAATAAGTAAAAATTATTCAAATTATATTGTATTTTGTATTTGATGTCATTTTAATCATAATAATCAAAAAGTATATATAAACCTAAAAGCGCGTATACTGTCCATTGGAGAAAGTCATGGTACGATATAAATTTCTGATTATATTTTATTTCACGCAATAACTTTTCAACAATATTACATTCCACGCTTTAATACTAATAATGAACAACTTTATTGTAGAGAAATTATATTATAAATTAATACTTTAATATGTTTCAATACATATTAAAAAATCTATTAAAAATTATATAATTTAATCTATATATCTCTTCTAGCCCATCCATTTTAAGGCAACGGATCTATTTTTAATCTATAATCTATATTTATATCTACAATATCTACGAATCCGTTACCTCAAAATAAAATTAAGTTCATCACTCACCGGCATTGATGCGCAGCAGCGGAGTTGTTGGTCTTGAGGCTACGTTGTCTGTAACATACAAATATAAAACTCAAATTATAGCAGCATTTACAATATAATTAATATTTCATACGGAATATTTTATATTCGACGCATACAATGCAAATTGTAAGAACCTCTTTATAGATCATAAAAAGATTTTTCTTCATATAGAAATTTTTATAGAATTTATGTAAAAGTCTTTCTTTTTAATTTTTTTTTCTTTAATTTATTCAAATAAAAAGATGTAATTAATGCGCGTACGCGGTTTTCAACAACTAATATACAAATAATAAATACTCACCCTAGGATTGCTCCGTTGGCGCAGGATGCCTCTCCTAGGCCTCCTCCTCCTCTCATTGTCAGGTTGATTTACACACGCGATACTTAAACGGCACTCCCGCACTTTTATTAAAAGATTACTTCCGCACTTGTACGCGCGATACTTTGAACGACACTCCCGCACTTTCAAATTTCGTCACGATCGAACCTTCACGTGAGAATCACGCTTCGAGTCGACAATTTACCGATTACTTCGAGCAAAAGGGGCGACAAAATCGAATTATTTTCCTTGATACTTGTCACGATCCCGTTTAGGAAAGGAATTTAACGAAGATTTGAACGTTTCGCACTGCTACTTTACTGCGCGGATGTCGTCGTGTGAATGATAACACATAAGAAAGGAATTTGATGTCGACGGAGCGTCCCACCCTACTATAGTTCTTATTCAAGTGTCGCTGTATGAGTAATAACAAAATCATAATAAGTAAACAATACACTCTCAGAAAGGATTTCTGATAACGAGACAAAAAATATTCTTGATATATTTAATCGTATTACAACCTTATGCAGTATAAAAATAAAACAATTTTAAAATTAAATCAATAATTCCTTTTCTTCTCTCTCGAATTAAATAAGATTGTCTTACTATCTTGAGACAAGAGTAACATATACAAATCTAAGCTTATATATTCTTGCATTTAGAATAACTTGATGTTAGCGCCACAATAGCCGTCGCGAAACCGATATGCGGTGGCGTTACTAGGCATTTTATTCTAGATTGAAGAATTTTCCATTTAAGATTAAAATATTCCTTTTTCAATAATAAATATGATTGTCGCTATATGAATCCTATTTTATGATAGATTGAAGAGTAATAGCATTAGATCCGGAAATCTTTTCTGTGGGTGTAGCGCGTCAATTTTTACGCCGCCAAGACCGAGTATCATATTATTGAAAAGTCGTTGCCGAAATATTTCATATGTACAATTATATTATATATATATATATACGCGGGGAATATTAAAGTTTATAAAATATATTTTAAATTATGATTAATTATATTTATTAAACGATTGACGTATCGCGATGTCTTGTATTAATTACTCGATTTTGCGAATCGATTGTTTAATTGCTCGATCTTAATCCGAATCATATTTAGATGCTGTTAAAAGTCAAACGATAAAGCGTCGAAAATATATTTAAATTCAAATTTTATTTTTGAAGAAATAATTATTTCTTATTGTGGTAATGTATTTAAAAGATAAGTAGATAATTATCTTATCAAATTATTTTCTGGTACTTGTCGCGATCGCGTTTAGGAAACGAATTCGACGGAGCGTCTCGCACAGCTACTTTCTGCGCGGATGTCGTCGTGTGAATGATAACACATAAGAAAGGAATTTAATGTCGACGGAGCGTCTCACCCCACTATAGTTCTTATTCAAGTGTCGCTGTATGAGTAATAACAAAATCATGATACGTAAACAATAGCGCGCCAATGTTTACGCCACCAAGGCTTAATACCATGTTATTGAAAAGTCGTTGCCGAAATATTTTATATGTACAATTATATTATATATATATACGCGGGGAATATTAAAGTTTATAAAATATATTTTAAATTATGATTAATTATATTTATTAAACGATTGACGTATCGCGATGTCTTGTATTAATTACTCGATTTTGCGAATCGATTGTTTAATTGCTCGATCTTAATCCGAATCATATTTAGATGCTGTTAAAAGTCAAACGATAAAGCGTCGAAAATATATTTAATTCCAAATTTTATTTCTGAAGAAATAATTATTTCTTATTGTGGTAATGTATTTAAAAGATAAGTAGATAATTATCTTATCAAATTATTTTCCGGTACTTGTCGCGATCGCGTTTAGGAAACGAATTCGACGGAGCGTCTCGCACAGCTACTTTACTGCGCGGGTGTCGTCGTATGAATGATAACACATAAGAAAGGAATTTGATGTCGACGGAGCGTCTCACCCCACTATAGTTCTTATTCAAGTGTCGCTGTATGAGTAATAACAAAATCATGATACGTAAACAATAGCGCGCCAATGTTTACGCCACCAAGGCTGAATAACACGTTATTGAAAAGTCGTTGCCGAAATATTTTATGTACAATTATATTATATATATATATATATATGTCAAAGGGCTATTTTGACGACATTTAAAAAATGAATATTTTATTGCATACATCGAAATCCGCAAAAGTATCAGGAGAACACGATAAGCAAAAAAGTCGCACGTAAGTTTGCAACAATGAATACAAAAGTATATCTATTTTTGTTCATTGCCGTTTTTACGGTTGTCTCGATTTCCGATGTTATAGCTGATCCAATAGTTGAAGCAAATTCTGCTCCGCTCTCCCTCTCGCGACCTAAGGTATAAAATTATTATATAATATATAATTTTTGGTTTTTTATATTTATTAATTTATATTTATATGTATACTGTACATTTAATTAATAATGTTCTCTTCCTCTCTCTTCACATAATATCATGAAACAAACAGTATTACATATTTTTTAATGTTTTTGTTAAAAATTATATATTGTATATATATATGCGAAAACTGTATTATTGTGTGTATATAAAATAATTCGTAAAAATAATATCAAATGCTAATAGTAAGTTTTTTATTTTTTAAATAAGAAAATCCTTACGTAAAAAATTGTGTAATACTTATTGTTAATATGTCAATAATAAAGAATATATTGTATAACCACAATATCATTTATATATTTTGGTTATATTTTTATATATAAATAAAGTAAAAATTAAATTTTATTTACTCTCTTGCATTTTAGATGGATCTAATGGACGTAATGCTTTCTACAATAGAGAGTATATTTGAGAGAATCTCTAAGGAACTTGCTTTAATATTTGGGCTATAATATTTAAGACTAAAATGCACTTAAAATAAAATATGGCATAAAAAAATTATGTGTAAGTGATTATGGTATGATATATTCTGCAGAATTCTCAATTATTGTGAGCTTTTATGGTAATAATGATGTATATGATATTGTGAGAAAAATTTCATCAAGTAATATTTTTGCTATTAGAATTATGTAAAATATAATATGCTGTTATGTTATTTTATTATTATATATATCAAAATATATATCTCATATTAATGAATTTTCATGCTACGTTTTGTGATTGATGTTAATCCCTTATTTCGAATAATTGCAAAATTCAATTTAGAATATTTTATATTATATAAACTATTTTTATTTGCACGTTTTCTTTGCTTATCGTGTTATCCTGATTATCCTTTTGCCAATTTCGAAGCATTAAATTTCCCACTTTCTATAATTTAACCCTGTGCGACAGAGTTCTAATAAAACATTAACATAAATTATATACTCTCTCTTTCTCTATCTCTTTGGCATATAACATAATTATATATATATGTATATATATATATATATATATATATATATATATATACATATATATATATATATATATATATATATATACGTGTATTAAATTTTAATTTATTAATTGTATTTCTCTGAGATTTTCTATTTGTCAAGTATAACCTGTAATAAAAATGTCATATACCTATTGATATAAGTTGTGTTATTTCTCGACACCTCGAACAACTCCGTCCACCTGCGTGCAACGGCGATCATCCAGTAGGGTGTTCCCTGCAATTGACGGGTGTTCCCGTCGGCCGTTGCACTCCTGAATTCCACGGGAAAGACCATCACGGACGAAACGACAACGCGCTATCCGCGAACCGGCAATAATTACGCGACCGCCATTTACGAAATCGGACTCGCCATTAATACGGCGCGCCAAGTCCCGCTCAGGGGGAGGATCTATATCCTGCCGCAACACCGATCGACGTACGCGAATCGATACAGGCGCGGTTAAGTACCGCCCACCGGCCCGACCGAAATTACCGCCCACCGGCCCGACCAAAATTATCGCCCGATAACTGGTGGTCACCTCTTTGCTTATCGTGTTATCCTGATACTTTTGCGAATATCGAAGCATTAAATTTCCCTTCTTTCTATAATTTACCGCTTCGCTACCTCTTTGCATATCGTGTTATCCTGATACTTCTGCGGATTTTAAAGCATTAAATTTCCCGTTTTCTATAATTTACCTCTTTGCTACCTCTTTGCTTATCGTGTTATCCTGATACTTTTGCGAAGCATTAAATTTCCAGCTTTCTTCAATTTAACTCTATGCGACAGAGTTCTAATAAAATAAAACATTAACATAAATTATATACACACAATATACTCTCTCTTTCTCTATCTCTTTGGCATATAATATAATTATATATATATATATATATATACGTACGTGTATTAAATATTAATTTATTAATTGTATTTCTCTGAGATTTTCTATTTGTCAAGTATGATCTGTAATTATTTTCTATACAGAATCTTATTATTCCTAACTAATTTTTGATACTATTACCAAGTGACTTATAACTTTATTATTTAATTAATTAATTATAAAGTTGTCTTCTAATACTAATAAATTATTTTATAGTTTAAATAAAAATATTAAATTGCAAATTTAAAGAAATTTTTTAAAAGATAATAAATTAAAATATAAGAATTATAAAATATATTATATATTAAACTTTGAAGGTTTAGAGTTTTTATTAACTTAAAATCTTAAAATAATTTAAATAAGTAAAATTATTAAAGATATAATTATTCTAAAATATGTTAATAATAGTAATTTTTTAAAATTAATAAAATAAAATTCAAAATAATTAATATTATTAAAAAGTTTAGATTTAAAAATAAAAAAAAATATACTTATATTTATTAAATTAATGTAAGTATACATTAAAATAAAAGAATTTTAGGGATTCTAGATAGATTAAGAGATAATATTAGGCATATTAAATTAAAATTAATGTAGGAGTAATTATTAAAACAAAAATTAGAGGATAGTTTAAAATGAGAAAAAATAAGGCAACTAATAAATA
Source organism: Polyergus mexicanus (assembly GCF_030449975.1). Taxonomy (NCBI): domain Eukaryota; kingdom Metazoa; phylum Arthropoda; class Insecta; order Hymenoptera; family Formicidae; genus Polyergus; species Polyergus mexicanus. Next base: position 1,094,118 of record NW_027223344.1, read on the forward strand.
AGATTAGCCTATAAATAAATATGTAAATTAATCATAATAAATTAAAAAAAAATTAATATTAATATTTATCTGGTTTGGTTAATTGATGAGTATGTTAATAAAGTTTTAAAATTAAGTAAATTAATTATTTTAATGGTAGACATATATGAAAATGAAAGAATTAAAAAATATATGACTAAATTATTTATTTCAATAATTGAAAATATATAAAATGGAGTAACTTTTTGAATAGTTAATAAGATAAACAAAGTATTTCATGGCATAGTTAAAGATATTGAAGGTATTCATAAATGAAAAGGGGGAATTCTTAATTTTAATATTAAAGATATGCTAAAATTTAAAATAAAAAAGTCATAATTGTTAAAAAATAAATTATTAATTATTAAGAAAAAAATTAATATTAAAAACGCTATAACTTGAATAATATAATATAATAAAGTTCCGAACGACGCGTTAATTTCTTATAAAATTACTGTGATTTAAGAGATAGATTCATTAGACGCGAATGACCCAGGAAAAGACGTCGCGATTTTCGCCAGCTTAATCCCTTTAATAATCGTAAGCTTATTAATTTTAAAAATCTAATGCGTCAATCCTTGTAGCGGAGATCATGTAGAACAATGTCTTTCTTGAATAATATCGATATCTTTAACGGTAATCGAAATCAAAGCGAATAATGTATCTGACGCAAATGATTTCGGCAAAAGCGACGCCATTTCGGCAAAAGCGTCGCGATTTCGGCTCGCTTTATCGCTTTAATAATCGTCATCTTATTAATTTTATAAATCTAATGCGTCAATTCTTGTAGCGGAGATCATGTAGAATAATGTCTTTCTTGAATAATATCGATATCTTTAACGGTAGACGAGATGTAAGCGAAGAATATGTTAGACGTGAAGAATTTTCTATAATTTACCTCTTTGCTACCTCTTTACTACCTCTTTGCTTATCGTGTTATCCTGATACTTTTGCGGATTTTGAAGCATTAAATTTCCCGTTTTCTATAATTTACCGCTTCGCTACCTCTTTGCATATCGTGTTATCCTGATACTTTTGCGGATTTTGAAGCATTAAATTTCCCGTTTTCTATAATTTACCGCTTCGCTACCTCTTTGCATATCGTGTTATCCTGATACTTTTGCGGATTTTAAAGCATTAAATTCCCCGCGTTCTATAATATACCTCTTTGCTACCTCTTTGCTTATCGTGTTATCCTGATACTTTTGCGGATTTTGAAGCATTAAATTTCCCGTTTTCTGTAAGTTACCGCTTCGCTACCTCTTTGCATATCGTGTTATCCTTATACTTTTGCGGATTTTGAAGCATTAAATTTCCCGTTTTCTGTAATTTACCGCTTCGCTACCTCTTTGCATATCGTGTTATCCTGATACTTTTGCGGATTTTAAAGCATTAAATTCCCCGCGTTCTATAATATACCTCTTTGCTACCTCTTTGCTTATCGTGTTATCCTGATACTTTTGCGGATTTTGAAGCATTAAATTTCCAGCTTTCTTCAATTTAACTCTGTGCGACAGATTTCTAATAAAATAAAACATTAACATAAATTATATACACACAATATACTCTCTCTTTCTCTATCTCTTTGGCATATAATATAATTATATATATATATATATATATATATATATATATATATATATATATACGTACGTGTATTAAATTTTAATTTATTAATTGTATTTCTCTGAGATTTTCTATTTGTCAAGTATGACTTGTAACTATTTTCTATACAGAATCTTATTATTCCTAACTAATTTTTGATACTATTACCAAGTGACTTATAACTTTATCATTAAATTAATTAATTATAAAATTGTTATCTAATACTAATAAATTATTTTATAGTTTAAATAAAAATATTAAATTGCAAATTTAAAGAAATTTTTTAAAAGATAATAAATTAAAATATAAGAATTATAAAATATATTATAAATTAAACTTTGAAGGTTTAGAGTTTTTATTAACTTAAAATCTTAAAATAATTTAAATAAGTAAAATTATTAAAGATATAATTATTCTAAAATATGTTAATAATAGTAATTTTTTATAATTAATAAAATTAAATTCAAAATAATAAATATTATTAAAAAGTTTAGATTTAAAAATAAATAAAAATACAGTTATATTTATTAAATTAATGTAAGTATACATTAAAATAAAAGAATTTTAGGGATTCTAGATAGATTAAGAGATAATATTAGGCATATTAAATTAAAATTAATATAGGAGTAATTATTAAAACAAAAATTAGAGGATAGTTTAAAATGAGGAAAAATAAGGCAAGTAATAAATAAGATTAGCCTATAAATAAATATGTAAATTAATCATAATAAATATAAAAAAAAATTGATATTAATATTCATCTGGTTTGGTTAATTTATGAGTATGTTAATAAAGTTCTAAAATTAAGTAAATTAATTATTTTAATGGTAGAAATATATGAAGATGAAAGAATTAAAAAAAAAAGGATAAATCATTTATTTCAATAATTGAAAATATATAAAATTGAGTAACTTTTTGAAAAGTTAATAAGATAAACAATGTATTTCATGGCATAGTTAAAGATATTGAAGGTATTCATAAATGAAAAGGGGGAATTCTTAATTTTAATATTAAAGATATAATAAAATTTAAAATAAAAAAGTCATAATTGTTAAAAAATAAATTATTAATTATTAAGGAAAAAATTAATATTAAAGACGCTATAACTTGAATAATATAATATAATACAGTTCCGAACGACGCGTTAATTTCTTTAAAGATTGCTGTGCTTTAAGAGATAGACTCATTAGACGCGAATGACCTAGGAAAAGACGTCGCGATTTTCGCCAGCTTAATCCCTTTAATAATCGTCTGCTTATTAATTTTAAAAATCTAATGCGTCAATCCTTGTAGCGGAGATCATGTGGAACATTGTCTTTCTTGAATAATATCGATATCTTTAACGGTAATCGAAATCGAAGCGAATAATGTATCTGACGCAAATGATTTCGGCAAAAGCGTCGCGATTTCGGCTCGCTTTATCGCTTTAATAACCGTAAGCTTATTAATTTTAAAATTTTAATGCGTCAATCCTTGTAGCGGAGATCATGTAGAACATTGTCTTTCTTGAATAATATCGATATCTTTAACGGTAATCGAAATCGAAGCGAATAATGTGTCTGACGCAAATAATTTCGGCAAAAGCGTCGCGATTTCGGCTCGATTTATCGCTTTAATAATCGTAAGCTTATTAATTTTAAAAATCTAATGCGTCAATCCTTGTAGCGGAGATCATGTAGAACATTGTCTTTCTTGAATAATATCGATATCTTTAACGGTAATCGAAATCGAAGCGAATAATGTATCTGACGCAAATGATTTCGGCAAAAGCGACGCCATTTCGGCCCGCTTTATCGCTTTAATAATCGTCATCTTATTAATTTTATAAATCTAATGCGTCAATCCTTGTAGCGGAGATCATGTAGAATAATGTCTTTCTTGAATAATATCGATATCTTTAACGGTAGACGAGATGTAAGCGAAGAATATGTTAGACGTGAAGAACTTTATATAATTTACCTCTTTGCTACCTCTTTGCTTATCGTGTTATCCTGATACTTTTGCGGATTTTAAAGCATTAAATTCCCCGCGTTCTATAATATACCTCTTTGCTACCTCTTTGCTTATCGTGTTATCCTGATACTTTTGCGGATTTTGAAGCATTAAATTTCCAGCTTTCTTCAATTTAACTCTGTGCGACAGAGTTCTAATAAAATAAAACATTAACATAAATTATATACACACAATATACTCTCTCTTTCTCTATCTCTTTGACATATAATATAATTATATATATATGTATATATATATATATATATATATATATATATATATATATATATACGCACGTGTATTAAATTTTAATTTATTAATTGTATTTCTCTGAGATTTTCTATTTGTCAAGTATGATCTGTAATTATTTTCTATACAGAATCTTATTATTCCTAACTAATTTTTGATACTATTACCAAGTGACTTATAACTTTATTATTTAATTAATTAATTATAAAGTTGCCTTCTAATACTAATAAATTATTTTATAGTTTAAATAAAAATATTAAATTGCAAATTTAAAGAAATTTTTTAAAAGATAATAAATTAAAATATAAGAATTATAAAATATATTATATATTAAACTTTGAAGGTTTAGAGTTTTTATTAACTTAAAATCTTAAAATAATTTAAATAAGTAAAATTATTAAAGATATAATTATTCTAAAATATGTTAATAATAGTAATTTTTTATAATTAATAAAATTAAATTCAAAATAATAAATATTATTAAAAAGTTTAGATTTAAAAATAAATAAAAATACAGTTATATTTATTAAATTAATGTAAGTATACATTAAAATAAAGAATTTTAGGGATTATAGATAGATTAAGAGATAATATTAGGCATATTAAATTAAAATTAATATAGGAGTAATTATTAAAAAAAAAATTAGAGGATAGTTTAAAATGAGGAAAAATAAGGCAAGTAATAAATAAGATTAGCCTATAAATAAATATGTAAATTAAGCATAATAAATTTTTTAAAAAAATTAATATTAATATTCACCTGGTTTGGTTAATTGATGAGTATGTTAATAATATTTTAAAATTAAGTAAGTTAATTATTTTAATGGTAGACATATATGAAAATGAAAGAATTAAAAAATATATGACTAAATTATTTATTTCAATAATTGAAAATATATAAAATGGAGTAACTTTTTGAATAGTTAATAAGATAAACAATTTCATGGCATAGTTAAAGATATTGAAGGGATTCATAAATGAAAAGGGGGAATTCATAATTTTAATATTAAAGATATGATAAAATTTAAAATAAAAAAGTCATAATTGTTAAAAAATAAATTATTAATTATTAAAGAAAAAATTAATATTAAAGGCGCTATAACTTGAATAATATAATATAAAAAAATGATTTTTTTATTAATTAATTTTATACATAAGTGACAAATAAATAAGAAATTATTGATTTCTATAAAAAATCATATTATAAATAAGTCAGAAAAAAATTAAAGAATTAAAGCAAAATTAATTAAATTTAAAGCAATAAAAAATTTATTAAATAAATTTGAAAAAAAAATAAAAATAAATATTATAATGTTAATAGTTTTATTAATTAAAAATTATAATATATTTTTATTTATAATAATAAATTAATAATTTAATTAATTTATTAGAAAAATTGATTAATTTATATTTTAATGCAAGATGCATAAAAATTTTTGAAGTTTTTTGTAATAGTTTAATTCTATTTAATATAATTATATGTATAAATTAATAATAATTTAATTTAAATTAAATTAATAATTAATTAATTTCATTAAATTAATATTATTTAATTATTATTTAATGAAAATATTTAATAAAAATATATGATTTATTCTTTCAAAATAATCCTTTTTCAGGCATATCATTTATATATTATTAAAAAAAATAAGAGATATAAATCTATATTTAGGGTATGAACCTAAAACCTTTTTTATTTAGCTTACTTATTTTAATAATAATAATATTTTATATATCATAAATTTATGCGTTTTATATTAAATTAATTTAAAATATATTTGATTTTAATAGAGTGGGGGAGGGAGAGAATAATTATTTGGTTTATCTTATTTTAAGAGAGGGATCCACGGGAAGTGTGGAACTAATAAATTTATTATTTTAATAAAATTCAAGTCTAATATTGTTTTAAATAAAATTTATTAATTTAAAAATAAATTTTATTTAAAAATATATATTTTTATGTATAATAAAAATAAATAATTTATTATATTAATCTTTATTAAAATATAAATTTATATAAATTAAAAAAAAATAATAACTATTAATAAAATTAAATTAAAATAAGCGAAAATTCAAGGATTTTAGGCAAAAATGAAAAGTTTATGGAAATATTCATTAGTTTTAATTAATTATAATTTATATATATATATATATATATATATATATATATAATAAATTTAATAAATTTTTATTTATATATAATTATATAATTATAATTAAAAATAATGAATATAAAATTATTTATTATTAATCATTAAAAATATATTTTATTAAAAATAATTTTAAATATTGAGAATTTAAAATAAAAAAAAAAGAAAGAATTAATAAAAATTATTAATAATTAAGAAATTGTATTTAATAATCATTAATTTAATTTAAATATACGGGATTAATAATTAAAAATTGATAGCCATTATTAATAAATAAATCATTAATTTAATTAATTTTTATATAATTTTATATAATTTTATATAATTTTATATAATTTTATATAACTCTATAAAATTTAAAATAATATTATTTAATTTTATATATTAATATATATTTATTTATTAATATATATAATAGTATATAAATATATAATTTGTATTTAAATAATAATATTTTATAATTAATATTGAAAATTTAATACCAGTGATTAATAATTAATTAGTATATGTATTATATGAATAAATAAATTAATATAAGTAGAAAAAATCTATAATAAGGGGAGAATATTATATGATTTGTGTATACAGTAAAAATTTAATACCAATGATTATTAATTAATTAGTAATTTTATTATATGAATAAATAAATTAATATTAGTAGAAAAAATCTGTAATTTTCCGTTTTCTATAATTTAACTCTGTGCGACAGAGTTCTAATAAAACATTAACATAAATTATATATACACAATATACTCTCTCCTTCTCTATCTCTTTGGCATATAATATAATTATATATATATATAAATATATATATATATATATATATATATATATATATATATACATATATACATACGTGTATTAAATTTTAATTTATTAATTGTATTTCTCTGAGATTTTCTATTTGTCAAGTATGACCTGTAACTATTTTCTATATAGGATCTTATTATTCCTAACTAATTTTTGACACTATTACCAAGTGACTTATAACTTTATCATTTAATTAAAATATTGATTGTGCAATTTTAATAGCACACAATACGTAAGATAATAAAGTTCCGAACGACGCGTTAATTTCTTTAAAGATTGCTGTGCTTTAAGAGATAGACTCATTAGACGCGAATGACCCAGGAAAAGACGTCGCGATTTTCGCCAGCTTAATGCCTTTAATAATCGTCAGCTTATTAATTTTAAAATTTTAATGCGTCAATCCTCCAAAGTTTTGTAACCGAAATATGTCGAAAAATCAACTATGATCGTGTTCTAAAATTCACCGCCAGTACCGGAAATCTCTAGGTCATATTATGCATGTTACAGATTTTCAGTACTAGCGATAAATTTCGGAACACAGTCTATATAATTGCGTGACGCTCGCGACGATCGGAAGCTCGCTCCCCATCCCCCCTCCTTCTCCCTCCGATTCCGAGAATCGTCCGGCGAGCCTTCGCGTGTCGTTTCCAGGAAAAGACGTCGCGATTTTCGCCAGCGTAATGCCTTTAATAATCGTCAGCTTATTAATTTTAAAATTTTAATGCGTCAATCCTTCAAAGTTTTGTAACCGAAATATGTCGAAAAATCAACTATGATCGTGTTCTAAAATTCACCGCCAGTACCGGAAATCTCTAGGTCATATTATGCATGTTACAGATTTTCAGTACTAGCGATAAATTTCGGAACACAGTCTATATAATTGCGTGACGCTCGCGACGATCGGAAGCTCGCTCCCCATCCCCCCTCCTTCTCCCTCCGATTCCGAGAATCGTCCGGCGAGCCTTCGCGTGTCGTTTCCAGGAAAAGACGTCGCGATTTTCGCCAGCTTAATGCCTTTAATAATCGTCAGCTTATTAATTTTAAAATTTTAATACGTCAATCCTCCAAAGTTTTGTAACCGAAATATGTCGAAAAATCAACTATGATCGTGTTCTAAAATTCACCGCCAGTACCGGAAATCTCTAGGTCATATTATGCATGTTACAGATTTTCAGTACTAGCGATAAATTTCGGAACACAGTCTATATAATTGCGTGACGCTCGCGACGATCGGAAGCTCGCTCCCCATCCCCCCTCCTTCTCCCTCCGATTCCGAGAATCGTCCGGCGAGCCTTCGCGTGTCGTTTCCAGGAAAAGACGTCGCGATTTTCGCCAGCTTAATGCCTTTAATAATCGTCAGCTTATTAATTTTAAAATTTTAATACGTCAATCCTCCAAAGTTTTGTAACCGAAATATGTCGAAAAATCAACTATGATCGTGTTCTAAAATTCACCGCCAGTACCGGAAATCTCTAGGTCATATTATGCATGTTACAGATTTTCAGTACTAGCGATAAATTTCGGAACACAGTCTATATAATTGCGTGACGCTCGCGACGATCGGAAGCTCGCTCCCCATCCCCCCTCCTTCTCCCTCCGATTCCGAGAATCGTCCGGCGAGCCTTCGCGTGTCGTTTCCAGGAAAAGACGTCGCGATTTTCGCCAGCTTAATGCCTTTAATAATCGTCAGCTTATTAATTTTAAAATTTTAATGCGTCAATCCTTCAAAGTTTTGTAACCGAAATATGTCGAAAAATCAACTATGATCGTGTTCTAAAATTCACCGCCAGTACCGGAAATCTCTAGGTCATATTATGCATGTTACAGATTTTCAGTACTAGCGATAAATTTCGGAACACAGTCTATATAATTGCGTGACGCTCGCGACGATCGGAAGCTCGCTCCCCATCCCCCCTCCTTCTCCCTCCGATTCCGAGAATCGTCCGGCGAGCCTTCGCGTGTCGTTTCCAGGAAAAGACGTCGCGATTTTCGCCAGCTTAATGCCTTTAATAATCGTCAGCTTATTAATTTTAAAATTTTAATACGTCAATCCTCCAAAGTTTTGTAACCGAAATATGTCGAAAAATCAACTATGATCGTGTTCTAAAATTCACCGCCAGTACCGGAAATCTCTAGGTCATATTATGCATGTTACAGATTTTCAGTACTAGCGATAAATTTCGGAACACAGTCTATATAATTGCGTGACGCTCGCGACGATCGGAAGCTCGCTCCCCATCCCCCCTCCTTCTCCCTCCGATTCCGAGAATCGTCCGGCGAGCCTTCGCGTGTCGTTTCCAGGAAAAGACGTCGCGATTTTCGCCAGCTTAATGCCTTTAATAATCGTCAGCTTATTAATTTTAAAATTTTAATGCGTCAATCCTCCAAAGTTTTGTAACCGAAATATGTCGAAAAATCAACTATGATCGTGTTCTAAAATTCACCGCCAGTACCGGAAATCTCTAGGTCATATTATGCATGTTACAGATTTTCAGTACTAGCGATAAATTTCGGAACACAGTCTATATAATTGCGTGACGCTCGCGACGATCGGAAGCTCGCTCCCCATCCCCCCTCCTTCTCCCTCCGATTCCGAGAATCGTCCGGCGAGCCTTCGCGTTTCGTTTCCAGGAATCGCGAATTTCGCGATAAGCGCATCCGTGAAAAAAGCTGTGTTTATATATTGTATATTACGTATATCCTCGCGTCGAACTTTAAAATAGCAGAAAGAAACATATAATGTTTTAATCTTTTTTCCTCGATTACCGAAAACGAGAGCGGACATATTATAATAAAGTATCGGAATAAATTAACGATATTAATGAATAAAGTAATTGAATGAGGTAAATGTTTCTTTCTTTTTAATATAATAGTAATTAGTATAAATACTTATATCAATCGATGACGAATATAAATCGATATCTTTAACGGTAATCGAAATCAAAGCGAATAATGTATCTGACGCAAATAATTTCGGCAAAAGCGTCGCGGTTTCGGCTCGCTTTATCGCTTTAATATAATTAAAGTTATATTTATTTACGACTTTATATACGGCTGCTCCGTCTTTAATGAACACATCTTAGAAAAGATACAATTCGTAAAATATTGATTGTGCAATTTCAATAGCACACGATACATAAAATAATAAAGTTGCGAACGACGCGTTATATCTCCTTTCTCTATATTAGATCGTAATATCAGAACAAAGTTATTATTTCAAAATTTTTTGGTCATTGTTGATTAAACGTGTGTAGAATAGAACGATTACGAATCGAGCGGCGCGATTATTAATTATTATTTGCTATATAGGATCCAATTTAATCGCGCATTTCAATAATTTTCAATCGCGTTACAAAAATTCGGCGCTCCTTTTTTGCGGCGTACGCCGCTGTTGTTTGTACTAACTTAGCTATTATTTATACTTTTATACTACCCTTCACCTTGTCGTCATTCGCGCGGCGACACTCGACTGAGCAGGTAGTGGTGTGAGTCGCTCCGTACATCTCGCGGTAATTAATCTTCTTAATATTATTGCGACAGATACTGACTATTACAGAACGGTATGCCTCTTCTTAATCTATTAAACTACTAAACCTCACAATCAATAAAACTTTCAATCGCGTAATAAAAGTTCGGTACTCCTATTTTACGGCGCCGGCGGTGCGTTATTCTTTTACATCCCGTGACGTCATTGCTTCTCATTGCGGCGACACTCGAATGAAGGTAGCAGCGCGAATCACTCGGTGTATATTTTGTAGTATCCTTCGTAACATAATCACAAGAATTAGAAAGATTAGATTCTAGACAAGTTATTTCTTGTTTTTCTATATTAAATTGTAATATCGGAAGAAAATTATTGTTTTAAAACTTCTCGATCGTCGTCGATTAAACGTAACATGCATATGGATTAAAATGATTACGAGTCGAGCAGCGCGATTATTAATTATTATTTGCTATATAGGATCCAATTTAATCGCGCATTTCAATAATTTTCAATCGCGTTACAAAAATTCGGCGCTTTTTCTTTGCGGCGTACGCCGCTGTTGTTTGTACTAGCCTAGCTATTATTTATACTTTTATACTACCCTTCACCTTGTCGTCATTCGCGCGGCGACACTCGACTGAGCAAGTAGTGGCGTGAGTCGCTCCGTACATCTCGCCGTAATTAATCATCTGAATACTATTGCGACAGATACTATCTATTACAGAACGGTATGCCTCTTCTTAATCTATTAAATCTCACAATCAATAATATTGTCAATCGCGTAATAAAAGTTCGGTACTCCTATTTTACGGCGCCGGCGGTGCGTTATTCTTTTACATCCCGTGACGTCATTGCTTCTCGTGCGGCGACACTCGAATGAAGGTAGCAGCGCGAATCACTCGGTGTATATTTTGTAGTATCCTTCGTAACATAATCACAAGAATTAGAAAGATTAGATTCTAGACAAGTTATTTCTTGTTTTTCTATATTAAATTGTAATATCGGAAGAAAATTATTGTTTTAAAACTTCTCGATCGTCGTCGATTAAACGTAACATGCATATGGATTAAAATTATTACCAGTCGAGCAGCGCGATTATTAATTGCTATATATGGTTGACTTTAGTCGCGTAACAAAAATTTATTGTTTACATTCCAGCGTTAGTGTTTACATTCCAGGCATCCCGGACATTGTTGTTATTCGCGCGTCGACCATTAAAAAGAGGAGGACAAAGATGAGTGATGAAGGAGGAGGCCCGGGGAGGCATCGGGCAACGGCGGAGCAACCGTGGGGTGAGTAGTATAAAATTTATTTAATTTTTTATTCGTAAAATATTTTGATCGCTTATTTCTCATCGCGATAAAGTCAATCTTTTTATATTTATTATTAAGCAATATAATGCAATTAATTATTGTTCATTATTTTTCCCACTTTGAAATTTATATTATAACTTGCTCGAAATCTTCGGCAAAAATTGCTCATATGTATAATCATGTATAAAATATTGTGTAATCTATAAAAATTGCAAATTTCATTTTTCCTTAAAATAATGCGGGAACAGTGTTTATTTTTACAATATTATTTTTGTATGATTTATATATATTAACGATAATGACGCGTGTCGTTTACTTTGATAATTGTGAGAGCAAATTTCTTATATATAATTATGGATATTTTGTATATAATTATACGTTGACAATTTTTCCTGGATAATTATTTCAAACATTTTATATTATTCTATTATTATAAGTTTTATATAATTTGGTTATATTTATGTTTTACAGATTTCAACATGTGTACTACAACTCCGCTGTTGCGCATCGTACCGGTGAGTCAAATTTCAATCTCGAGGTAATGAAATTGTAACAATTATAATATATAGATATACATATATATGTATGTAATATATGTATAAAATAACAAATGTGAAGAAAAGGGTCAGAGTATTTTTAAAAATATAATTTTAATAAAATATCAATTAGTAAATATATAAATGTAATTTAATATTTGACGTTAAAATATAAGGAAAAAATGGATATATATATATTGTTTAATATAATTGATACGCTAAGAAATCTTGATCATCGAGTAAAGAATTTACATAAGTACAAATTCATTACCATATTTCAATATCAAAAATTTTATATTTAATTATATGAACGAAAAATATATGACCGTGTTTAATATTAGCGAATCTTAAATTTTCGCTGCAAATACAAAATGAATATTTTCAATAATTATATTGCACTGCGAATTTTGGGACTTACTGCTATCTGCGCAAAAATTTCAATTAATTCGCTTGTTAGTAAATTTATTAGTAAATCGAATAATTATATTTAAACATCCTATGCGCGTTATATCATGCGTTGTATCGTCGAGAGCATTATGTGAAACCATGAGAACATTTGTGTCGTTGAGCAAAAATTGAAAACATTGCGAGCAGGGTACAAGATCGAGGGGTGCTAAGACAATACCTCGTGGAAAAACGGATAAGAAGAAACGCAGCAGGAGGGGGCGGGGGAAGCCGGGAATGACAGAACGAGTAGGGGACGCGAATGCGCATCCCTGCCGCGGAGTCACATACTTTATAAAACGCAGTCGTTACACCGATGTCGGAGACATCGTCGAAATAGGGAGAACGTGTACGTGTGTACGTTGGCGCAAAGAAGGGGGACAGACTGGCCGGAACATATGCATCCCTTCGTAATACAGCGTAGAAGAACGTCTCCAGCCGATAAACCTCCACGGAAATGAGTTTTTTTCGCCCATTTCTCTCACCGGTATGCTCGCGCGACCGCTTCCTCGCAATTTTCGATCTGTCTCCCTTCTCCCTCCATCCTTTGTCTCTTACTCGCGAAAGTCGATTTTTCTATTCTAGTCTGTGATCCAGTGACAAAAGATCTTCCTATAGATACTATTTAGATAGACGGAATAAAATTACGAAATAAGCAAGGAATGAGCGATATAAAACGTCTGTTCTATTTATTTGCAAAATTATATTTTTCGTTCATATTTTGTATATTTTTTGCGTGTGATCACAAACGGAGACAACTAAATATTTCACTTGCAACATGTGCACACGACCGTCTCTTACGTCTTCATCTAACAATGATAAATTACGGAATCTAAATAGACGATAAAATCTATTTTGTAATTAGCTATAACAAAAACACTTGTAGCTTATACTTAATATTTAAAATATAATTTTTTTTAAAACATTTAAAAGTAAAAACTTATGACATCGCTATTTAAAAATATACGTTTAATTTTGTCAGATTAGATCTTTCGTCGGCATTCTTTACGTTTGCAAGAGAAATTATATTCAAAATAAAAATCACCGCGGCAAAACTCGATATTTAGAATTTTAAATAGATAAAAATTACAACAGTGACAATTAAAGAGATCGAACAAATTATAAATTACGGAATCTAAATAGACGATAAAATCTATTTTGTAATTAGCTATAACAAAAACACTTGTAGCTTATACTTAATATTTAAAATATAATTTTTTTTAAAACATTTAAAAGTAAAAACTTATGACATCGCTATTTAAAAATATACGTTTAATTTTGTCAGATTAGATCTTTCGTCGGCATTCTTTACGTTTGTAAGAGAAATTATATTCAAAATAAAAATCACCGCGGCAAAACTCGATATTTAGAATTTTAAATAGATAAAAATTACAACAGTGACAATTAAAGAGATCGATCAAATTATAAATTACGGAATCTAAATAGACGATAAAATCTATTTTGTAATTAGCTGTAACAAAAACACTCGTAGCTCATACTTTATATTTAAAATAGAATTTTTTAAAAATATTTAAAAGTAAAAACTTATGACAAGTATGAATCTCATTTAATTTTCATCAAGATAAAATTGACTTGATATTTGTGCAAAAGAGTCTACGATTAAATGCAAATGATTTCTGTGATGCATTTTATATAAAATTAGTAACAATGATAGTTCAAACAATAGAAACTCAAGAATTAAATGTTTTATAGATATCGAAGAATCTAGTGTAAGGAATAAATAGCTAAAAAAAAAGATGCAAAGCCGCAACGGAACGTACGCAATGTAGGCAGACAAACATGTCTGGATTCACCAGCATTGGTGAACGTTAAAGTATACGCAAGATTAAATAAAATGCAAATAAGATGTAATAAAAGAAGGAACATTTGTTCGATCTCTTTAATTTTCACTGTTGTAATTTTTATCTATTTAAAATTCTAAATATCCAGTTTTGCCGCGGTGATTTTTATTTTGAATATAATTTCTCTTGCAAACGTAAAGAATGCCGACGAAAGATCTAATCCGACAAAATTAAACGTATATTTTTAAATAGCGATGTCATAAGTTTTTACTTTTAAATGTTTTAAAAAAAAATTATATTTTAAATATTAAGTATAAGCTACAAGTGTTTTTGTTATAGCTAATTACAAAATAGATTTTATCTATTTAGATTCCGTAATTTTTATCTATTTAGAATGCTAAACGTCGAGTTTTGCCGCGGAGATTTTTATTTTCAATATAATTTCTCTTGCAAATATAAAAAAAATGCTGATGAAAGCTTTAATCCGACAAGATTGACTGTAAATTTTTTTAATAGCAACCTAATTGTCTCGATTATGTCAAGACTGATTCGTCTCCGATTCGTGTTACCAATTAAATACAGACGGGGATCGTTCGTTGAACCGTAAGAAGAACTGCGGATTCCGCTTCAAATCGGCCTGTCGCGCGACATGGAATCGGTGCGATTCGTAGAATACCCTGTATGTAGACACGGCGTGCGCTGGCGGTTATATTTATTATACTTTATTATACTTTTACGTTCTCGACTGAAACACGCGGAGACGCGCGCGCGTTCCGTCCAGAATTTCTCCTCTTTCCGCTTTTCTCTCGGCTGTCGGTCACGCGAAATCTTCGTTCTCCGCGTGTATCTTTCATCGAGAATATCACTGCCGCTTTTATATTCAACGTTACTTGTACGCTGGTTTTCTTCGGAAATAGAGAGAAGCTTCTTCTCTCTCTCATACTCTTCCGACAACTCTCTCGATCGATCTCTTAAATCACAAATCTTTTAACATTCGACAACCATCGCGTAAATGAAGGGATGCCTGATCGAGCACTCGAGTCTCGATATTTTGCGCTTCATTTTTATCTATGACATATTGACTAAACTCATGTCTATCTAGAACGCTTGTCCTTTTTTAAGAATATTTATAGCATTAAAAACAAAATTAAATAAAAAAAGAATTGAAAATATTGTGATAATGCGGTCTTATCGTAAGAAAGATGATGATGAAACGAAAATGTAATAGCAGAATTTATTATATGGTACAATCGTGGATCATTTTATTTCATTTAGCAAGATATGTTTCTCTATTTCTTTACTCGTGCAAACAAAAGGTTCAACTTTTATACGCGGTGTTATTTTTCTGTTATGCGAGCGTACATGAAGAGTGATACACTGCGATGTTTACGAGCGCCCGTTTGCAACTGCAAAATATACATAGAATCCTCAAAATTTGCGAGTGACGTTCTTATAAAAACTCGGGAATGGTATTTGGTTGGCGAGAACGTGGAGATGTGTGTGACGAATCCGAAATAGAAGATTTATCACGCTCTTAAAAATCTCGCGACAAGAGAGAATTTACACGTAATGGAAATGTAAAATAGTTGACAAACAGAGTCAATTACATAAACGTCGAGACAGGATTAGTTTTTATTGCTCGGAAAAATAATATACGAATTTTTTTCCAAATCTCATTAAATCCGGAAAATGGATCAAAATTTTGTTTCGGTGTTACGTCTATTCAAATTGACGCGAATTGTTTCGACTTGAATAATTCTGGAGGCTACAATTTTCTACGTGTCTATTCGAAATGATCATTCGATTAGCATACGGGATCTCCCAAGTTTAATCATGACGATCGTTCTCGCGTTTGCGGATATAATATAATTCATGAGATCGACCCTCTTGCGGAACAGAATGTCGGAGAGGATACAGAAATATTCCACGTTCATTCTCGTCTTCTCGTCTCTTCCGACCTTCGGGCTCTTTGTTGTGTGAAACCGTGATGTATCGAACGGAATATTGTCATCCCATCACGAGGGTATTTGTTTCGAGCATCGCTTTCCGTTATAGTAATTTTTTTTCGCGATGCGAAGATGCACATTGACGACGTTTTACGGCTGAACGGTGAAAATTGAGAAGGATATTGCGTCGAGCACACAATTCGCGAAGTGAAACGGTAATCGGGAGCGACAGGCCGCGAACTAACTTTTTCGATATTTGTGTGTCATACTCTATCTGCGTGTTTCATAATCTTTCATATAATACATAATTTTGTGAGACAATATTCTCAGTTTCACTTTTTCCAAACAATTTAAAAAAATATTAATTATATTTAAAAAAAAACAACAATTATATCCTCCTTGTGTATAAAATCAGATCGGTGGAACAATGCTTTAAGAATTAGAGCGTTAAAAGCCGCAAAACACAATTATTTAAGTATCGATTATTTAATCAGTATACGCGGATTAACAGAAATTTTGTAAAATTCATTTACAATTCATAATGAGAGACACACAATGCTAACATAATAAATAACATTATTAAATTTTAAAATTTCCAGTCATTTGCGATCATTCTTTGAAATGCACAATAAACAGGATACACTTTACAATTATAATTTTAAATAGCTATGTATGCATATAAAAAAATTTAATTAGTATATAATATATGAAAATAAATAGTTAATTATTATTTTTATTATATTTCAATGTTTATATTTATTATTAAAAGTTATTTGCTTCATGCAGAAATAATCTTATTAACTATCATGATTTTCCATGCTCCGCATATATATATATATATATATAAAGATATATTAAAAATATTTTTTGTACATATTTTTTATTTGATTTGAAATATCCGCATGAAAATATTCGTAGATTAAAAAGCGGAATCAAAAAGGAATACAAATTTTTTGCGTAATATTTATGCATAACATAAAATTCTCTCTCTTTACGTTTCTGTGAAAAAAGCTTTAAATAACATTTAATTTTTCGCTATTAAATAATTCTAAATATCCTTCCCTTAATATGTTTCTATGTTGCATCATAGTTTTACAGCACATTGTAGAAGGCAATCGACGGATATAGAATACAATACATTCTATTAGTACCTGTGTTTATTGAATCTAATAAAACAAAAACGAGAAGAAAGAGAAAAAGACGAAGACATCGCGTTAGCTATGGTCGGTACGAAGTGACTCGTGTCGCATTTCCGATCAGGAGACCAATTATTTTCAAGAGGAAAAACGAGGTAAGAGGCGCGAGACGAGACCGCCGCCGTGGAAGAAACGTGCGGCAGGTCTGCCGTTGGCCAATTATTCTTCGCGATGGACGAGACGATATTTTTAAAACGGTCCAAATATGATAATTGACGACTGTCGTGGCAGATAGGCAAAGGAGGAAACACTCTTTTAAATTCATAATTTATTCTACAATTTTTTTTTTTTTAGTGGAGAAAATTATTTTTATTTTATAATTTAATTCTATGCTTTATTATATTTTCTGTTTTCTATATTATGTCGTTTTTTTTACATACACAAATTTATCACTTAATATCATTTCCTCTTAAATTAAGGAGATAAACGCGTTATCTTTGCGCGTATACGTTCATTAATTAAATAAAGCTCAATTAACGTCTGACATTAATCTCTTATCTTACCAGGTCATATTTTCTCTCTGTGATATATTCTTCCCTCATGTGAGATAATTTGGAATATATTGCAAAACTACTCGTAATAAGAGAGATGTTTTGTTTACATTTGTTTACATATGCATGAATGAAATGTCATACGTGTTAATAAAACTCGATATACATCACCTTTGGATTAAATGGGATGTACCATATATATCGAGTTCTGTAAAATATAAAACGTAGGAATCAAGGATTATATTATGAATATAAAAGAGATCTTTTTACGATACTATATATAACGATAAATACTATTCAGAATTAAAAAACAAATGTCTTATTTCTGTGTATCTAATTTTATAAAGATCAACATTTTTGCTCGGAATATCTTTTATCATAGTGAACGACTTATAAAAATTGCAGTTCGCATGTTCTCTTCCCCTTCTCTCTCTCTCTCGAATTGTCTTTCTCTCACCTTCTCTCACCGTTACAAATGATTCAGCAAGCCTAGTTTTCTGAAGCAAGCCCTTTTAAAATGTGATTTACGTTTTTTTTATGTCATGTATATCTTCAAAACGTTACTCTTATATGCATAGCTGACTCTTCGTAGGGTTGTTGAATCATTTGTAACATTTCTGTTAGAGACTTCTCTAATTTAGCACAGAATTTAATGTTGGTGTATCGTCAAGCGTTTCTTCCATTACACCGATTTTTAAATAAATTTTTAACACTACTTTGCATAACTGTGTCTCATTAATTATTGAACCAAATAATTTAAAACTTGCACCAAGTGTTGAGTATTGAGTTGTAAATAACCGTCTAAAATAGCAGCACAAACGGATCAAACGGAAATACGAAGCGAGTCTCAAAACTTTATTGTACATTGCTCGTTCTGTTTCTTGTTTCTTTAATAGTGTATGAGATCCAATCTAAATTATCGTATAATATTATACATGTGTTGCTTGTTTTTTCAAAACATATCTACATCGCATCTCTTTTAATCGAGGAAAAAAAGGAATATCTGCGATATAGTTAATCTCTCAATTATAAAGTATATTTTTCCTCTCTCTTAAGTTATATATTATATTAGAAAATTATATATTGTATAAAATAACCCTCCATGGGTACACCTTGACGTGGTGGAGTGGCTTCAGTACCTGGACGGTATGCCTTAAGGTCCTAAGGGTCCTCGAGGTTTACTGTGAAGGGGAAACCAAGTACCCAGCGTCGTCGTTGCTGTCATCGTGCCGCGGACGGCCCGCCGTATCGTTGGTGCTGTCATCGTGCCGCGGATGGCTTGTCGCGTCGTCGGCACCGTCATCGTGTCGCGGACGGCTTTCGCGTCTTTCGCGTCGCGTGTCCGTACAGCATTGCCACGAGTCGCACAATGGCTCATATGTGGCACGCGCATTTGTGCGTTGAACGCACATTAGTGCGTCGTCGTTGCCGTCATCGTGCCGTACGAGCAACGATGCGTCGCGTTGTCGCGGTATCGCGTTTTCGCGTCGTCGCGTCTTCGCGTTGGACTTTTATCTCGTTTTCACGATTGTAACCGAGGATCATACTTTGTTGCCGACTAAATGGGATGTCTCTCAGCGTTGCAATCGTTAATATATTAATACCTATTAATATAATTAATTTTATATCAATATCTGTTAATATTAATTCTATATTAATATTATATATTATATAAATATTTATGTATTAATAAATTTAATATATTAATGTAGGCGCAACGTTAAAACGCCTCAGTATCGCGGCTGAGGTGAATGCCGGCCGCGTAGCAACGTATGTTCGTGCATAGTATAGATGCATGTTCGCGCGGTTAATCTTGAACTTCGGTTCGAGAATCGGCTGTTGAGGGCACGTTCTGCTCCGACGAACGGTTCGGCCCGAATCGGTTAGAGTTCGGTCGATTGTTTTGGAATCATCGTTAATGGGTCCCTTCTCTTGTACCGTCTAACAGCACATTGTAGAAATACTAAAATGTTTGGCATCTGAGGAGTCGGCTGATCTAATTAGGTTCGATTTTCGCTCGCTAGAGAAGTTGATCTCCCGCTTTCGAAGTGCTAGATTGTTAGCACGTAGAAGGTGGGTATCTTCATTCTCGACCCGTCTACCAGCCTTACGATAAACCCGGCTCAGTCTGTATGATAGAGACTTGGTGGTTCGTATGAAATCGTTCCTAACGATGTTCTAGTCGGCCCTCGATGGGAGCAGGCGCGGGTCAAGAGTCGAGCGAACCCCATTCGCGATTATTCCATCGATCGATTTCGTCTTCTTCCGCTTCCGCTTAACCTTTGCTCGAAGTAATCGGTGAATTCCCGACCTGTCGACTCGAAGTATGATTCTCACGTGAAGCGGGGTTCGATCGTGCCGAAATTCGAAAGTGCGGGAGTGTCGTTTAAAGTATCGCGCGTATAAGTGCGGAAGTAATCTTTTAATAAAAGTGCGGGAGTGCCGTTTAAAGTATCGCGCGTATAAGTGCGGAAGTAATCTTTTAATAAAAGTGCGGGAGTGCCGTTTAAAATATCGCGCGTGTGAATCAACCTGAGAGGAGGAGGAGGCCTAGGAGAGGCATCGGGCACCGATGGAACAACCCTATGGTAAGTAATTTGTTATTTGTATATTAATTATTTATTCATTGCGTACGTGCAATTTAAATTAAGCAATTAAATCGCGTGATATTTGATTTTTTATCGATGACTTATTTATGATTTAAACAAGAGAGAATTAGAGAAAAAGATTTTATATATGAAAGTTATAATCTTGTTTCTATTTTTAAATTATAATTTTTATACGAGAGTTATTATTAGAGTTATTAGTAGTCTTTTTCAAAATCTATAAATTTATTTTATTCATCTGCTCATTATTACATGCATCGAATATAAAATTCAATGCGCATAATAAATTTTTTAAATATTAATTATTTTGAGTGCTTCTACAATTTGGATCTTCTATTTGCATGTTGCAGATCAACGTAACGACCTTGACATTCTGAGAGGAGGAGGAGGCCTAGGAGAGGCATCCTGCACCAGCGGAGCAACCCAAGGGTGAGTACTTGTTATTTGTATATCGATTGTTAAAAATTGTGTACGCGCATTAATTCAGTCTCATTATTTGAATGAATTAAACAAGAAAAAATTAGAAAAAAAGACTTTTACATAAGTTCGATATATTCCATTATTAAAAAAAAGTACTAATACTTTTACATAAGTCCAATAAATTCCATTATCAAAAAAAAAATATTCTAAAATTTATAAAATTGTTTTGTATTTATGTATTTGCTTCTTATCGTACGCATCGGATACAAAATTCAGCACGTAAAATAATAATTTTTTGAAATATTAATTATATTTTGAACGCTGCTATAATTTAGATTTTATATTTGTATGTTACAGACAACGTAGCCTCAAGACCAACTACTCCGCTGCTGCGCATCAATGCCGGTGAGTGATGAACTTAATTTTATTTTGAAGTAACGGATTCGTAGATAGTGTAGATGCAAATGTAGATTGTAGATTGTAAATAAATCTGTTACTTCAAAATGGATGGGCTAGAATAGATGAAATCAAATAACAAAGTACATTTCAATAGATTTTTTAATGTACATTAAAGTATACATTACAAATATAATTCAAAGTATAAATTAAAACAAAAATTTGAAAAGAATATATTGTAAAATATTTTTTTAATTGATATATTTTATTTTATTTATTTAATGAAGAAGGCGCTAGGAGTAATTTTATTAATTATATTAAATAGTAATAACTTATTTTTATATTGCGCCGATTTTATCCTAATTTTTTTATAGCCCATCCATCTACATTATCATGTCAATGAAAGCTTTGTTTTAATTGATATAAAGCCAAATTATCGATTTATTAAATTATATAAGATACATATTAATTTTAATAATTTTATTAATTTTATTTTAATATAAATTATATATTATTATAAAGAAAATATTATATAATTATAAGAATTTCAACCAATTAATTTTGATTGAGATAACTTGGTATTATATTAATTAAAGTAAAATTATATTAAAACGATATATGTGACAAACTGACGTAATGTCTCACGATCATAAATGAGCATAAAATTACGCTCATGCACCGGCGATAATAATTAGCCGGTAACAGAAGGAATATTTTTCTCCTTCGGGATTGGTCTCCGTTAGAGGTCGAAGCTACATCTCTCTGGTTAGATGTAGCCAAAATGAATATGGCCAGGATCAACGAAAGGTAAATCCAACTGGCCCAACGGAAGCAGCATACGGTGCATTCTGCGGAGGCGATTAGGGTACATGATTGAAACACGAGAGTAAAGCACGCGATTAAAATTTCGATGATTCCGGATTCACGCTGGATTAGCCAGTAATAGTAGGATTGCTAGAACTATTAGGACTATCTAAACTTGAAATAATCATTTAATTTCTTAAAATTTTTAAAGAATTAAATGCTTAGAGACTATTAAAATATTGAAGAGAGATAAGCAAAAGAATATAAAACATAAATAATATAAAATTAAAGTTTATTTAGCATGCCTTTTTTAAAAGCGGGCTCTATTTCAGTTTTTCTAAACATTTATAATTACTTCATTACTTAATCAAAAGTACTATTCGATAAATATATTTTTTATATTCTGATTTGTCAAGAGAAAATTATTGCAAGCAAGATTTTGTTATTCTCTATATAATGTTACATAGGAGAATTTTATTTTCCGATATAATCTTTGTATCTATTAATTAACTATTAAAAGTATCATATAAATATATTACATAAAACAATTTATTTATCCTTAAAATATAGTATTCTAAACAGAGCAGATAAATCTTCACAGAATAGAAACATCTATTGAGCAGAGATAATGAAGTATCTAAGGGACGAAGGGTTTTTTACAGGATTAAGAGATTATTACCTATCATATATAGTTATACATATATCGCTGTCGTTGTCACATCACTTTATGCAAGTACTTATATATTTTTTTCTATGTTTTTTATCGATTGTTTATTATTATAAAATCTTACAACGGCGTGTGAATAATTCTATATTGTTACAATTATGTAATCGTATCAAGCACGCTATAACGGGCAAAGCACGTAAACTAAAGCCGACAGTTTAATGCGATTATTGTATTGTATAAGTTGGTGTAAAAAGGGACACGAATCCGATAGCGATGTGGCTAATATGTATGAAATACATTTCTGTGATAAAGCTGATTATGACCTTTACTTTGAAGTCACGGAAGTAATTATTCGGTCACTTAAACGTTCATGTTAAGAGAGAATTTCTTAATATAAAAGAGAAAAGATTTTATTTTTGTTTATTAGATTTTATTAATCACTAAAATGAAAACTAGAATTAAAAATTTAATAACAGCTCTTGTCTCAAAAAAATTTTGTATTTTTTATTCGGCAGCGATGTTTCTTTATCATTTCTTGATATTATTTATTAATATTATTAGTATAAAAATGTGATATGTTTTATATTCGTATAAAATGTTAAAAATGTGCTTTATTAGAAGGAATATTTAAATACATGTTTTTTTTACGTACAAATTTTCTTTTCAAAATTTTATAAATATCATTTACGTACGACAGTAATTTTAGAATTTCGAATAGTTTATTTACAAACATTAATAATAAACTTTTTTAATTTCTGTAAAACTGACAGCAACGCACACACAACACTATTATACATAAATAATATTAAAAGACGATAAACGTTGATATCGAATTAAAACTGCAAATAAAGAGAATGAAATCTGTAAAGAGAGAGAGAATGAAAGAAAGAGAGTAAAAGAGCGAGAGATTATTACGTTTTATCGAATATTTTATTACCAATACTACTATTACTACTACTACTACTACAGTATCGATTAACCAGCATTATATTCTTGCTCTTACTATCTCTTTCTATTTCTTGACAAGTTTGTAATTCTTGCAAAATTCCGCTGCTTACGGTTTTCTGACGAGGACAGCGTACTTAAAGTTAACAAAGATGCATTCGGATATTTTAGCGCCGACATGCGCATGGTTTATTAAATTTTGTTTTATGTCTCTCTGCTACAATGTATACGCCACGACTCTATTATATATCTTTATACAGCGTAAGATTTTATGCTCTTTGCACCGTTTGTTACATGACGAGCATCAGGGCACGAAAACTTCAAAGGCTGAGTTGCGGGCGCCAGCTTTTCTCTCGATTCGTCACAAAAGTGTGCGCGTCTAAGATACTTTCATCTCTCAATTCTGAATTCTCAAACTATTTCTGAAATAATTTATTAGCAAACTTCGCAATTTATTCGATTCACATTGATTATTTTTCCAGTAGCGAAAAATAGCAACTTTTCGATAATATTATTTTTCGGTCGTCTTTTGTTTCTCCAATACTATATATCTCTGTAATATAATATAATAGAGAATATTATAAACCTTTTAACGTTATCTTATAATTAGCTCTTTATTGGCAAAGATTTAATTTTTCGCAATCCTTTTTGACTGAAAATTCTTGAAAATAAATCCTGTTTGCAAAAAGAGATAAATGAGTTTTAAACGAGATATTTAAACTTTTGATCAGCGAAATGTTATTTCAGTAGAGCTTTTAATGTAGTTTCAGGATTTCATTGTAGCTATTGTCGTTCATATATTTGAAAGCTAATTCGAAGTATATAGTAATGGATAATGCGTTCAATATATATTCAAATATTTATGATGCTAATTGCGAACGAGTAGCCTAAAAGTAAACCAAATGGCATTATCCGTATTTTAATAAACATATGGTAACGTTATATTTAACAACTAATTGCTGCAAAATTTTTAAACCATTTTAAATATATGTAATAATTTCTATATTAGATTTTACTTATTGACAAGAAAATATATATCATTATATTTCGCGTATTTTTATTTAGCGATAAAAAATTAATGACTTTAATAACAATATTTTAAAAATATATATTATTAGTCATATATAAATTCATATTACTAGTTATATTCAGTTAATAATTTAAATTATTTGCTAATTATGAGAAATAGTTTAATTACGTTTTTCAATGTCCTTCTCGCTCTTAAATCCGTTCTGTATACTTTTGAAATAGAAAGGTTCTCAAAATCAATCAAAATATACATAACCGCGAGAAAATTACATCAAATATTCGCTGCTTGTTATATCAATATTTTAAAAGATGTTTTGTTTATATTTTATTTCTCGTTAATATAAATTCGTGTGTAATAAGGAAAATTAATAAAATATAATTATATAATGTGTTTTGTGGTACTCATCCATTATATGATATATATATGTATATTTCATATATGCATAAATGAGACTGATTGTATAAAAACTATTGCTATACGTTAAACTAAACTCATAAAAAAAGGTTTACAATCGAAAAGTTAAAAATCATAAAAGTCTATATGCCAAAACATCTCATCGTTTATTTTTCAGTTAGAGTTTGCGAAATACTCACTAGATTAACAGTAAATCAAACGATATAAGTAGAAACGCATCTATGTATCACGGAAGAAAAATATTTTAAAAATCTAATAAAAAAGCAACACTAAATAAAAACATTAAGAGTTTAAGTATCATTCACATTTTAAAATTTAAACTTGTCAGATAATATTAAAACTTATTGTTACAATTTATTGTTAAAACTTATTGTAACTTATAATTTAAATCGTGGCCCAAAAAAATGTTTAATAAGGCTATTTCATATATTGAAATTCATAATTTCTCAGAGTGTAAAGTGATTGTTAAAAATTTTCGACCTTTTATTTCTTTTATTAATACAAAATTCTTTTATTTCAAATAAAAATATTATCAGTTTGTTTAATTAATTTGATGATCCGGTACTTAGACCGGACTACCTTGCAAATAGTTTGAAAGATTTACAGATTTTTGCTTAAATATATAAATAATACATAATTAGATCTTATTGCACAATCTCATTAATTTCTGACACATAGATTTTTATAACTTTTAATTCTATAATTATAAATCTATTGCGTATTAAGATATTGTAATTTATAAAGATTATATTAATATTTACAAGTAAATTTTTGCAATTAAAAGTCGTTCTGTTAAAAAATATAAATCAAAAGTTTATTTGATAGCAATAGCTAAGAAATAAGAAGAGACAAAGAGAGAGACAACATAAAAATTATATATATATATTTGTATAAAATATTCATTTTTTTCATGTATGCATTATATCAATTACATCCGCAAAAAACTCTTCAATAATCAAAAATTTTAGACAAATTTCAATAATACAAAATTATACTATATAAAACATATATATATATATATATATATATATATATATATATATATATAATATAAAATTTTAGAAATTTGCCTCAAATCTTTTATGCAAATGTATTTCTAAAAGCTTCTAATCTCTTTATCACCTAAATCTGGTGAGCTCGATACTATTTCTCTTTCAGTATTTTCAGTTTTTTCTATGAATCCAATATTTTTCAATTCGGTTCTTCTCCTTCGATTTTTACATAAAAATTGAAATATTCTTTTAGATGATCCTCCTTCTTCGGCTTTTCTGTAAGATTTCAGATATTCTGTTAGATTATCTGCAGATACATTGTTCCATAATATCGTGCTTCATATGTAATTAAAAATTACCGGAATATTTTCTCTTTATTTATTTTCTGCAATACTTTTAATGTTTTCTTGTTGTTCTTGACATGCTTTTATTTCATCTTCTTTGTAGGAGTTCAAACATTTTGTTAGATCTTCTGGAGAACATTTTTTATTTATATCGTGCATCATCTTACAAAACATGGGATAATTTTCTCTTTGCGTATTTCCTGCAATACTTTCAATATCTTCTTTTTGTTCTTGATGTCCTTCTGCTTCAGCATTTGCGTAAACGATAAGTATGTCCGGTATTTTGTCTGAGCCGGTGTCGTCTTGCAATGTATTGCAAAACTCTATATTATTTACCATTAACTTATTAAAATTATGCAAATTTGTTGTCGAATTATCTTCTTCTTCTATATTTTCTTCAATGCTTCCAATATTTTCTATGCATTCAATGATCTCAGCACTTACATTATTTCCCTGTTTCTCCAGACGATTGCTTCTTTTGGCTTTTCTAAAAAGATCTAGTGGTTCTGATATTTCCTCGATAGCGGTGTCTTCTTCTGTTACATTATCTTCTTTTGTATAAAAATCAGATTTAAAAATTTTTCTCCATAAACATTCATTTTTTGTAAGTGTGATTTTGGCCCACGGTTCGCAAGTCCTTTCAATATATTTTCCTATGTCTAAAGATTTATAAAAATCTTTCAACGCTTGTGCAGATTTATATCTTATACTATCAAGAATAATATGTTTCATTGGTTGAAGAATTCTGAGTGTGTTTAGCGGGAAAAGCAGAATTTCGAAATTGTTAACTTTCACGGTGTTTTTTAGAACAATAAATTGAAGACTATTTTTAAGGAGTAAAAATACTTTACCGCTTACATTTGTTTTTCGTTGATGTTGTTTTACAAATTTTACAAAGTAATTATTATACCAATCTGCGAGAATTTCTTGTTCCTCTAACTCATTTCCTTGTAATTTAAAAATGAGGGGCGGTATATTTTTTAAATTTTTTGGAGCTTCTTGATGTGTATATTTATAAATACAAAAAGGTGACAATTTGTGATTACCTGTAGCATTTATACAAAACATAATAGTTATATTATCATGTTTCCACTTTTCTACATCAGCATCTCTTTTGTTTTTATAAAGATGTTTCCCCAATATCTTCATATCGATCATAGTATAAATATTATCTCTAATGATATTTTCTTGTTCCAATCGCTGAGTGAAATCTTGAATAAATTTTTTAGCTTCCGCTTTATTTAATTCGACTCTCTCATTCTGTTTCAAATTTTGCGAACTCTCAGGCATGTTTTGCAAAATTTCGTGTTGCTCCTTAAAATTTTGCAGCCAATGTTCTATGTCAGTTCTCGATGATCCACCAAACTTATTCACAACTTGTACCATTTTTCCTTTAAGCTCCGCATTGGAAGTTGTGTATCCCAATCGGTCTCGCTCTAACAACCAATTATATACTTCTTCATCCAAAGAGTAGTTTAAATTACCGTATTCCTTTTCTGCTTGCATTGTTTTTCGTTTCGCTAATTGATTTATTCTATCTGGCTTCCGTTTAACATTTATATATAATAAATTATATATCTGCTTTACTGCGTGTTACTGACTTTAGAAAGATTCCAAAAACTTTTGTCGCGCGACATGAAATTATCGAAATACTGACAATGACAATCAGTTGAAAGTTATTACGGTTAGTTGCTCATGAGAATAACTTTGCGAACAACCAAGGATAAAAATATTATTTAACAAACGTGTGTCAAATCGCTAACGGTAGTATTTTCTTATTTCCAATGTTTATTGTTTATACACAGTGATATTACTGCCTATGATTTATAATAAAGATAATATAATGAAAAAAGTACACAAGAAAATTGTATAGAGAAATTTTATTAAACTATGCATTATTTTGTATAAGAGGTCTTGTTAATTTTACCGGTATCTATTATTTTTAATATATAATAGATTCGAATTGAATAGAATTGAAACATATTTTAAAGTACTAATTTATAATATTATAATTTCTCTACAATAAAGTTGTTCATTATTAGTATTAAAGCGTGTAATGTAATATTGTTGAAAAGTTGTTGCGGGAAAGAAAATATAATCAGAAATTTATATCGCGCTATGACTGGCTTCAGTGGACGGTATACGCGCTTTTAGGTTCGTATATATTTTTTGAGATCGCATCGTCTTTTCTCAAAAAGATCCAAAATTGATACAAGACATAAAATATAGTTTTCGGCCTTGGCGGCGTAAACATGAGCACGCTATTATTGTTAACGTATTATGGCCTATCAATCGCACGGCGACACTCGAACAGTAAGGTAGTAAAGCGCGAGACACTCCGTCAAATTCTCTTTCTAAACGAAATCGCGATAAATATCGGGAAATAATTTGATACGATAAATATAAATTATCTTTTACCTATTTTAAATAATTATACCGCAACAATAAATTTCGAGGCACGTATTTCGCGTGATGTGTATTTGTGTTACATTTAATCAAGAGTTGAAATGATAGATATCAAAATTGTAAATGTAAATTGTTTTGTCGCGATGTTTCTTTCCCTTTATAAATAATAATTATTTCTCTAAAAATAATTAAGATTTAATTATATTTCGTCCGTTCTGCTTTTTCATTTAACTTTTCGACGATTTAAATATGATTCAGATTGAAAACGTATAAAAAAATAGTCGAATCGCAGGTCCGAATAATTAAAATGACGATAAGTTTCGAGACATATTAATTTATTAAATAATTGATCTATAATTTAAAATATTTGTATAGTTTAATATTCCGCTTGTTCATAATACGCAAAATATATTTTCGGTTGCGAATTATCAGTAACATGATATTCGGCCTTGGCGGCATAAACATTAGCGCGCTATTATTAAGGTATTACTACTTATGGTTAATCATTGTCACGGCGACATTCGAACAGTAAGGTAGTAAAGCGCGCAAATTCCTTTTCTAAACGAGGTCGCAACAAGTATCGGAAAATATAGGGCAAGCTTGCTTTATTATATTTATCAGTAGCATATTTATATTTTTCTCGACGATATGACTTTCTAAATTAACATTTTACGTTTCGCATTTATGATTTTCTTTTAATATAAATAAATAAATTCTTTTAATATAAATATATTAGATATTTTTTAAATATAAATAAATAGATTCTTTTAATATTAATAAATTAAAAAAGAAAGATAAGAAATATGTAAAGAGCGCAAGAGAAAGATACAAAGTTGCTTTGTGAAATAAAATATATATAAAACAATTCATATATTTTTCTGTACATTGTAAATTCAAACGATATTTTATCAATAATTATTTAGTATACAGATTTTTATAATTTAATTATGTTACCATCAATTTTTTATATAGAATGTAATTTACTATTATTAAGTTTATCAATTCATATTCTATATATATATTGGCTCTATGAATATAGCAATTTTTCAAATTATGCAATTGCATTCTATTTTTAGAATCGTATCGAGAGAAAAAGGTGATCGATTCTACTATTTGCTTTCTATTTCCTGTTTACATATTCGGAATATCGATCTTATGACATTCACAGTGACAAACGTACACGGTTAATTATAGTAGAAATTCTAGATTCCCAAAAGACTGTATCAAAATACGATCCTACGAACGTCACAAGACTATATGATATCTCGGCTCTTATTGCAAGTCCCATGGTTCGCCACGATTGACGATGTAATGAGAATTTCTATTCGTATTTTATTTTTTATTCTGTCCCCTCGAGCAAACTCGTAAGATACATTTTTCACTTCAAGATTATATTAGCGAATATTTTAATTATGTACAGAAATAATTATCTTTATAAAAATTTTTATATTTTTAGAATAACTAATTAAATTTCACCCAATATCATGCGATAATATTGGAAAAAACTCTTATCGTTATTAATATTTTTATACAGGGTAACTTACTTATTGTTAGAATAGATATTATATACAAAAGTTTATTAAGCTAGCTTAATAAATGCTATAGTAATAGTAGCAATAACGTCATTCTTAAAAAACTATATATTTCTTTTTTCTCTAATTTATTCTATATAATCTTTATATTTCTATAACTATATTGTACATATGTGTTATATTACTAAGATTTTAATTTCATGTTATTTATGATTTCTATTTTTGTGATTCACATATACACATAAAAATCGTACTATAAATTTTTAGGAAAATTAATTTAGCAAATGAACAATTAAAAAGAATTGATATATAATTATAATTGTATTGGCTTGTATATTATAAATAGCTGGGAAAGTAATTTTTATTACGATTCAAGCAATAATAAAGACTGTAGAAAAAATAAACTCAATCTCAACGAAAAACTGAAGCTTAAAAAAGAACAGTGCTATTTTTGAAATGCCAAGCATGCATAATTCTTTCCCAGAGAAAAATTACACAGATCTTAATTCATGCAATATCGAAAATTATTACATGTTTTAATACGATCATAGTTATATGAGTAATTTATTTTAAATAATAATCATGATTTTTTGATATGAAAGTCGTAATCAAATTGCATTTATAATAGTATTTGAAACTCATCGAAATCTGTATAATTAAAATATTATGGATATATGATTTCATTGAAACTTTAGCATTGAAAATTGAAACCATGTATTGTTTCCAAAATTTTTGATTTCTAACGATATAAAATCGTGCCATTTTTGCTACCATTATAGTAAATACTTTTAATTCTTTTACACGTTTTTATAACGTTTTATACATTTATCTACAATATATAAAAACGCGTAGAAAGTAACAGAAACTTTCCAATAAAGTGTACTCTGCTACTTCGAATGGGGTAACATTATAGCCAAATACTATTTTTCGTCGAAATGCAATAAACGTGAATGTTAGCCGCGTTGCAATTCTGAAACTTGACTCTCTCAGCGTCCTTTTTTCCCCTCGTGAAGTATCCGTGGAATGGCCTGTTTCACCACCGCGTGGGATCTGTGCGTGTCCCATCATTGACGAGAGGAAGGGAAAAAAAACAGATAGGCGCGACTACGTATACGTTGTATGTGGGTGCGCTATGGCGAGGAGAGCGCTAGAGGGTGGAACGCCTGCGCCGGTTGAAATGCACCCTATATAAGAGGCAACACGTTCTGAAGAGATACTCACATTTGGAAGCTTGCGTCGCGACGGACAGGTTGATCAACTTCCGAGAAGATGGCATTCACTAAAAACTACCTCGTAAGCCTATTCCTCTATATCTCCATCGTCAACGAGATTCGTCGACCTGCAGTGAGTCATTTCTCTTTTTTACGTATTCTTCTTCTTGCAATATATGAATTATCTCTATAACGTTAGAATTGAAATCTATAAGTGATTTTATTTAAATGTACACTCTCCATAAAATAGATATATAATTGATATTGGATAATTTTTTATATTAATCTAAAAATATTTGAAATAAAGTTTAATATATCCTGTATTTTCACCAGTTTTTGTTTAGTTACATGTATCTTGATTGATATTAAGACAAATTTTTTTTTTTTATTTAAAATATTAAGTTAACATGTGTCATATTACTTTTTAATTTTTGCATAATTAAATTCAAATTTAAATAAGCATAATTTATATTATGTCCGATGTTTAAATTTAAATTAAATTTTACTTTTAAAACGAGACTCGTTTAAAAATATATGACAAATATTTTGTCAACGTCGCTCTTCTTAAACCTCGCGTGAAGATATCTGATTATTGATAAATAATATGAATTAAACAGAATTTTAATCATATTTCAATTCTTCCTCTTTCTTCTCTTCATCTCTTTCCCTTTCTTCCTAACAGTTAAACATTTTGAAAGAATTAATAAAAGATGATTATTATATATTTTATTTTATTCTGTCTTTAATTCTAATCAATAGTTAATTTTGAAACAGCATCATATATGATACATTTATTTCTTCCAATTTAATCAAAAAACTGTAGCTTAGGCCATATGCAATTTATTTTTTATTGCTGTATTTCATTTGACGTTTAACTAAATTTGATGAAATAGTCTAGCGAATGCTTTGAGCGAGTAACGTGTTCAAAACATATTTGCAGATAAGGAATGTTTGGCAGGCACTTTGAGTATGCTCTTGTAAAATCGCAATCTCTCGTGTCGCTTTATTGCGGTGTATAACTATACTGTGAGAAATTCCATAATGGTTAATTACATCTTTGTATAAAATTCATACAAGTAAAGATAGAAATGGAGATATTCGAGATACTACAAAACTTTCCAGGAAAATATCATAAAAAATATATATACATATGTATAATTAATAATTAATATACAAATTATATATATGTATATATTCCGAATTATTGTTTTTGGAAAATTATATATTCATATATATATTTTTGAATAATTTTAATAAAAGGTTTAGAATGTATAATTTATATAATATGCGCTTGTATGATTTGAATACAGACAAAATCATTTATCATTAAATTTTATAGAATATTGATATTTTTTTCTATAGAAAATCTGTTCAAGGATGAAAAGTTTTTTTCCAACGTGTTATGACACCGTAACACGTATACCATCGTATTATACGTGCTTACATGGCTGGAATGCGGATAAAATTTCTTATTTTTTAGCATTATATCATATGAGGGTTATAGAGTCTGTTAGGATAAAAGATATAACGGTATTGATACGGTTCTTTCATATATTTACGTACGGTAATTTTCGAAAATAATACTTTCTTTTACCACTCATATATACTTCAAAGTTCATTTATATCTTATCAAATTGCAATTTTTCAACGCAACCGATTGTCACATCTGTCAATTTCAACCATCAAAATTTTAGAAGCTTTACGTGATAAAATAAGCATATACATCATCGATAGCGGATGGTGGTCGAAAGGAAAATGCGCGCAAAACGTCCACGCCCATTTCTTGTTGTCCATTCGAGATATCGGATAAATCGTCGATTTGAATTTTAGATAATGCCGTATTCTTGACATTTTTCGGGACCGTTTGCATTTAGACAATTCGCGCACGATATGATTTGCGCATTTTTGCTCGAATATAAAAAATTCAAGGATTTATTCTCAGGCCAGCTGATACGGTCATCCTCTGCCGTTCGCGGCGCTTTTAAAAAGCTTTACAAGTCTTTTACAAAGGGAATCAGTTGATCGAACAGATTATAGCTTACCAATACGCCGGCGGCTCTAGTCATATATATATATATATCGCGGATAATTAAAATCTGCCTAAAAATTAACGAATCCATCGATTGCGGCTTCTATTGTAAGCGAACTTCAACTATTGTGATCCCTTGTAATTGGTTTTAAAGCGCCGAAACGCCATTTCGAAAACATGTTTTTCATAAGAAAATTTTATTTTGTATATTCGAATGTATTGCACTCATTCACAATAGCTTTGAAATCA
This sequence comes from Polyergus mexicanus, assembly GCF_030449975.1. Classification (NCBI taxonomy): domain Eukaryota; kingdom Metazoa; phylum Arthropoda; class Insecta; order Hymenoptera; family Formicidae; genus Polyergus; species Polyergus mexicanus. Next base: position 1,128,199 of record NW_027223344.1, read on the forward strand.
TTATTATTTTTTTTTTTTTTTAAATATATCTGAAAAATTAAATAAATTGCATCTTATATTTTGAAAGGTATTACAAATGTAAAAAAATTTATTCTGTTATCAAATATTTATAAAAATAATTCGATACAAAATAATTATTAATTTTAATTGTAATTTATCCAGTTATTGTCACAAAATCTTTTTTCTTTGATATAATGTCGAATATATTATAATTATACGTTATATTATATTTAACGTGACACATTAACAATTTTGCAACATGGATTTCACAACTTATCTCATTAGATAAAACATCGATAAATCTTTAGATTAGTTCCTCGATTCTTTGGTAGCTATACTTGGCTATACTCGTATTCTAATTACAGCAGATTATGCACGATCAAACACTGCTTAGCCGAACAATTTTTTATGTACAAAGAAAGAAAGAAAGAAAGAGAGAGAGAGAGAGAGAGAGAGAGAGAGAGAGAGAGAGAGAGAGAGAACTTTTATAATTCTTCTTCAATCACTTTTATGCTTCGACGCGTAACCAGGAAAAATCAAAAAACCTTGAATGAAAAATGAACAATGTGTTTTTAATAAAAAATAGGTCAAGGAAAAAAATTTAATATCAAGTTTACAATATATAATTAAAATATTTGTTGCAGAATTTAATTTTAATTTTAATAAAAGAATTATATAATATTTCTTTGAGGAATTTCAAAACATAAAGATGCTCGATAGTACTTCTTACTATTTTGCATTTAAATATTTGTATAAATAATTATTATCAGACATAGAATTTTTTATGCATTACGCATTCCGTAGTATACACGGAATTTTGAGAATTAATATAATCCCGGAATATAGCGAAAGTTAATTATTTCGTTATTATACGATTGCAAGTAACATATTGTCGTTACTTTGCCAAGTAGAACAGTGAAATGCAAGATCAAGTTCGGCTATTGAATCAATCTAGTGTGTTCGAACTACGAAGTTTCTTAATTTCATAGTGTAAATTTGTACAGGGCGCAATCCTAAAGTCCTAACAACTCACTGGGAATCTGCAATTTCGTAAACCGCTCACCAAACACTTTCTTCTCGCTTTTATCTCGGAAAAATATACTCTTGCCTCTGTTTACTCTCTTTGTAAATATATTTTCCATCACAGTTTCCTTCTGCATTTTTCAAGGATTTATGCTTTATTTTATCATTCATGTAGTATCAAGATAAAGTCTATTATACATATATTAATATACGATTATATATATATATATATATATATATATATATATATATAATATCTATATTTTTTCTCTCTTGCATTTAAAGAATATCATAAAAATAGCTTGTGACACTTGTATTATTATATATTGTCTGTTTAATTACGGATATTAATTTCTAAAATATGGAAAGAAGAGAGAGAGAGAGAGAGAGAGAGAGAGAGAGAGAGAGAGAGAGAGATAAAAATGTAATTCTACATTAACATTTAATTGTAATTTTTTTATACGCCAACATAATATTAAATTGACATCATTAAAGAAAAAATAGCTATGTTTTTCAAGAAAATATTTGTCAAACTGATCAACATTGATCGTAAAAGAGTAATTGCACTCCGATACGAAAAACGTGAAAAGGCGCTTTAAATTCAATAGACGTACTTAATGCTATGGGAACGTCACGTAAAAAGAGATTAAAATATTAAGAAGGTATCTAAGGTTTGCGTCGAAGGTAAAGGGAGTCAAACCTGTTGCCTTCTTTTACTTACGGCCGCTGAAAGAATGGAAAACGTCTTTAAAGATTCGTTGCACAAAGCGTATTTTATTGATCTACTAAGAAGCTCTGTGCTGTTCAAAGAAACTATTTCTCTATATACTGTCGACGACATGGAATTTAATTAATTCCCATAGAATGCACTCTGATACTTGAAATCGTATCGGTTTATTAAAAATGCGAGATAATATCGAGACTATGAGAGCGGATTTAATTTTTCAATACAAATTATTTCATTACACATAATATATATGTATAATAATTAGTTTTATAATAAACCTTTTACCTCTTTATATATCGTATTTAAAATAAAAAACAATATACTGTGTGATGTATATTTAAAAGTACATCATTTTTTACTAAAACTTGATTTATCAGAATTAATTTTCATCTTCTCGCAGTATTGAAACCGTGACATTTCGTCAGAAATCGACTGATATGTCGACAAGTAAATTTATGAGATATTACAAAATTTCTCTTTCTCTTTCTATCTGTCGGGTAAGCAGACTACGGCGAAACACGATATAACAACGCGTACATTGTGGTGATTTAAATAGCAGTGGGCGTTCTTAATCGACGAAAACAAAGGCCAGCGTAATGTTATAGACACTATAGAAATTGGTCTAAGTGAAGGTGTCCCGTACATATGCACGGATGCATTTGTGTGTAAATTACATTGTGAGGAGACGGTGCGATCTTCTTGAAAAGGCTCTTTTGTGAAGACGCGAATTATTACTCACTATAACTCTTGCGTTGTACGGGAAGAATTTGTCGCGCACAATCTAATTTTAAAAGTGGATATTTGTTGAAGAAAAAAAAAATATATATATGTGTGTCGAAGGAAAAAAATACTTGAACTATTTGAACTTTAGGAAGATATTTATTATATAGTGCATCAAATATTACATAAATTGTATCTCTTACTTTCTTTCGCACATTTTTTTTTTTTTAATTGACTAAAGCTTTCAATTGTAAGTTAAAATCGATATCGTTATGCAAAAGACCCGCTAGTACTTCTTCATCCGATCAAAGGGCATGCTAGATTAAGCATACAGACTTAATTTCCGTCTATTCGTTTCTTGAGAGAAATTAAGGGCGTTCGCTTTGCCTGACATACATCACTATAATTACATTAAAATTGTGGGAATTTGAAAGAGAAATTTTAGATTTATCTTATCATCTTTGCGGAGAATTATAGAGATATAATATCCTCGTTGTTCCCTAATACTTTTAAAGTAGTTGAAAACGAATATAGTCAGACCAAATGGTGTAACCATAGTCGTTCCAAAAGTTTACGTAATATTTCTCATAAAGCAGTGTAGAAAGTAATATCTTTCGATAAAATACTCTTATTGTTTATTATAATGTTCAAACTTCATCCATAATCATAAAATAAATTTTATATTCATCAAGAACAAATTCTCGCACACGCACGCAGAGAAAATGAATTATTCAATATTCTTGCGAATTATTTAAAATACACTTTGCATATATCATGTAAAAAATATAATGTATTATATGGACAGTTAATACATATATTTATATACAATTAGAAGATTAAATACTTAATTCATATTCTAAAAATTACATATTCGTTTGATGTTTCGAATATTTATAAGCGAAGATTTAAAATCGAGAAGAGTCCGCGTGTTGTTTGTACGGCGTGTCTGATCATTTTATCGTTTATCGAATTCAATCTTAATCAGTGTTCGCGAAGGTCTTCTTTATGGCAGAGTCTATATCTTCAATCAGTAATTTCCCTTTTACGTAGCTATGAGAAAAGCAAACGAGAGCAATCGGTTGTATGCAAATCAAATGCAGATTGTTCGTCGCGCATTTTTTGAAGACATTTATCGAGGACTTTGTATTTTCGGTCCCCTGATCTCTATTCCGTTGTATTTTGTAAACTTTAAATAATTTTTTTTTTATAAACATACTACATAAGAAAGTATATGGAACCATATGTGAAACGGACATGTGAGATGACATATGGGTAGAAACATCGAACGCGAATAATTATATAGCGTACATCCCGATGAATCTAAAGATTAATTAGAAAGTTTGATTCGTGTGATTGTGTATGAAACATAAATCATACCCGCATCACACACAACGGCACTTGTTATCAACTGCGCACATGTCTTCCGTTTCTACGATATGGTACATGATGATTTATTATCATCGTCCGCGGCACATTCGCATGACGAATGATGAACTATTGATAAAAGATGATAGATACTTTTTTTCCGGGATTTAATTGTATAATTCCAGGAGCACGGATCGCGCGAGCGGACAAACGTTTGATACAATTTGATAATATTTCTACAATAGCAATCGACAATAATAATCATCGTTCGATTACTTCGTTTAAATTGATACAACTTTCAATCTATAATTTTCAAATTACGGATTTTAAATTACTTTGAAATTAATTGTATAAATCTCATGAATTTACATATATGTATAAATTATTTATAGATTCGCATCATCGTTTTACGAATAATTAAAATAGAAAATGCCTTTTGTGTCGTTGATGTAAATTTAATACAAAAACAGACGCTTGAAATTGCTAAGTAAGTAATAAATGGTTTGAGTGATTAAAGGGGGCCTGCGGGCGATTAAGCTTATGAATGCTGAGGGGCTTGTCGATCATATCGCGTATCATGTTTCATACACTACGAAATCACGATAATCTCTCGTTACTGTCTGAAAAAAGTGCAAGTTTAATGTCGGAAGATTAATGTCGTTGTTTGCCTTATGCGCAAGCAGATGCGCTCTCCGTTCCATGTTGTTAGATCACGCGACATTTTTACCCGTGTTTTACGAGAATCCCAGGTGACGCGACACGATTCTTTTGTACGGTGTGTCGTGCTCATTGTTTGAGCTGCTGCTGTCAGCTGTTTTAATTTCTCTTATCTACAACGCGTTTATTAAACTTACAGATCGATTAATGCATTGTGTTTTAATTAATTAATGCAACAGAGATTAATGGTAAAGATTAGTCTATACGTACATACACACACACACACACACACACACACACACACACACACACACACACACACACATATATATATATATATACATATATAATAAATAATGGTTATGTGTTTAAAGAATATATAACATTTTTTTTTATAAAGTGTTTAGCATTCTTTTGTAAAGAATATCTTTTTGAATGCGTCATCAAATTGTTTGTAGTTTTACAATGGATTTTGTAATTTTTTATTCGACCAGATACATCTCTGATTTAATTTATAATCTTATACCATACATCATTATTCATGCTCTTCTTTAATTAGTTTGGAGTTTGCGCCGTCTCGTAGCGTTAAAAGGGAGCTTATCTGTGACGCATATGAACGAATGAAGTTCGAATGGCACATATGTATAAATGAATGATCCGCAACTTCATTAGCTGAAAGAGCTTTTAAATGACAGCTTATTAATTCTGGAATCGAAAATCTTCAAAATGAAATTTAAGTCGACAATTTTGATGATCCTTATTATCGATTCGTAGAATTTTCATTTAATCTGTCATTTTATTTTCCCTAATTTAGAAGATATAAATGTTTTGCTTTGTCGAAAAATTTTATTTAGTTTATTTTATAATAATATTTTTAAAAGTTGACTATTCTTTTCCCTTCAGCGGTATTGATAGATACAGCAATCTTCGGAAAGGAACTAGTCATGGTCGTCGATACATCAACCGCGCTGTATTATTAAGTATAAAAGGACTGAAGTTCCATTTTTTTTTTTATTACTCATTCAGGTGCAAAAATCGTATGTAAAGCTTGCAGAAATTTATTAAGCTATCGTCCGGGTAGTGATAACATAATTTAGGTGACTCACGTCGTTATCGGACTTCTTTCGTTTCCCGATTGCGACTAATATGCCTCGAGTGATCTGTCATCGAGAGGGCTCTTTGTCATATAATCTTTGTTATTTCCAAGAAGTTGATCCCTACGTGCTGCTCGTTAATCACTTTTATTCGCGGAAAACGAGGCAGAATAACGTACTCCGAACTCAATATGTGGGCGTCATTAATAGGGCGAGAAGATCTCTTTTATAATTGATTACGTCACGATACGCGTGACATATATATCGTGGAGTATTCTTCGACGGAAAGCTCGGTAAATTTCAGCGAATGCATTACATAGAATAAATCGCCATAGTTTATCCACTGGTTTATACAGAAGAGACCTTTTACCATTGCATACGAGCGGAATAAAATGCAAGATACAATTGGAAAAAGAATAAATGACTATTGCAGCGTTCAATAATGGTTCAACAAGTAGTACGAATAAATCGTATTGTCAGACGGATTATAGATGGATGCGCAAGTCGCGGCATGCGATAAAGGAAATCTAATTTAATGCAAATCCAAATGTGAGCTTCGATAATGCGATTATCCCAACTAACTGGAATCGTCATACGAGAATTAATTAAGTAGCTAAGGCAACCGTATACACAGTATATATATTGAGATGAGTGTTATAAAGGAGTTCTAAGCGCGTCACGTTAATTTTCCTGAAATTAGCGACCTAAGCTGTTCAACAAGTAATGATGAATTCAACCGAGATCAATTCAAGAGTGATAAATTTTTCCAAAACAATTCTAACTATACAAAGTTTATGTTATAACATTCTTAAAAAATGTTATATTTATTAAAGATGTAGCATAGAATGTTTCCTCTGAAATTAACTGCTTTTTTAATCTTATATACAATATATTGATTTATCATAAAAAAATTAATAAATATTAACAAGTTTATAATATTTTTAATAATAATAATTTATTTTAATAATATTTTTAACGGATTTTTATAATATCAATTATGATATAAATTATGTAATAATTAATCTTTTCGCGAGTTTATAGATAAAATGAATATTGATATTATATTTCTAATAATGATAAATAATATGCAATATATCTTTGGAGAGGGGAGGGAGAGGAGAAATTTAATAAGTAATTAATCTGAAACGTGAAATAAAAAAAAATGAAAAAGATAAATGAATAAAATATTTACTGAAATTTACAATCTCGAAGAAAAGTCCATTTAGTTCGTTTCAACAAAAGCGAGATTTTCACCGCCTCTTCAAATGCAATTTGCAATGTGAGTGCGAATGCATGTAATATTCATTAACAATAGCGAAATCTTTCGACAGCCCTAGCGCATTGTTAAGTATCCAAAGGTTCGTATTTACTCTTATCATCTTTTGTATTGCGATCTACAGATTTTTCATTCTTAAACTATGAAATTTTTATTTGTCAAGGGCAGTAAATGTTCATTTAAAGTATCCGTGTAGAAGATACTTTTGATCGAACATATAAGTGATCTTTTAATAAGACCTTCGGTATATATTGTATAATCGTTACGTAATCGTGTAAAAAAAAAAAAATAATAATAATGCAGAGAAAAATATAAATGTGTTTTTTACGCCTGTAAAAGAACGTGTCTGTAACGTAATGTACGTTGAATGTGACATCGACGGATCGGAAAACGCTTTGTCACTAGCTATTGCGTTTCGTTCAAGTGTACCTACGATTCTTTCGAGAAAAAGTTTTGTCCTGTTCGCGCAACTTGCCGCGGTCGGCGCGTTTCCTTTTTATTAAAAATATAATTTTTCAAGACATAACATATTTGAAAAATAATCGCGATATATTCATATAATTTTAAGATAATTCTGTTTTTACGTACAACTTAATTTATATAATTGGAATTTTAATTATTTATAAAACAAATATGTTTTAAATATTCTAATATTGCTCGCAATATATATTTTAAATTTATTAAGCAATTTATTATTATTTTTATATTATTACTTTTATATTTATTTTTATATTATTACTTTTATATTCATTTTTATTTTACATCATTATTATTATATTATTTCTTTTTACGCTTAAAGTCTCTTTTCTATCTTTAACAGAGAAAAATTTTCAATAATTCTCGTTCGCGATAACATCGATACGAATCGTAAATATTTTATGTGCGACAGAAATAAATAAAGAGATTTTATTAACCTGGGATTTTTGCTCAAGTATATCCACATTTTCCACTGAAGAAAATAGCTTTCAGAATGTACGGGTTGTCCAGATTGTACATTGTCGATGAGTGTATCCCTGATATCTCTGCGGAATTTGTGGCGCAGTCGCAGAAGTAAATTTTCCAGGCGTTCACTTTGTCAATAAACTAACTTAAAATGCTGTGAAAATGCTGTGATGAAAAAGATGAAGGCGGGAAAAAGAGAAATAAAAGTATCTGTTCGAGTGGCAACAAATGACAGAGATAAGCTATTGAATATTTTTGCTATCGACAGAATTTCGTATAAGACAGCAAGAATTTACATTGCTTGCACTCCGTCAAGAACAGTCCTTGCAATCTACCAAAGTATTTTGAATATTGTGCACGATAGAAGAAATGTGAGGAGAATTTCATTTTCTAAAGCTAAAGTTGTCCAGCAATGTGTGTATTTTGATACAAATATACATTAAGAGGATAATTCGATAAAAATCTGCATTAGCACTCTTGTCTCTTTTACAAGGATCAGTAAATAAAGTCTTTTATAGCAGTACAATAAAGTTTTCTTTAAGAAATTTCTTTTGTTTACATAAAAAATTTTTAAATTATCCGAAGATGCTGCTTAATCAATCTTTCAGATTAAGTTATCAATAAATTTTTATTATTTCAATTATATAAATAATTTCCTAGATAAATAAAAAATTGAAATAAATCAAAAATTTGCAAATTGAAACAATTTATAAATAAATACCAAGGCAATTGTAAATGATAATATTTTATTTTAATTTGTGATGTATAATATTTTGAAAATTATATTTGAAATTTTTATAAAATTCATATTTATTTTTTAGAAATTTCTTTCTGTAAGCCATTAAATAATAGCATATTTTACATATTGTTTTATAGAAATTTTATATTAACTATTATTTGATATAATCAAAATTATTATCATTTTATGTATACATATACCTACACACAGATAATATACATTTACGCGTGGTTGCTCGGAAGATTGTAAATAGAATTTCGCGTTGACTGCCGAGAAAGTTAATACTTACAATTAGTATTCCGTATGACGCGCGGATTTTCCTTGCAGGATAAGCCGTAGTGAAGGAATTCAATTTAGTCTCACCAGTCGAGGATCACACGAGTTAACACAAAGTTAACACGTTCATCGAAGAGACGGAAGGGTTTAATGAAACATAGTCGCGATTACATATACCGGTAACACTTCCTGCGTACGAACGAAAATTATCCCGTGACTTTTCGCACGGAGTGATAATTCCCAGAATTTATCCCATAATTAAATATTTATTTCATTAATGTTACAAGCTTGAATCCTCGTATTAGCATGTTAAATAAATTAATTTACAAACGCTTTGGAGAAATAATCTTATTAGCCTTTGCTTTCATATAATAATAATTTGGAAATTTATTCATTGTTATTAGAAAAACGTGTTACATAAAAATAAATTTAATATTGCTGAGAAAAAAATGTGGATGGTTATACGATAAATGAAATTAAATTATCGTAGCTGACGTAACCAAATTTTCGCAAATGTACTCGCGCGTGCGTTTCCCCTATTCATGTATCCGTATATTCCCCGTATATGCAGATCGAGAATTGTATAGTATAAAACGCAGCAGGTGCGTGTATAATTTGAAATATTGAAAGAAAGATCTATATTCTTTTTAAATCTCTCTTTCTCTTTCTCTGTGTTATATGAAAAATGTATCGTGTTATCTATATTGAATTCTCCTGCAACAAACTTTGTAGAATTACTTTCGAATATAAATTTTCTCTACTTCTGGCATGTTTTCTTATGCGAATTACTCAGAAGAATCTCTCCTACAACGTATCTGAGTGACGATAAAATCGGTGAGGTGTAACTTTTTATGCATATTTACCGTTTTTTTTTTTTTCTAAATTTAATTTGACGATAATTAAATTTCCTTAAAATTGCGGTAGAAAAATTAATTCAATTTTTACAAATATCAAAATTATTTATTTAAATTTAACATCCACGTTGCATTGCAAAATGTGAACTACAGGTGTCACATGGCCACAGATGTGCGTTATAATTGTAGCTATCGTGTCCAGAGCTTGACGTCACGCGCTTCATCAAAATTGAGATTGAAGCGTCACTAATGTAGCGTTTTAATAACATTAATAACAATATATAATAATGACATATTTCACGATAAATAGTTTATGTTTATTTTTCATTTTTGCCAATATCAATCACAATTCTGACAATTTTATAGATTCTATCATTTGATTTTGTACTATTATATTATATTTTACGAAATCCCGGTGATAGATATTAAATGCTATGTATTTCTGGTATCTCGCAAACTGTGATACCTCCTTCCACTTCCATTTTCAATCCGCTCCACGTATTTCGCGTAAACTACAATGTAATATATGCTCGATCGTATATACATAAATGGCATGTCGCGGCCGCAGAGAGATTTAATTCATCTCTGACATCGAGACGATCATTTAATTACGGCGCGGTTGGCCGATATTTCGCATATTATGTGTCTACGGATTAATTGCCGCAGTCTCGTATCTCGTTGAATTTTCATAAATTCTCGTAGACACGAATCACATTGTTCCCGATATCGCGCTGCTGACGCGTCACGTTCCTCTGAAAAATTAATGTCAAAACGTGACGGTTGCTTTGCCGCGAGACGCGCACGTCACTTGGATCCACGATAATCGATTAAAACGGAGTTTAACGGATTATATAAATACTGAGTTACCTTGAGCATTGGGGAAATAATGGAGATTAAAATGAAGTGGAATGCTGGAAACATCGAGCGTACGCCGTATCGGTATTTCATTCTCGTAATAAATTCTATCCACGAACTCTATTATCGCGGATTTAATTTAATTTGATTGAAGCTTTGATTAGCTTGTCGCACATTTTTCTATCATTTTCAGTATTAAAATCTTTATTATCCAAGATCGTTCGAGTAAAAAATTATAATGGTTAAAATTTAGTTTGCCAAGTTAAAAGTTTAAACGTAAATACAAGAATGATAGGGTTATTGTTAATAAAGGAACGAATAAACTTGGAACCTATCTTCCCCGGGATATCAAGCGGAAAATAAAGAGGCATCGATCTTTTCTGCATTTTATGATATTTTTTCGTTGGTCAAACGTTCATGGGTCCGACACCGGAGATAAAGTATATTTACGAGATATTCTCCGAAACACACTCATGCGTGATATTAGGCGCAGGCTTTGTCGTTTTTGGATAATATTGTTATATATAAAAGATTTAATAGGATAATGTATGACAAAAATGGTGGAAATCGGAGAAGGATGAATATTCTGGTATATCAGATATTTGAGAATTTCCGCACATTTTACACATTACTTTTACTATCAGTTTGTTGTGATAATTTTGTCAATAAACAATAAATAATTATTAAATTTGTAATAATATATGATTATTCTATTATATGTAATACTATAATATAATTAATAATAATAATAATTATATATATATATATATATATATGACATATAATTATATTGTTTAATAAAAAAGCAGATTAATGGATATGAAGATATATCTAAATCTTTCCATGCAAGAAATAACGTTTGCGTTTTATTAAGTGGCTGGTATATACGACGAAGAATTATCGAACCATAACAGCGCTCTTCGTTATTTCGCTTTAGGTGACCTGTCAATACGAAGAAGGCAGCCAATGCATACCAAAGAAGACTTTCATGGTGTTGTTGCGTCTACCGGAGGTCAGTTCGAATCTAGCAGCCTATTCGAGAACGGCAAGGATTATTCCGGAAATGAAAAATCATAACGACATGGCTCATTTGAAGGCTCTCAGTTCGGAAGAAAACGAGGACACTGAGATCTGCATACCGGTTAATGTTTACTGGGAGCTCTTTAGGAACCCGGCATTGCGAGGTCATCTCAGTGTCATGGCGCGTACTCACAAGTTGCCCGAATTTCCCGGACGTCTTCTGGACGAGGAAGTCGATTCGACGGATTTAATTCCCAAATCAGAAAAACGCAGTCTCGCTACTTTAGCCAAGAACGACGACCTGCCAATCAGTATACAGGAACGCGATGACGACGTTGATGACGAAGAAAAGAGGAGCGCACCTTCTAGGTATCAATATTTGCTGCGGATTTTAATGATTTTGATGAGTTTAAATGAATTTAATAATTCAAACTTTTGGTGGGGAGACGATAGAAAAATTAAAATCTCTGCATAGACGAAACAGCACGATAATTCATTAATAAATGTTTAAATTAAAATTATAAATAAGAATACATGATTCTCTTCAATGATATAATAATATGTAGTTTTACATTTTATCATTAGAAAATTATTGTTTTTCTATTCGCTCAACATGCTCAATAAAATTATTAATTAATTGGTTTATTGAATGAATGAATGAATTGGTTAATTAACTGGTTTATTGAATTAAGCGATAACGTGGAGGGCTTGATGCGTGAGTTGCTGGACGAGGAGTACCGTCGACGAGTGCCCGAGATCTACGACTACCTGTCTGAGCTGGATCCGGAAGTGATCGAGTACCCGCCAGACAAACGTAACGTTGGCTCCCTGGCGCGGGATTTCGCCTTGCCTACGGGCAGACGTCACATCGCCTCGGTGGCTCGCGATCACAGTCTACCGAGCGGTAAGAGGAACATCGGCTCCTTGGCCAGACAGAGTATGTTGCCGCTGAGCGGCAAGAGAAACGTCGCCTCGCTGGCGAGATATGACACGCTGCCGCAGAACGGCAAGAGGAACGTGGCCGCACTGGCCAGGGAGTCCTCTTTGCCCTATGGCAAACGCTATCTGGGCTCGCTGGCGCGAAACGGCGGCTATCAGACGGTCCACGAATACGGCGACGACGGCAAGCGCAGCGTCGCTTCCTTGGCGAGAAACGCCGACTGGCCGGGTATCGTGAAACGAGGCCGTATGACGTCGGGAAGGATAATCGCGCGAGTGCTCAATCGTCACGGGAGATCGTTGAACGACGATCGCGAGACGCACAGCGAACCCCTGGACCTTCAGCAACTCATCAGGCAAGGATATGACGAAGACAAAGGGAACGAATGGCAGACCATTCCCTTCGGTGTCTCGGAGGACCTGGACGAAGGCAAGACGAAGAACAGATCGAACAGGAAGATGGACACCGCGTCGCAGACGAGGCACAAGAGACAGATCGACTTCTCCGATGAATATCCGCTGCCCGTCATGCAGAACAACATGCTCGAATACGAGGATATGATGGAAGCGTTCGCCGATCATTACCCAAACACGGAGAAGAGGTTTATGGGTGGGTAGAATCATCTATCGATCATTTCGGTCTGCTCGGTTGGGAGATTTATTTGAGATTAATATTTTTTTTATTTTTGAAAGGATTATGATTTTTTTTCACACAAAATATATTTTATATTTATAAACAAATTTTTCACGCGGATGAAAAATCTCTAATATCCATCTCGCAAGTGTTATCGATGATTTATTGCGTACAGGTGTAGTTGTTTCTTTTACGAAGATAAAAGTTAATTCTATCTCTTTTTTGACTGACCGATATTTAAGCTCACTAATTGATACACCGTAGCGAGATCCGTACTAGTTTAATTACGGAATTGCAGTTGGTAAGTTCAATAGATTTTAATCTCTCAATCATATATGTGTGTCCTTTTTTACCTCTACGCATATATCGAATATTAGATTCTCAAAATTCTACGGTAGCGTAGAAGAAAGTTGCGTCGATCGAATCAATTTCAATGTTGTCAACCGTAACACTCTGTCGGGAACAGGTTCCGCGTCGGAGATGCTGGCCGACTCGAGCTATCCTAAGGTATTGCAACCGAGTAAGAGACATATCGGGGCCCTCGCACGCCTCGGTTGGCTCCCGTCGTTCCGTGCGCCACGATTCTCTCGATCGCCGCGATATCTGGTCGAAAGGTCAGGCCATTAGGTAGCCGCCTCTCCGTATCTTCCGCCGTATCCTCTTCTCCTACCTCGATGTGATGTCAACTGTATTTTGTCGTACCTGTAATCAAGTAGAGCCCTACCTGCCACAGACTGAGAAAATATTTCATATCTATGTGTGTCAGTACCAACAGATCTATCAGTCACATCACGTCATGTTACGTCAAAGATAATCCACCAAATACCAACCAACCAACCACCTACCACCATGTACAATCACTACGTACAAAAAAACGTTCTTCAATGTCTTCTTCTACTACCATCTGGAACCATCACGGTAGCTAGGTGTACGATGTTTCGATGTTAGTGTCTCTCTGTTAGAGACTAGCCGCTCGATGTGACTAGATCGTTAGATCACTGGTAGATCAATGTTATAGACGGTTAGAATCGATGTATAGTTTGTTACATTAGCTCGGTATTAGTTACTTTTAATTTCTAAGATGTTTTACTGTGAATGGATCTCAATGTTAATTAAAGAAATTTTTTTAAAAGAGACAAAAAAATTGCGATGCGAATAATACAATTTATTTGGATATCCCATTTTTATATTTATCATTTTTGCGGAGAGTGACATTGGGAACCATTAATGAAATTTCGTGGCATTTCTCTGAATATATTATTGCATAAAAATGCAAATGTTATATATCGGAATGATATGTATTTGTATTTTATTCTATTTTTATCTTAAAGACGATACATATAATTTTTTGGAGAAGTAATAATCTCGTGTAATCGATATAAGCAGGATTAAAAACTATAAGGACACTACGTAACATCAGCATTGGATGTTCAATATGTCGAATGTTTCTGTGCATCGTTCTGACGTACACACACACACACACACACACATACACACGCGCGCGCGCGTACGAGGATCATTAAGCTAGGCCTATCAGAGAAAATTAATCAGATAATTATTTTAATCAGGAAACACAATTTTTTACAATACATATTTATTATTTTTATACTTGCTATACTATATTATCTACAGGGTAGTCCCGAACGTTCCCCAACCAGGCTTTGAGATCTTATAGGAAATTTAATTCTAAACAAAAAATTTCTTATAAACATGGGTCGAAAAATGCTTCCTTAAGAAATTATCGCTCAAAAACGTCTGAAATCGTAATTTTCTGAAATAATAAATTTTTTGTTCAGAAACAAATTTTCTATAAGATCTCAAAGTCTGGCTGGAACCTGCGGGACCACTTTGTATAACCCAGTTTTTTTAAATTTTTTTATAAAAAACGAAAATTCAAGATATTAACACAATTATGCATAATAGCTGGTGTGCATGATAATCTATTTTATCTCTATCGACTTTATATTATTTCCTTTAGATATAAGTGTTGGACATTGTCAGCATTGCGAGAGCTATTAATTATTTATATGTTTAGAATCGATCCAACAGATCCAATCTGTGGCGTTAGGTTTGACACGAATAGTGTTTTATGATATAGACGAAAATATGCAAATGTATAATGAATTTCAGGGAGAATCCCGCAGATGGGTCCTCG
Source organism: Polyergus mexicanus (assembly GCF_030449975.1). NCBI lineage: Eukaryota > Metazoa > Arthropoda > Insecta > Hymenoptera > Formicidae > Polyergus > Polyergus mexicanus. Next base: position 1,143,475 of record NW_027223344.1, read on the forward strand.
TCCAACTACACCCCCGACGCGTCGACTCGGTCGCTAAGGCTGATGTTCACCCCGAAAACTCGCTACTTGCAGTCCCTGCACGGAGATTGTCGGCACGGCTTCAAGAGGTTTTTGCTGTTACCGGACATGGATAACTTCTTACGGACGTCGAATTTCCGCATCGCGCCCCGCTCCATGTAAAGTCCTTGTTTCGCTGCTCACATCCAAAGCAGCGCGAATATTAAATACATCGGACTCACTTGTGTAATTAGCGCGAATTATAAAAAAGACGAGGGGAAAACAGCACGCAAGACTAAAACGAGTGAAAATATTTCGAGTCTGACGCTCTTCCTTATTAACCATAGATTATGCCTTGTCAACGGTAGATATGCGAGTATTTCCATCACTATCAGACGATAATTTGTCGTCAAATGTTATACATTTAATAATATATTGTCGAAAACTTTTATCAAAAAAATTAATTACATTTAAAATTAAAAAAACAAGTTGTGTAATAGAGGTAAGGAAGCCCGTTGAGCGACGATCTAAAAATTTGGAGAAAATTAATTTTTGCCGAGCAATTCATCGATTAACAATAAGCTTACTGTTCGCCGACAATAATCTTACATAATTCTAATGTAACGCCTTAAATGTGCCGTCTGTATCGAACAGATTTAAACTATATACGCAAGAAAGCCTGTTGTATTTAAAAGAGATTCCAATTTACAGATAGATTCTCGTTCTTTAAGTATCTTTCTTCACAGTTATAAATTTTGGATCCATCTTATATTTTAGAAACTTTGCGGCCTCGTCTCATTGTGGCTCCTATAAAATTTCAGTAAGCATACGCAACGTAATTTTCTTAATATTTATATCTTCATACTTCTCTCAATATTGATACCGACAACAAACATATTGCTATGGCTTTTGTAGTTTGTATCTTTTTAAGCAACGTGAGAAATATCTTTGCGATGAGCGTAAGGTTTAATAATATTTGACAATAATTTTTTTCTTGTCATTAATAATATTTAACTCGATAGTGCCGACAAGTCATTTTCGAATGAAATGTATTTTGTTCTCGTGACTCTTCGCATCGTGTCGCTCGCAATAATACGAACGGATAAAGGAAGGATAAAGGATCACACAATTTGGCCAATACTACTTAGCTTCGTAATAAATCATCGTGAGATCGAAAATATTTTATTCCGCCTCCGGTTTCCCATTTAAACGAGCACAGCCGCGAGAAACCGTATGTCACTTTGATGATTATTATTTAGCCCAGTGTTACCGATAAATCATCGCGTGATCGAAATATTTTATGCGCCGACGAACGTGGCAAGTCGTAGGATCGTAAAAAGAGGATTAAGATTCGCGAATAATCGTCAATTCGACCATTATTACCAGGCATAAAAGGATAAATCGTCATTGAACGAAATATTTCAGAAACAATTGTTTGGAAGTAGAATACTACAAATTCGCAATTCGTTAGCTAATCGAACAAATTGTCTTTTGTTTTTCAGATATTTCTCATCTTGTTGCGATTAATATTTCTGCGACTCCCACGATGTATAATTTTACATATTTGTGATATTAAGAACTATAGAAAAGCAACGAATATGTTTTTCAAGCTTATTATTTGCTTAAATGATAATTGATAGTTTATTGAAATAATGCTAAAAAGGACAATCTTCTATTTAAAACTCTCTCTTTTTTTTTTTTTTTTTCCATATAATTTTCGAGTTTATCCGTGAAAAGGGCTTTCTTTCTCTCTCTCTCTCTCATATATAGAAAATATAAAATATATTGATTGTAGATTTATATTTTACTTTTGATTTTTGAAGAGGCATTTCTCAGAATATAAAATTTATAACATTTTTAAAAAGAATACAGTTTTTATGCAGTTACGATACGATATATATTTCACTTTATTTTTCTGAAAATAATACAATTATCTCTATACATTCTTTGTATAGTGAGATCAAAGACGAGGTGACATACATTGATCGCAAAAACATTTAAAGACTTGAAGATTAAAGAGAATACATACACAAAAGAAAGATGAAAGGGGCATTTTTCATGTAACGAATTTAGGTATAGAGCACCGTTTCTGCGGTACTTTCCCACCTCTTTCCCTTCACCCCTCGTCAACGAATATTGTTTCTTTCTTTTCGTTTCTCTTCGAGAAATCTATGACTATGACTACAGTGAAAAACTCGATCGTTCGCATACACGCGAATAAGATTGACGAAGCCAGGAAATAATCTCCGTGAGCGTAGTAACATGTACGATGTAAATGCTAAATTAGTGCTCAGAGCTTTAGTCTAATGATAAGTTCGATAGTGATAACGCGAATTCGTTTTCATCTTAGTCCTCTCTTTCTCTCTCATTGTGTATCTCGTTTAAATATCGTTAGAGACGTCGTTGTATAACATGTATTATGTGGTATTACAGTTGAAATACGCTCGATGTCGCGATATCATCGATCTATCATTGCTGTGGATGACATATAAGTCTATCGACTCTCTTTAACTTTACGGTTTAAAGTATTATATGTTTTTGTCTAGACAATAATGGATAACCAAAGTGACAATAAAACGATAATAATATTGAAGTAATAAATATGAAATTTTATTCCGCAAATATACGTTTGCCTCGTTTTTATTTTTTTACTGCTGAATATCATAATATATATAATTATAAAAATCATATAACTTCTCATGTTTATATATTTAATCAAATCTGATTTGTGTGTGATATTAATAAAGAAAGAAAAATTAAATTAGTATATACACAACAAATAAGAAAAATGTATTACATATTTTATTATATTATAAAATTATTTGTTATATCAAATTTTTTAATATAATTAACTTGGATGATTTATAAATATTCTAGTATGCATTATATGGTTTTATTTAATGCTACCAAGTCTTAGTTTTAACATACAATCACTAATTAATAGAATTTACTTTTTTATATTTTCATCACTTTATACTGAAGAAGACTAAGTACAGTCGAATCGTTTATATTTGAATTAAATGCATCGAAGTAAAAAGAATTATATTGTATTCACAAGTAATTTAATATTGACATCTTTAATTTAGCTCAGTATAGTTGGTCCATTATTGTTTTCTATTTATTGCATTGCAATACACAAGCCACATTGATCTTTATTTTATTTTATAATAATTAATATAATTTTAATATAATTTTTCTATGTTATAGTAAATAATCTTAAAGATTGTTACTTGAAGATTACTCGATGTATGTGCAATATCCAATCGGTATTAATGTCAGCAACAACATTATTAATATCAATACTAATACGTTCTATGCTATGTACTATCATCGCTTCCGAATTATCGGAATTTACATTATCAGAATTATTGCCATTATTGTTTTTATTCTCGACGTCTTCATTGACACCTTTGTTTCCGTTGGATACATCATTGTTGTTATTGTTGTTATTCGAATTATTAATTATAGAAGGCGACACATTATCATTGTTAACATTACCAGAATTATTGTAGTTTCCATTATTGTTTCTATTTACGATCTAATATTTGCAACGTTATTATCGTTATTGGAATTTTCAAAATTATTAATGATCAACGTAGATGGTTCGATACTTAAATTCTTGCCTTCGCAACTGAAGATGATTGTCTAAAAAAAATACGGAATTATAATTGATAATTTACAGAAATATACGTAGTTGTATAAAAATTTCGATTCGCTGTATAAATTTTGTCTTTAATCAAAATTGATGCAAATTTTTTAAATCTAAGTACATTATGTTTGATGAAACAAATTAAATTTATTTTCGTCTATTAATAACAAAAAAAAACAAGACGTATAATTTTGTTATTATTATATCTTTTAAGAATGAAAATATGTCTTAACCGGAATCTACCAATTATTTACTTATTTGTGCATGCAAAAATATTAGCTAAACATATTTTTAAATATTTGTATATATTATTTATAGCATGACGTTAAAGGTACTTACCAAAAAGATCGCCAATTGAATACTTGATCGTCTATCCATTTTGATGCAAATTCGATGAAACTCGGTTTTCCTTTTATATCTACGCATGGATATGTGTTGCAATGTATAATTCGCGGGAGATAACGATATCGTTCAAGTGCCCGTTTAGTTTTATATAATATCATCATAAGATATTAAAGTTTATCTTGTATGTGAAGAATGATAAAATCTATTGTAAATTTTGCGATAAATTTCCGTGTCTCTTTAATAAGTAACAAGTTTTAATGACTGATACATTCTCATAATTGACGTGCGATTTTTTCACGAATTAAATTTAAATTATAAATATCACGTATATATAATTTTTCATAAAATATAATAAAATGTTTAATTATATTTATTTAGAAGAAGAACTTGGAACAAAACGTAAGATATATTTAAATTTGTAAAATATACGTCACGTCTTGCTCTAAGTTTTCCTTCTAAATAAACATAATCAAACATTTCTAATGAAAAAAAGAGAACACACAAATCAATTAACAATCAAAAATCTTTTCGTGATTTAAAAGTTTTCTTCAATCATAACATTGTGTTAATTCTAGTTCAAGCACTGCAACATCATTCGGAGAGAGAGAGAGAGAGAGGGGGGAATTTAATATAAAGATATATAAAAAGTTATAGATTAATAATATATTATATATACAATATATAATAATTATGTACATTGAAAATATTAACATCTTCACCTATTCTTTTTTACAACTAATCTCTGTACAATAACCGATCGGCTAAAATATTCCACCTACGCTACGATGATAATTAAGTTGAGAATGTGGAACGTAATCGTAGCCTTGATCGTACCAATCCGGCGTTGCCGCCATGGTATTCGCGGTACTTGACGACTGGGTATTCTGTACCGGGTGCGATCCGTGCTGATGACCACCGTTATGACTCGAGCCGTATTCACCGCTCTGGAAATGATTGAACTGTCCCCAACCGAGCTGCGTCCTGGACCAATCGGTACTACCTGAAGATAAAGACGAATACAGATCCCGATAGAGATCTTGATGGAATTTCAAATTAAAAGTAAAATTTTGGATTAACTGTATACACGTACATGTACATATCTAACAATTTCAGATTTTAAATTCAACATCAGCAACTTTTTACAGATTACTTTATTGGGATATCAAAGAGACGAAGATCTATGAGTAAGAGGGAAAGAGATGTAACGAATAAATTTTTTTTTTAGAAATATTCGTAATATGGAGATATTCCTGAAATATAGCATAATCTTGAAATATCTTCTAAGAACTTGGAAAATCTGAAAGATTATAAAATACGTACCGGTGTTGTGCGAAAGCGAGGTTGGCGCACCATGCGCGGCTGGTGGCTGCATCGTCGACACCTGCGCGAGTTGCATGGAGGCGGCCGCGTGCCCCGGAAGCGAGCCGAGATGGCCGGAAATGGCGACGGCGTGTCCTTGAAGAGCGCTGCTCATCGTGGTGGGCACCTGGGCCATCGTAGTTGCCATTTGAGCGGCGCCGGGCACCTGGTGCACCCCAGGCGCCTGGTGCAACGTCGTCGGGCTGTGATGCAAGGTCGTGGGTACCTGCGGTATCCCACCCGGTATCTGCGATACCTGCGGTATCTGAGCAAGCTCGTGGCTAGCCGCGGCGTATTGGCACGGTGTCAGCGGCAGGCCGGCCACCGAATGAGCTATGCTACCGGCGTGTTTGCGGAGGCGCGCCCTGCGATTACTGAACCACACCTGAAGCAGCGCACACGGTGCCTTGCGATGGGATCGGTTTCATGGTAATCGCGATAAAAAAAATGCTTATGTAATCTCGCACGTTATCTTGAATTTTTATACGAATTTCTCTTTTTTCAAAAGGGGGAGTTTCACGAACCATACGTATATAATTAGTGTTTTACGCGAATAATTTATAAAATTTTAATCAAAAAAATATTTCGGTAAGACAGCACGATTCTTTTTTTATAAAATCGTTAAAAATATGTTTTTTTTTTTTTTTAAGATTAATATTGTCATAATTAATGCGGGATGTACCTGTATCCTCGCTTCCGTCAATCCAGTCCTTTGAGCCAATTCCTCTCTGGCATAAACATCTGGATACTGGGCTCGCTGGAACGCAGTTTCCAATTGCTCGAGTTGTTCACCGGTGAACGTTGTTCTGCTTCTACGTTGCTTTCGCTTAAGTGGAATGCCCGGCTCGCTCTCCGTATCGGAGTCATCACCGCAACGACCTGAGGATTATAAAAAAGCGACAATCTAAATAATATATATTAAAAAAATCCGGGAAAAGCCATCAATGGTTGATTATTATGAAACGATATGCAGATAATTTATCTGGATTTCTCTTTTACATTAATTAATCTCACTCAGAGATTGTAATATAAATATCTTTTGTAAATGCAATTAATATTATTTTAGCTTATACAGTTTCAAATCCATAGATTTATTATCATAATACGTTCAAAAAATTATGCCGAAAAAAAAAAATACGTGTCTTTTAACATATTGTGTTACGATCTATTCCACGTACGTCTATTTTAGATGCAAATTTATTATAAGAACTCATGTAGAAAGAGAGAGAGAGAGAGAGACATCTGTGGCGAATCGACACAATTCTTAAAATGGCATGAAAAATATTGTAGTCTGCTTATGACACAAGTTTCTTAATTTTTTTCTGGTTTAACATAAACAAACATTATCCGTTCTGTTCTGAGAAACTGAATCCGTGACGAGGAATGTCTTTGACGATTGATTCGCAAATTGTGAGCATGTTTTTGACAAAAATTTTGCGCTATTAAAATGACAATATGATGTATAACGACGGCTTAAATTTCGTAGCGATTATTAATTTGTGTTAAAACAGCCGTCACTGTTAATTAATAAATCGTCGTCGAAAAAGTCGCACTATCATTCGGCTCGATGAGCTCGCCTCTTTCTCTGAATGGGATATTGATGAGACGATGATCATCATATGTACATTGCGCATAGTCATCGTACTTCTTACGGCTTAATTGTTTCCTATGATTGAAATCAAGACGTTTCACCTAATATTTCGAATAAAATCCTAGCGTATCGTCACGGATTTATTCTCATAACTCATGATATAAAACGAAATGATTAATTGTATTTATAAAAGAATACTTTATCATATTTTACGGATACTTTACATTTTTTTTTTTTTTGTCAAATTAAATTAAGAATGAATGTATAAGGGTAAAAATTTCTGATGTTTAATCCTGATTTAAAGTTCTTCCAATATATCTGCTTGCACGAAACAGCTTCATGTTTTCTGCGTATACACGCTACATACGCCGTAGTCGTTAAAGTGCCCATAAAGTCCTCGTAAAAGGCAAGCAATGGTCACCTCCGATGGTTCACAGCCATCTTGCTGCGGTTTTCATAGGATTGATACGTTTTATGATCGACTGCCTTTCATCGTGATCGGTTGTACTTATAAAATTTTATCGTCGACGACGATGATTTCCAGCACCTTTTATAAAAGCCTCTCTCCTATTAATCCGTTATGGAAATTATACACACACAGGATACTGTCTAAAGTAATTAAGATCTTAATGAAGACGAACTCTGTAGATTGCATTCCATCGTCTGTCAGTTCTCTTTCCCTTTGCAAATCAAAATTTTATACAGTATCTTTTTTCAATTTTTTTCTCTTAGGAATTAATTTCTTTTCGAAATTCGTTTAAGCACATCTCTCCACTTTGTATAATATATTGGTTCTCTTTATATTAAGATTAATCTTTATTTCGTTTATCTTTCCTTCACAGATGAAAACTCAGTCTGCAGAGAACAATGTCAACTAATATCGCTCGCAACCAATCAGATTGCAAAGATCTTATCGTTTTCATCGCCGCTCAACCGTTCGATGCTTAACATTAGATCCTCTTCGAAGGATCCTGCAAGCTTCTTAATATCCTCGCATTCAGCGCTTCGTTGCGAAAACATTTCTATGCAATATCTCTATCCGTGCCATTGATACCTATTTGGTTGAGAGAACCAGCAGCTCGTGCGTTCATTTTCCTCGCAACGAGAGAAAAAAAGGAATGTGTTTACGCAGCAAAGAAAAGCCATTGATAGATGAAACTGACCGGACTATACCATCGCTAAATATTTGCCCCTAAGTCGACTCTTTCTCTCTTTCTTATTGTCCCATATTAGCCCCATATTATCGTTCAATCGAGCGTTCTCGCGGACTATTGTCCGAATCAAAATCGGACATCGTCGTGCTTTTCCAGCCATTCTTAGCCATCTCTTTCTCCGTCTTTTATCGATATAAAATTTCGAAATAAAATTTAATCTCTCCTGCTCGCCTGATTCTATCGCCGGTCGAATGCACATGAGAGTATACATCGACTGAGAGCATGAGTGGCTTGTTGTGACGCCGGAGAATCCATCCTGGCGCAACAAACGGGGATTAGCTCGCTCCTTTTATTTGCCTACCCTGTGCCAGCGCGCTATCGTCGATTTCGCGATGCGGAATTAAACGGTGACGACAGTGATTCTATTTCTTATATCGATCCGCCGCTCAGTTAATTTCTCGTTCGCGTCGCACGAGTTCGATTGAAATCGTCCAGATCTCTTTCTCAAGCGTCGCGGATCCAAACGCAAGCATCGGCCAAGGCCAAGATTTTATTGTGAGAATTGTGCAGATTACTGTACTGAAAAAAAAAAGAGAATTGTTAACTTGACATTCTTTAAATTGAAATATTTGTATATTTAAGTCAAATGTACGATTTAATATGTTGTATTTGACAATTTAAAAAATGATAATTAGTGTTGAACGTGTTTAGTTAAATTAACAATTTTTTTTTTTTTTAGCGTGTCTGAAAATTTATGTGACAATTGAAATTCTGGAAGATGTGATGATTAATTTTCTTGAAAAGAGTGTTTAAATCGCAAAAATTGAGCGAACCCGACACATTTAACAGATTCAGTTTTGATATTGACAGGATTGGGTAAGTTAATTTTTTGTTAACGTTAAATTAAATTAAAAATTAAGTTTACGTTAAAAGTCACTTAAACAAAAAATAACTCGGTTAAAGTTAAGTTAAAAAATTATTAATTCATTAAAGTCAAAAGTTAATTCTCTATCCAATAGCGAATCGCGACAAGCTCATTGTAGGACAAGTGAAATATTCGCATTACGGTCATAACTATTTTTACATGACTTTAATATTGATGAATTATTTTAACTCGTACAAAAAAAGTTGACAAGTTAAATATTAATGTATTTAAAAATAACTAGTTTAACTTAAAAGTTAACACGTTTAAAATTAAACAAGTTAAGTTAAAAGTTATTAACTTTTCAACATTTCAACTTAACTTTTAACCAGTTACTACCCAATCCTGGATATTAATTTGTACCTAATAGATTTTATATTTCAACTAAAAAAAAATTGTAATAAAAAATGTAATTGAGGATCTTTAATTATAGCCTATATCATCGCAGAGTCTGAAATTTCTGATTGTACTTGTGTAGGGATAATATCAGATTTGCGCAAAGCAAAATCGGCGGATTTCTGTATTTCCTCGAAGGACCTGCTGTTTTCCTTTTACGTACAGTAGAACCTGCCCCGAATCTTATGCCGGTGGACAATGAACGATGCCTCTTTTTCGTGCGGTTTTTCACTTTGCCCGGCGGGAAATGAAACTAACAGCGGCGAGAGGGATTGCGGCTTTCGAGTATACAAGAATTCTCAGCGGTCGTCCTTTGAACTCGAGTCCATTCTACTTATTGTGCGACGTTACATTTGTCAAAACGTAACGTGCCTTCCGTGCATATGGAAGCGGACACGCCGGCGTCTAACTTAAATAACGACCGACATTCACGAGAAGTAGACAAAAGACGCGGTGCTTTTCGGCACGTCCATTGATTTTGCACGAAAGTATTAATTGAGGAAAATAATTTTCTTCGCGATATATAGCAGCGATAATACTTTTAATATTAAGTTTTTATATCCTTTATCCGCTTTCGATATACACAAACGATCTCGAAAAATTCCAAATGTTCGGAATGTTGATGGATAAAAATCATATGATAATTTTTAATTATTTTGAAATCTCTAAAGAAGCATGCATTTGAATATAAGTAAGATTCCTGGATCAACTAGGATCAATGTCGATTAATCATCAAATGATGCAGGAGATGTCGCACGAAGAGTCGCTGATGACGGATGAAATGTTCACTCTCGTGTACTTGGTGGATGTCGAGTTGCTGCTTCAAGTTGCTGCGTTATGAAAAAACAATGAACAATCTCTTTTGACATTCATCGTCATCTTTTCCCTCGCTCTACCACTTCTCGCCACCTGTGCACGACGACGAGGCCGGTGACAAGAATTTAAACCTGGGTTCCGCCACCTTTACTGTCTGTAGATGCAACTTGTCTCCAGGCTATTCTCCCATTCTTCCGTTTGTCATACGAGGAACGCGGACGAGCCGCCAAAGACGCCGCCAAAGAAGATCCTCCGCCGTTCGACGGTCTCGTTGGAAAAAAGGTCACCTCGCTACCTTTATCTATTTTTTCTAAGTACGCACCGCGCGATATTAAAATGCATACACGTGGCTTCGTACTCCTTTCAAGAAATAAAGATAAGTCTTTGCACAAGACGCTAAGAACGACTAGAATGGAATCGGTACGTAAACAAATTACTTTACATATATAAGATGGATTTGTGAAAGAAAATATATTTTTCAAGATAGGTAATAGAAAATCTTCTCGAGAGATTTGCAAAAAAACTTTTCTGTATAGCTCTTTTATGTAATTCTTCACATACAATGGTCCTCTTTCATACCTTTTGCATCAATATTAAAGTCACCACATTCCTCCGAGCTGTTTTATCCTGTGCTGCCAAAGGAAAAATAGAGAAGCTACAAGAGAATAGAGAACATTCCTAAAAGCTGTTTAGGAATTTGCTCGGCAATATTTATACGCATATAAAGCAGATCTAAATATAAAGTTCAATATTTCCAATCAGCTATTAGTTTTCACTAATTATTTATCTTCTAATAATTAAAAATTATTTAAAATCTTAAAAAATACCAAACAGAAAACTAGAAAGGTGCGTATGTTATATTTATCTAATGTTTACATTTTTTCTAGCATCTCGGCACTTCGCACGTTGGAGTGTCAGTCCCACGTTTCCGTCCAAAGGTATCTCAGTGCGACTAATTATCAATTATCATTATTGGCTCGTTCAGCCGATCTTTTTTTCCGCGGTATAGGCGAGGCGGCGGCGGAGGTAGTGCGGAGAACGGCCAGGTGTGTTTCTATCGCGGCCGCCGTCGAGGGGACGTTCGAGGGGGAGGGCGATGGTGTTCGGCGAGTCAGCATTCCTTCGCGCGGCCTCTGACATCGGCGGTCCTCTCTCAGAGGGCTCTCTCTCTCTCTCTCTCTCCCTTCGATCCACGGGATCGCCGTTCGACTCACATCGTCCCGCTTCCACCGGCCGGAAGAGAGGAAAAAAAAAAGAGCGGCTGTGCCCGAGAGCACACGAGGCACAGGAGGCAGGGGGATCGGGCTATTGTATACGTGTGTATGTGCGCGCGATCGTTTAGGCGCTCATATGTTGGACTTGTAATGAGAGAACGAACGTGCTCTCCCGCGCCGGGACAGGGAGGCGGGCACGCTCGATGAAACGCTTTATAGATTATCGCCCCGGCCGAGAGAGAGAGAGAGAGAGAGAGAGAGCCATTGTTTTATCGCGCACGGTCGCCCCCCCCTGTTAGCGCCTGGAAATGTCAATTATGCCGAGGGTGCAATTAAGCCTCTCTCTCTCTCTCTCTCTGTCATATCTCTGACTCGAATCCTGACGGATGTCTCGTCTCGCATTAGACGTAGCACCTTATCCCCGAATTCTTTCGCGTTGCAACGAAGGTTTTTCGGTGAACTTTAAAGCGTTAATTTGAATTTATAAATTATATTCTTTACGACAAGCGTATGAAGCGACCGAAACAAAATATATCGGAGCTTCGCTCCGATATATATTTCGTTTCATCTTCATCCAAAACGCGTGGATGATGTCAAGACAGACGGGAGCCGGCGCGTCGACAAACGACAAATGTTACAACGCCGGATGATGTGAGTTACGCTTGCTTCGTTTCCGGAGTGATCCTGTCTCGGGATCGTCGGGTTGACTCGTTGATAGGCACAATCAATATCGGCCTCCCGATGATGAAAAGCGGCCGATCGGGCCGTGAATAGGCCGCGTGAAAAGACGCGTGTAATCAATTACGGGGAGGGGAGGGGGGAGGGGTAGGAAGGGGTGAGGGGGCGGTCCCGCGGTGTCGAGAGCAAATATCTCATTCGTAGCAACGTCATCCAGAAATGTGCCGGTCAGCATCCCTGCTGCGGGTATGTTCCTCTACACGCGTAAGGTACACGCGTCTTGCCGCCCTCTCTTCTCGTCGAACGTGTATACGCGCGCTCCCATAATGTTATAGCGTACGAGTCATTTTACACGATTAACACGTTTGCCTGATCGAGCGAGATTACCGTAAATGCAGATAAAGCAACTCACGAGCTGCCATTACCGTTAACGGTGAAGGCTAACGTCGGTGCATTCGGTTTTCTCGGAGAACGTATTTCTAAAGTAAGTAACGTTACGTTGTAATATAGTAATGCACACGAGTACTTGTCTTTCGCATGCGCGTCATTCATATTATGGGAATATCGAAGGAAATAGAATGGAGGCGTGCGAACTATTATTTTAGTATCTACGCGATACACACGGTCGGTCGTAAGTCGTAAGTTTGTTTTCCCAGTCATCATCGATCACACGAGAAGATCTTTTCGCCTTCGATGCACAGCGATCAAAGCGAAAGGTGTCCAAAGTTGGACATGTAAGAGGATATTTTCACCGGGATTCTCGAAAGCATATAAATACACATTCGGTGGGCTCGACGTCCTTTCCGAAGCAGTGGACGGAGTCTGCGTAAGAATCAGCGGACGCGGACAACGGTTATACAGGGACGCAAGCAGCATCCGTTGTCGCGCATGTAGATGGCTTTCGTCGACTTTCCTGCGTCCTCCCTTTCCGCTTTCCGCGTGTCGAATCGGCCGCTGAATAGCGGAAAAGGTGCCGCACCTTCGTAAGCTATAAATCTAACCGGGCCCTCCCGATTCTCCACCTTTCCACTCCCGTCGCTCATGGGGGTCCGCTAGATGCGCGTGTGAGGTCCCCCTAAATGGTAACAAATGTCCTCGAAACGCCAACAATGAGCCTCGAAGCGGTTGACAACCGAGAGCACGGTCTGTCTTCCTGTCAACGCCCGTGTATACGCGTATGCGTGTGCACGCTCAGGGAGGAAGAGGGATGAGACCGGTAGTCGGTATGAAAGTTGGTGGCCGATCTCGGCGACAGAATTTTCGCCGATACGCGCGATGAGCCGCTACAATTAGGCGGTGTTAGGTGCACTTTAGGCACCATCTCGCCGGTCGGCGTCGTTGGTGGTCCGTATAAAGGGCAGTTGTGATGACGGTGCAGAGTCTTCTTCTATTTGCCGGAGAGTTCCGTCCTTTTCTCCGCAAACAATCGCTCCTCGATTATAACTCTGAGGATTATTATGCATCTCTACGAAGAAAAATATATATTTATTTCTCTACAAGAGAATATATATATTTATACAAGATTCTCTCTCTCTCTTTCTGCATATTTTATATTAAACGATATATAGGGCTGAAGTTAGAGATATCGTCGATTGCATTTTAACGATCGAGAATTCGCTTTATATAGCTTTCTCTGTGAAATTTCAAGTGAACGTTGACAGCATCGTGGTCAGTTCTGACCTGTTCTTTAACCTGACCACCAAAATTACGAGGTGGTTAACTATGTTTCGAGATGAAACGGGCAACCACGCCCCATTAGCCCTGAGCTGCATTGCTGGTGGTTTTTTAAGAAGAGCACAAACGTGCCGCTAATTTTCCTCCCTCATATCGATAGCTTCCAGATTTTGTGGAAACTTGACGCATTCTTCGAAAATATAATATGGTGGTGTCTTTCATGTGTTTCATGCGCTGCCCCGTTAAAATTTCAAGCTGTTTGATTATTATTTTATTTCTTCAAAATATTATATTCGACACAACTGTATATTATTATTTATCGTTAATTTATACTTTTCAATTTTTATCCTTTTTTTTTTATAGGTACATTTTAACATCTACCTTTTCACCTTTATTTAAGAAATGTAGAAATTTTATTTCGCTTTTTTTTGCTTTTTTTTTTGCAGCGTGAAAGTTGCAATATTAAAAATATTTTTCTCTCTCTAAAGAAAATCAAAAGAAAAAAAAAAAAAAAACTATCTGAGACTACTCTCGCAACATTGAAGAACGTATCTATCTTGAAGCGCAGTACCGTGCGTTTGCAAAAATATCCGAGTATAAAGTATCTTTGTAGAACGATCGACTGATTTCTTCTCGATCAACTCTTAAAATAAAAGATGAAAATAAAGGATAAGCCGAAAGAAAATATGTGAGGGACATAAGAAATTAAAGTGATAATACGGCCACAGGAAATTTGGCGGAAAAATTTTATCTTGGAAATTAAAATAATTGATATATCTAAAATCTAAACTCTTTTATATTGTATAGATTATTTATTTATATATTATAAAGGATTAAAGAAGCAAAGAATTGCTAACTATACGAAAATATATAATTTGTAATAATTGTTTTGTCCACAAAATATGTAGCTTTTACATAAATCGAAATCTTATAAAACTCGAAGATTTTTTTATCGGCGAATTTCTTTTAAAATGTGTAACGATAAATTGCGTAAAATGTAAGGATAAGTAATTATCAATCAATCCGAAAGGATTATCTCGTATAAACTCCGAACGCGCCTTTCAATTCAATCCGAAGGTAAGGCCGTATCTGGTAAAGACACACGTCCTTACGAGTATGTATCCCTCTCGGAGGATTATACGCTCGCGTGACAAGGATCGTATCCGTACTCCTTGCAGCCCGATTCGTGCAGCGCATTAGATACACACTTCGATATCAGCCCCCGACAGCCAGCCCTCTGCTCCCTTTCTCGCGTCCTTGCCTTCTTTCTCTCGCTCGTGTAATCGCTCACCGGCTTCTTTCGCATTCTTCATTCCGTCGATGTGTCGACTCTCGAAAGCGACTCTTCGGAGATGAGGATTACGAACCGACAGCGAGAAGCAACAAAGTATTACGCTCGATATGACGTTGATAAAGCCATGAATAAATTAAAGGGGATGTATAATCAATCCTGTTTTTCTGCAAACATTTTTTTCCACCGACTAATGTAATATTGTAAATGATGGGATCGTGTATTTTTTTTCTTTTTCTTTTCTTTTCTTTTTTTTTATATAAAATAATAATATGTAGTAAATCGTTTTCATCGTCATCGAAAAGAATTCATTCCGATATTATCGCAAGTTTCGAGAAATCTTATTGACTCTTTGCGCGCGGCTCGATAATAGCTCGCTGAGCAACTCACGATGGGCCGAACAATGCGAATATCGATCGAAGCGATGCAATCTGCAAATTTGATCGCGAATCGTGCAAGCAAATCGACAAGTCGTAAGAAAAGATATCTCGCGTGATGTATGCTGAAACGTTTAAAACACTATTTCTCTCTCTCTCTCTCTCTCTCTCTCTCTCGCTCTCTCGCTTTTCTTCTACCAAGAGCGATCATCGATCGTCGATACAATCAATAAACCTGATTGTGAATCACTTAACGGCGTTGTTCATCGCGCGGATACTTTCTTCATCCTCTCCAGCCGCAGAGATGAGATCCTAAAGAGAAAGAGAGAGAGAGAGAGAGAGAGAGAGAGAGAGAGAGAGAGACAGACAGACAGACAGAGAGAAGTGGAATCGGGATAGATACACATATTATATACGCGTGAAGCGAGGGACCGGGGGGGAGGTAGGGCACAGAGAGGAGGGGTAGCGTGGAGGCAGGGGTGGGCAGGACCCATTAGGCTAATCCCTCGTCGGCGGCCGAAGCCAAAGGAACGGAATAAGAAGGAATAAGAAAGCCACAGGCTACGTGTCATTCCTGCTCGCCTGCCGACACCTATACCCGGACCGGACACCTCCGCCATATAGTACGAGTATATCCGTTCAGAGGTGCTCCCTATCACGATTGCCCTCGCTTCCTATCTCGCGCGCGCGCGAATAAACTTCGTCCCTAATTTATTCCATCGCACGCGCCCCTCCCCTCCCCCGCCCCCACCCCCGGCCACCCCATCGATCGTGATAATAATTCTGTCTTATCTGCTGGCGGAAAGCGAGACGAGGTGAAATCGGAAGCGGTCAATTATTCGACGACGCGAGATAGTTTCGATCAAGCGATATAATTTCAGCGAGATTTTTATAGAAATTACAAATAATCTCAATCTATATATCTAATAATTTAGAATTTTTATTAATTCGGATATAAATTAAAGTTAAAGTCGAAAATTAATAATTAGCTGATAATTTTTTTTGTTTTACATATATCGATCAGACTAAATCCTCTTTTCTCTCATACATTTTAATTCTGGTTGTGAATTATCTCAGTTAATGTGAATTTTCCGTGGAAAGTATACACGGCGCATTTAACGGCGCTCGCGATATTTTAATAGCGCTTTAAGTGTTTCTTCGCGTTTGATAGTAATGGCAGGAAGTCGTAAAAAGCCGCGTCCACATTTCGGCGTTTATTTATTTTTACGGCGTGTAAGAGGCGACCGCTTTCGTCTCGAAGTTCACATTTGGCGGTACGGCGGCGCGGACAAATTACATCGCTGGCGATCTTTAAATTCAGTCGATCGACGTCAATCAATTTTATTAACCGCGAGAGCGGTTAATGACGAATGAACAGCAGTGCGAATGAGACCGAATGCGTTACCCGCTCGTTAAATAATTATTCATTTTTGTACAAAGATTCTGCGTGTACGGGGACGAGCGCGGATGAGATTCCTATCATCGTAATTTTGGGAGAAAAATTACGAAGCGTGTGCGACAGTTACATATCGCGGAATCGTGCATAATTAACCGTGCCGAAAGAGATACGCATCTGTAATTGACGGTTTCGCGTTTTACCCGGACGGGCGATAATATTTCCTTAAAGGCGCCTTTTCATTGGCGAAATTCACGCCTGATTCTTACTTAATTATGGTTCTTTCGAAATTCATCGAGTGCTTCTGGTTATTTATGAGCGCGCGCGATATTCCTTATTGCCTTCCCGTTCCCTCCATTGCAATTTTACTTCATTTTAATTTCTTATCCGAATTCTTCGTAAGAATTATCCTCGACGCTAAATATCACGATCGCTCTGCGCTTTTTACGCACGGCATTATTCATCCGAATTCGTTCTCGATTAGATTAATTAAAAGAAGAATCGTAGAGGAACGGCGGGGAGAGCGGGAATGAGCACCACTGTCGACGTGTGGCAGGCGGTCCGTTTGATCTCCGCGGGACCTTCGTGGGGCCTCTGGGCCTTGAAGACTTGCTCTTGCCTCTTGGCTCTCGGACTCTTTCCTCACATTCTCGATGGTCCGCGATCGAGGGATCTTTTCTCGACCCCGGCAGCGTCCTCTCGCCGGCCTGACTTCTTAAGACTTTGGGACACCTGTACCGCTAATTCCTCCGTGTCTACCTGTATCAATCACTAAAACGGATTCCCGCTTCGCGCTCATAACAACCGACTGATCGTGTATGCCCACAAATAATCTGGCTTAGGAATCGAGTTATTTCGTCAAAGTCACATGGAGATCTGGATCGAGAAAACTCAATGTGACAGGTATATTCGTGTAATCGGAATTATATGTAATATAAAAATTATTTACAAATCGTTGCGATTACAGCGATTCGTGAAGACTATCATATACCTTTCTTCAATTATCGCATTATTAATATATTAGATTTTAAACGTTTTATTATATTTATATTTTTTTCATTCAATTTAAAATAATAGTTCTCAACTCACGCAAGATACATAATTTGATGATATAATGAATAAAATGAGCTCCGAGTGCTCTGAAATTACGATAATAAGAAAATCGAATATATCATGTACGAAATTAATTATTCGTTCAAAGGGTTTATATTGATATTTGAGAAAAGTTGTATAATTTTTTGTGTACACCTTGTATCTAAAAATATTATACAGGACAATCCCGAGGTATCTTCGAATAATCAGGCGGGACGCGTCTCATGCGAAATCGTCTCGGAAATCTCGGAAGGAGGAAGACGACGAGACGGGACTTGGAAAGAAGCGGGATAAATATCCCGCGTCCTGTAAGATATTGACACTTTTGTAATCCGTTTGTCGGACGTGTGGGCAACCTGGCTAATCCCGCTTACGCCCACCGGAGATTAAATCCTGCCGGTCCCCGATACCGGGCTCGTTCCGACTAACTTCGGTCTCTAACAACGAAGGCGAGCGAAGGCGCTTAAAGGGCCCGCGTACGTCAAACGGAGGTCCCATAGGCCCGGCGGAGGTTAAAAGCTCTTGATGCTCCTCGAGACGATGGATCGCGCGCGCGATTCTCTCTCTCTCTCTCTCTCTCTCTCTCTCTCTTTCTTTTTTTTTTATCTTTCTTCTGCGTTCCATATAATATTTCTCGCGCTCGATATCGTGCGCCGACACGGCGCGGCGCGCTTTGCTATTGGGTTTGCTGCACGGACTTCTTCCTCGCTGCTGACAGCCTAAAAGGGTAATTAACCCTTCGACTGTCCAAAGTGTGAGAACTTTACGCGGCTTTCGGGCGTTTGCTCGTTTTATTTTCGCGATAACGATCGAGCGAAGAGATATTCAAATCGGATGAGAACTCTTTCTCTCTCTCTCTCTCTGTCATATCGCGATTTAGCGTTCAGAATTTATCCTACAGAAAGTAATGCAGAATATAAATCGTGATACGTGCGTTCCTGCGAGACTGAGGACTGTGGGAAGAATTTAGACTCACCGCCGCCTAATATGCCATTGATGGTGTAATCCTTCTTTCCGTCATCCCCTGGTCGTCCACCTCGAAGAAGTCTGCTGATGGAACTGACGCTTGGCGGATCCGAGAAACCCTCCTACATGCAAACCGGATTCATTAAAATTGACGCATATAATGTAATCGAAGGATGTTTTGGCTGTACAATAGTAGCAAAAACTGTCAAGAGTAAAAAAAAGAAAAACATATTTCTTACGTTTATATCGTTTGAAAAAACAGATAAATAAATCCGGATTATAAAAAGAAGAATTAAAATATCACAAAATAATATGATTTTTAACGTCTTCGTAAAAATGAAAAAAAAAAATGTAATTAATATTTTTCCTAATTTGTAAGAAAAACTTTTGATCGCGAATGCTCCTTGAAATCGACTACGAGAAAAACGATTTGCAGAAAGAGAGAAAGAGACAGATAATATTTTTCTACAATTATAAAGTAACTTTTAAACGAACAAATGGATCTGGTATCAAGTTTCGCACAAATATTTATCAGATTTTTTTTTTTTAATATATGTGAAAATTTTTATTTTCAAGCCAATGTTTTTTCCTTGTTAAATTTGTCAATAAATGTTACAATACGCGATTTTCCATAATAATCAATACTAACTTTAAACTTAAATAATTTGCAAATCGTTAAATGAATTGCGCTCAAGTTTTGCATATACCATACATCTTTAAGATGAGTGTGAATTACATTCTATCCCTCGATTGCTTTATACAAGTAGAATTAAAACGATTAAAATAATTCAACGCAGAAATAAAGATTTTTTTTTCCACAAAAATTCTTTAGCCAAGGATGTAATTCTTCTGAGATATTTTATTGCGATAAAAGATTATGAGAATGACGGTTCCCTCTTATGATTCGCCTCTATCGTCTTTGTCTTTTGTTTCCGTATTAATTCGAGTCGCATAAAAATATTAGCAATTTCCCAGATAATGATTGCTAGGTTTACGCAAAGTTTCGCACATTTCCGTCTCGATCGAGCGTTCGCCTCTTCGCTCCTAGATATCAGCAAATGCGAATTGATTGATCGTAGAATTACGTGTACCATTCGATCCGCGTGTGGCATTTGCAACTGCAGACTACTGCACTACAATTTGGCGCGATTATTTTCGTGTCGGCATATACATTTGCGCCGTCGAGATTCAACCTTTATTATATATTGTACGTCGGAACCGTTACACGCGCGTTCACCGCAACAGGATACTTTCGCGAATCCAGGTTGCTCGGCGTCCGACAACGAAACCTGCGGATAATCGTGAAAATCGAAAGCGATCTTTCAAAAAAGCAAGGCGATCAGATTTTTTTTTTTTTTTGCGCGGTTACTGCAGATGATGTGAGCGCGACGATGATCTTAAATCTCCGGTAAGTGAGAATCGGTCATTCGAGATATCGCGTAAAGAAAAAAATGTCTGTTTTTTTCTTTTAAATAAATAAAATAAATTTAATAAAATTGTATAAATGAAATTAATTTAAAAGGATAAATTTACATACATCTTGAAGAAGAGACATTGTTATAAGTGAGAGGTCTGTTTGGTTTTTTTTTTTTTTCCAAACACCTCAGTCATTGTTATTTTCTTTTTATGATATTTTTTTATATACACGAAATAAAATCCTGCTTTGTATAATTATATCAGAGATGAATGAGTTACGAAATCTAAACAAAATCATTGTTAAACTGATGAAAATTTGTCATGCACAATAATCTCATGTATCTTGAAATGATATAAAAATTTTGTGAATAGATGAATGTCCGCGCGATCGTTAATCAGTTTTTCATGATCGCATCCTAAGAAAGGGGATTCACTATTGTAGATGAACAATGTCCACAAGTCCGTTATTCTGATTGTGTGAGAGAGAGACGGTTCTTCCTTAATCGCGATATTTCAGAATTCTTATAATACTCGCAAGCGATCATTACGAGAAAGCTTTGCAACAGAGACGATAATCGCGTTGGACCATTAACTTCTTCATAATATAATTACAGTATCAAGGAGGTTAATAGTTAGCGATTGATGGCCCCTCGCAAAAGACGAGCTATCCAAATACCGCAGTATGCCATACAGGGAGTATAATAGCGGTCAAGGACTAAATAGTAATACGATTCGCACATACTTTCCACGTGATTTTTTTCTCATTATAAACATAAAATATATATTAGTATATCTATATATAAATCACTTATTATGAAATTACCATATAAGTTCTTTAAATTTGAAAAAGCGAATAAAAAAGTTTAACTCGTGTTTTATTAATATTTAAATTCTTTCAAAATTCGATTTATACATTAATCTTTGAAATAATAGGCTCGTATATAATTGCAATATCATGATCAAGATCAAGATTACTCAAGTCGAGTCTATTTAACTGACATAACAGAGATTGAACGAGATATACTATGTAACGCGGATAGAAAGTTTATTATAACGTTTCAAGATTTCTTCGCCATATCTCGTAATTTCGTATCAAATATCAAGAAAGTCCCGTCATTCGTCGTCATACAGCATCAGCATCGCGAAAATCTTCGCACGTACGCACGCGCCGATATCGATCGGCGTTATCAGCGGGGGCGATCGCGACACGGCGGCGATCAAGTGCGTGCCAAACGGGCGATTCGCTAAAGAGAACGAGATAAATAAAGAAAGCGGGAGATGTAAGATCGAGTGAGCATTATCCCGCGAGCCACAAGGTGAAAGAACTGCCTTTTGCCTTTGCCGAAGATTTAAAAGGAGGAAGAGAGCGGAGCGCGCGAGCGTGATAGAGAGCGGCGGCTTTAGATAAAGAGAGAAGGAACGAGGCAGGATGATGAGGGAGAAAAAAAAAAGGAAAAGGGGGGGTCGTCGGTGTCGATCGCTATCTGTTGGATCGCCGATCTCAGAAACAATAACGATCCTTCTGTCGGTGGTGGCCGAGGCGTCGGATCCGGGGCGATGACAGGAAAGGGAGAGAGAGAGAGAGAGAGAGACGAAGGTAGACCCGGACGAGGCGGCTGGATCGCGGGTGCGACGAGGAGAGATACGCCTTGAGGGCCTCGAGGTTCAGGAACGCCTCCTTCCAACATTAAATGCCGTATTAATGCCGTCCACGATCGACCTGCCTCCACAACTGCAACGGCGTACGTGTTCTCGTAACCGTTTTTTTCTCGTCCTTCTCTACGACGGCTCTCTCATCGTCCTCCCGTCTCGCTTCAGAAAAATCGTCCGCACTCTTTCTTTGAAGGATATTTTCGGTGCTTCTCTTTCGCTCCTCAATCGCAGTTTTCTTTCGTTTATCGTTCTCTAGGGTTGCACGAGATATCAAGACTAGTCTTGAGTTATTGTCTTGTTTTGTCGTGAAATTCGGGACAAGATTTTTAATTAGTTTTCAAGACAATACCAAGATTAAGATCAAGATTATTGAGCTTGTCAAAATTATTGGTTTTTAAAAATGCTAAAATATTTAAATCGCTATATTATACTTAAAAAATTTTATTTAATAAATAAAAATATTTATATCAACAGATTTAGAAACAATCAATACGATAAACAATATTATAAATTTTACACAATTATTTAGCGAACTACTTTTACATTTTATGGACTGATTTTCTCGAAATTGGTACCAAAATTTAGCAAATTTTTCGGGGATGGCTACTATGTGGTTTCTTTTTAATTTCATACCCTCAAATGCACCCACGCACTATGTTTCACGGGCCGATTTTCCCGAAATTGGTAGAAAAATTTTGCTAATTTTTCGGGGATGGCTACTATGTGATTTTGACTGATTGACACATCGACGATTGCTATGTCGCAAAAAGGAATAAGATTGTTAGTTTTGACTTGAGGAAGTCGTGTTCCCAGAGAGGGTTTTTAATGGGTAAGAGTTTTAAGAAATAAATGAATATCGTAACATAAATAATAATAATTATCTTTGATTATTATATATTACAATTATTATATATTTTTAAATATATTTATTAATATATATATATATATATATATATATATTATGTTAAATATTATTTTTGAAACAATTGTTCAGTATTAGATAAAATCGAGACAAGATAATACAAGACGAGATTATTGCCAAAATTCACTCAAGACAAGATTTAAGTTTCCGAATATTTTCGATACCGATTTATAATATTTTTGCGAATATAATCTTGTGCAACCCTATCTTTTCTCTCCACCCGTTCGTTCTATCGCGCTCGTCTAATTTCTCTCTTCTAATGTGTCTTCTTTTTATTCCGATTGTGAATGTTTCTCTTTCGCACGTATATTCTTCAATTCTCTCGCTATTACTTTTATTCTTTCGTACGCTTTCGCGAGTATCTTTTTACTCGAGTCTTTCTTTCCTCTGCACTCACTTTCGTTTCTTTTTTTTCCTTTTTTTATATATCTCGGCGGTTTTTTATAATCTCTCCCGCCTGTATTTTTACACGCTCTCGTTCTCCTCGAATGATACGTTTTTCTTATTGTCGCTCTCGCGGCCGATGCGCATGATGTTTCCCTCGAGCGAGATTTATCTCTCTATCGAAGAGATCGCCCTCGGCAAGGGAGGCGTTCCAGCATCGAAGGAAGGCAAGACTTCCTACGTCGGAATTTCGCACGGTTTCGATTTGAGAACCGCCGTCGATCTTATCGCGGGGACACGTAGAGATATTCCAGATCCCGATAGACGATACTTAACTTGACTTTTGTTGCCTTGAGAGAGGAGTGCTACCGCAACGATTAACGTGATTGCGAATAAAAACAATACGAGCTCGGATGTGAATTAATCATCCTCCTCGCGTACTTTGCAAGAGAAAAAGTACATTGGGATTTTGGAGGACACTTGAAAAAATCATTTCTATCTAATTTAATTTACCGGCGAGTCTGATCGATATCGATGATATCCATTTTCTATTTTTTCTTTTTATATATATATATATATATTTTTTTTTATATCCATAATTCATTAACACCTACGTTTAGTAAGACTCGTAATTAAATATTTTGTTAAACTTTGCACCGACATCATCCGGGTAATTAATCTTCGCTCTTTGCAGTAATATCTTCTTCCGTACATGTACTATGATGATGTTTTTTTATCATAAAAAGACATCAAGGGATATGTCGGGATTGGAGATAATGCGGAAGAAATTATTCACGGAAAAGTTTATTTGTGTGCATGGGTGTGTGTGTATATATATATATATATATATATATATATATATATATATATGTCCGTGTGCATACTCGAAAATCGAGATGCAGAGGTGTTACGCCAATGAGGCGTGGGTGTAGACGGCGGTCAGTAACGTATTAAAGGACACGCGAGTTGCCCGGGGCCACTCACGTACCCCGCCGTTCGCCTCGTGCACGCCTCGTGCACAAGATTAAAAAGCCCCATTGAGTATGATTCCCGAGGAGAGATAGAGAGTAACCGCGCGCAGAAAATATCCGTGTTCGATTGAAGGATGAAGCAATGGCTCGCGGGATTTTCGCGGATGGAAAAATGCCCGCATGATCGGGGATAATGAATCGCATTTCGAAAAACAATTCGAGAGTGGCAAATGTTAAAAATATTTAATGTATATTTTTACAAGATTTCTACACGTGTTTTGTCCTTCTTCGTAGTAATAAATTTTAATTGCACTCTTGGTACTATTAAAATTAAATTTTAATATTTTAATTACACTCTTGATATTATTATAGTTTTATTTATTTGAATTTGAGTTTTTTTTATATTTATAATTCTTTTTTTTTTGTTTTTTTTTTATTATCCGATACTTTCTCTCAATTTATATCGAAAATATTATCCTTCTAGCTTTCACGCGTGATTTATATTTTCAGTTATATCAAATCGTGTGCGACAATTATTATTAAAATATTATTTAGAAACAGTAAAATATTATTTAGAAATAATATTGTTCTACGTTTTATTGTTTTATTAATTCAAGACTTTTACAAGACATTTTTTTATTTTATTTGAATAATTAAAAAATATAATATTCAAATAATATTTTTCACCTTCATAAGCTTGTCTCGGATCTCCCAGGAGAATATTCCCGGATTGTCTCTCTTTAATTCCTCGATCCTCGCCTCGACTTCCGGTGTGGCTACACGCGGTTTGCTACCACCAATCACGCCCGGACGAATGGATCCAGTTTCCTGATACCGATTCAGGATCTTTGAGACACAACCGTGTGAGACGCGGAGTTGTCTGGAGATGACGCAAGGACGAACTCCAGCGGCGGCCATTTCTACGATTTTCAGACGGATATGATTTGGGAGAGGTCGCCCGTTGATGAAGACCCCTCCTAGCTGATTCATTCGACCTTGTCCTGCAAGAAATAATCGAAACATCAGTAGAATCCAACGATCGTTTAAAGTCGCGATTATTATTAATAATAAAATGTAAAATAGTTTAAGATAATCTGAAATATTTTAAGATAAATATTCTTGTAACTTTACTAAAGGATCACGATAAGATTAAAGAAATTTTTAAAATGTACCTGCGTATCTCGATTAGTTAAAAAAAAATATTCAATTGTTTACGCTGCAAATATCAAACGATAAGAAATGTTCATTTTTTTTTTTTTTTTTTCATAAAAATTGCGGAGAATATTTTCTACAAATAATCATAACTCGTTTCTGTTGGAAAAACGCGACGAGGGGGGGGGGGGCGGGGGGAGGGAAAAAGTGGTTTCGAGAAAGGTCTTGTAAACGCAATTGCGGTGATTGAGCTTGAAATTAGCGGCGGAATCGGACTGGGGCGCAAACATGAAATCAGATAACAGGACGGCGCGTACAAGGAGAGGATACCAAAAACACGGCTAACAGCCGTAAAATTGAAGAAGTTATGCGCGCGAGGAGGCGTGCACCAGGCCGTTTCCAACACTAACGAGTATAGAGTCGGATCGTTAGTCGAATTAGCTACCCTTCCCGTACGTGACATTAGCTCCCGTATCATCAGGCCCCGGGTAAGTGCGCACGCGGTGCTGCACGC
This sequence comes from Polyergus mexicanus, assembly GCF_030449975.1. NCBI lineage: Eukaryota > Metazoa > Arthropoda > Insecta > Hymenoptera > Formicidae > Polyergus > Polyergus mexicanus. The sequence continues at coordinate 1,169,404 of NW_027223344.1, forward strand.
GTAATTACTATGTTTACGTATTACGGACGCTCCGAGTACACACAACGGAGACGGGCAATTATAATAATGGTGCGACGGAATGTCTCATTGTCGTCGGATCATTCTACAATAGATCGGCCGGGATCCTTTTCGAAAATTCGAATTAATTTTTCACCCTGCGTGTACACATGTAGCGAAATAATAATCGTCATCACTTTCGTCACGTTGAAATGAACGACTCGTTTGTCTCGGGCCCTATTCATTTCACATTTTTGCCTCGTGCGTGCGATAGAAATGTGTACCATGTTTTTTTCTTATCGGCTATTCTAATAAACGTACGTATAAGAACGTATGATTATAAGAATACAATTATTTATAAAACTTGAAAGATTAACGTGTATCTTTTTTTGTATATTTTTATTTATTCCTATTAAATTATCTCTATCCGATCAATAATCTTGTAATGTCTAGCGTAAGTTTCGACACGCATTTTCTTTGGCTATTTTTTAGACGTAATAATTTTTCCAAATTAACCATCTGATATAATTTCCTTTCGTTTGTCGAATTATAGTTGATTAACATAAATCTCACACAGTGTTATTAATCATGAGTATATTATACATATACAGGGTGTCCTCAATTTAAATGGCAAAACTTTAAGAGCGTGTTGGGGATCGAAAAACTAAGACGAGAAGTCCTTTAGAGGTTTGCTCGTTTCTGCTCCATTTTAGAGAAAATCGCAAAAATTCAATCTCTCGTTGTCAGCTGCTCTCTCGAGTCGATTGGCATCGAATAAACTTTCTGCTTCAAGGTTCCTTACATATGTAAACACTTGATGTTATCCTTTACGACAGAATCATAGATGCAGCAAATGTCACTTAATGCATTTGAGGTCAGTGCTAGATGTAAGTCAGTGCTTGCATTGCTGCAAGAGGGCAATATTTTCAACAATATCCGCATTAAATAGATGATAACATAAATAAAATGTAAATAAATAAGTAAAAAGACGAAAACTTGTTTTGTTTCTTTCTCTTTGTGATTTTCTCCAAAAACGAGCAAACCTCTAAAGGACTTTCTGTCTTAGCTTTTCGGTCCCCTACGCACTCCTGAAGTTTTGCCATTTAAATTGGAGACACCCTGTATACGTTCTATATCTACAATATATATATATAGTCTATTGAGTTTTAATGAACCGGTTGATTATCTGTTTAGCGAATATATCCATGTATGTTCCACGCATACATTCACACACAGGAGAATACATGATCACGTTCTACACAAGGGAACATTATGTCATGCCTATTGATAAATATCCATATCCAATACAGAGCGCACGATAATAATCAAATGTAGATTTGTCTTACTCAATTTCGAAGGGACCTCGTATTAAAGATGAATATCAATTAAAACAGCGAAGGGGAATGTTTAATATACTAGGCTAGGCACAGCAAACGCGCGTTACCATTTAATTTACGACGGGGTCGTTCGCTCTGGACAGGATTGATTTATCAAAATCACACGGCGATGCAATCGATCGTATGTGTGTTAATGGCGATCGTGATTGAATTTAATTATCTTCTTAATAACCGAATACACGACGATTAAATGGCCACATTGTTACCGACGCCAGCGTTGCGTAAATTATTTAATTGCAGTAATGGGATTTTCAAATGCGACGATTAACGTCGGTGTAATTCGCCGCAAATGCACCCTTTTACGCGCGCTGTTATTATCGTGCGCACGTCGCGCGCAGATAAGATCTGAGAATCGCGCTATTAAGAAATGCAAATCGCAAAACTATTTCCATTAGAATATTTATGAATTATAATCATTTCGAATTGTATTTGAGCACCATAATTGTAATTATAATTTGCCATAATGTGTTTAATTAATTTAGTTAAAAAATTTGATAATTTATGCACGTAATAATAATATATTCCTACTTTAACCTTTTCAAAACATTCGCTTCTCTTTGTTTCCAAAATCTGTCAAGGCAGAATAAAAGATTTTAATACATTTTTACAAATCCTCATCTTATTCGCAAAAAGCAATCTTTTTGTAAGTCTTAATTTAAAATTTGAAATTGTAAAATATTGATTTGTGAAATACTTCTCCCTTCGATCTTTTAATAAAGTTTGGTATAAGAAGAAAAAGTGACATTAATAAATGTGATACCGCGATGATTATGTTCAACTGTCATTCTACTAATAATCTAGTTATATTTTCTGTTTCAGATCGACGATTGTTCGTATAAAGATCATTCGTGCAGAATAATTTTGATCGCGTGAAAACACAAAACAACCTTGGAACGGATACCCGCCGAAGATGGGCCTCATTCCGCTGGTGACATCCATGCCGCCGGCCGTGATCCTTGCTGCGTTATTCGACACTGACACACACTGACCGGAAACTTCACTTTTGCCACTTTTACGTCGAGAAGCGCGCGTCCTTTGCATTCGCCACTTGTCTCAAAAGGGAAAGACTCTTTGTCTAGCATCCAGATTCGAAGAGAGAAGTGGTCGGGCGTAGATCCAGGTAGAGTGATTCCAGGTAGACGTAGAGGCCGAGTAGGCTCGCGCAAGAAAGATGAAGAGAGAAAATGAAGAAGAAAAAAAAACAAAGGGAAGAAGAGAGAGAGAGAGAGAGAAGAAGGTTACGAAACGAAAGAAAGAAATAAAACGCGGTCTTCGTTTTACAGGGGGTATCGACGCGAAGCTGCCACGATGATGCTCGAAGACGGGGGCGATGTCGCGATCGCGCGCGTTCCTGAATCGGGAAACAAGAAAACGAATCGGCAAGCACGCGTTGCTTTCGTTGCGAGGGGTACTGCGGCAATAACGTGTCAGCTGTGGGGTACCGGGTGTCTCGTGTGTCTCTCCCTCGAGAGAGAGAGCACCGAGGGGGGCTCTCTCCCGGACGACGAAGCGGAGGGTAGAAGGGGGCCCTCTCGCTGATCTCTCGCTGGGACTCATGATACCAACGAGGTCCCACTGTTGGATACGCCCTGCCACGTTGGTTGGCAAACGTATACCTTACAATGGGCGGCTCTGCCCATGAGGCCGCCCATGGAACGTGTTTCCGTGTATATCGGTCTCGGAGAATTGCATCGCGTGTATCGTTACCCTACTGATACGTTTACGCTACCAACGATGGTGGTACGGCCCGTCAAGTGATTGCTGATCGTAAAGTCAATTTTGGGTGAAGCGCGTCGCCTTCGACACGAGTTTAAAATCCTAAATATAGTGGAGTAATGTGAATATTCTCACATTAAAAATAATACAAGCAATATCTTTGAGATAATGGACCAAATAATAGAACGAATGCCAATTTATCTTTACAATTATTATTGTAATATTCTTTAAAAAGTCTTTTACATTTTTTTACTTTCTTCTGTCATTTATTTCATGATATTTTTTTTCAATACCTTCAACTTTTTAATAAACTTTCATATAAAATATATTAAAAATAATATTTCTATATATATATATATATATATATATGTATATTTTAATAATATAATTTAATGATATAATATTTTAATATAAATATGATACATAAATATATAATTATCTTATATAATTTATATACTATATATAAATATATGTATAATCAATAATAATATTAATATAAAATATATAAAAATTGTCTAAAAATCTCTAATAATTGCAAATGTGCATAAGTTATGAGCGACGAGCGCTCATCATCTCTCATCATGTCGTCTAACAACCTATGCACCCTCCAAGAGAGATGAATTATGGCGAGACAAAACGGAAAGCAATAAATGGATACAAAACTATTAGCATGCAGGACGTAAAGGATATTACTCGACAATTGCTTCTGGACAATACGAGATTTTTCTTGGCTTACCAATAACCTGTCATATTCACCGCCGTTATGTTCGTTCAAAATGACAGAATATTTACGGCCATTACTATCGAAAAATAAAATTGTAATGAACTTATGATGGGGCCCCGTATAAATCTTATTTACTAAGAGCAGGCTCCATAAAAGTGTGCCCGTATATTTCTGTAAATCTTTCCACACAGTAGCAAAATTCCGGCAAGTCAAAGCTTGTGAGAACGGCAGGGGGTCCTGTGGGATTCGGAACAAGCGCTTCCTTCTGTGAAGGATTCTCTCGAGATATTTTTTTTCTACTGCAAAGAACAAGAAGTCACGAAAAAAAAGAACCCGCCGTAGATGGCTATAAATATTGTGCGCCGCTTTTCGTCGGTCGAAGAGCCGGCCAAAGATTTACGATTGATCAGTGAGACGCAATTTGGCAAAATGAATACATTTAACCAAGATATGTTTTGTCGTGATCTTTTTCTTCCTTTATAAGCAATAATTATCTCTTTAAGAATATTTCAAATTTAATAATATTTTGTCCGATACTTTATATCTGTTATATATCGCGAATAGAAACGGATCAATATTTTTTGAATATCATCGATAATTTACGTGGAGAAAATAATTTTACATATGCGATATTTTGTGGACGGGCGCACATCGTTAAGAGGTAGAGCACAAGCAATAATAGAAAAATAATTAATTGAATAATCATATTATATTGCAATACGAAGTATTTATGATTATTATATTATCTATGATTATTATATTAGATATCTAAATAACATAATTATATTTGAAATAAGTAAATCCCCCCTCCCTCTCCCACCACTTTACTTCGTGAAGTTATGATATTAATATTAATTAGAAAACGCGGATATCAATCAATTTTCTCGTCACATTCGATATATTACGGCTTTATGTTGATATTTATGATGAGCGATATGATAGACGCGTCGCGTGTGAAACAATTTATATGGTAATTCGGACTGATATAATAATTATCACAATTAATAAAATAATTATTACAGGGGACTACAATGTGTTATGTATCGCCAGTGGAAACCCCATCAGTATTTTCCGAATATCATCGATGGTTTGTGCGGGAAGTAACCTTGTCTACGGATTCTGCGGACGGGAGTATCATACGGAAATCTCATATAGGAGTATCATGCATGGGAATCGTTATAAGATTGAGGTACAGTAAATTATAATAAAAGATAATTGAGACAGTTGAATAATCACACTGTTGCAATAAGAAATATATCTATGATCATTGTATTAAAGATATTTATGTATGTGTGCAAAGTTTCCTGAGGGGGAAGGGAGACTGTAATTAATCTTTGTTTGGAGTTTATTAAAAATGCCTACAAGCGGATGGATTAAAACAAATATAATTATATTATGTTCGAAGAAAGTATATGATTTATTTTATTCTATAAAGTTAGTAAGTTTTATTATTATTCAACGTATGCCGAAAATAATCAGTATATATGATTCACGTTCGTATTTAATAGGAGTACAATATAATAAATGCGTGCGCAAAATCATTCATAAAAATTCAAATAAAAGAATAATTAAGCAATTATGACGATGGGATTACGTATCGCAAAAATGCTTCAATATTTTTTAGATATTTTCCAATAGATTACGCGTGGGAAGTAATTTTGCGCATCGATTGTTATAAAAAGAAAAAATATTTGATGTTATTAAAAAATTGAGATAAGTCAATCTAGTCAGCGTTCGTAAAATAAAATATACTTCAAATATTTTTATATTACATTTTATAAAATAAATGTTGAATAATAATTACAAATTAAATATTTTGTAATCCGCAGAAGATTAATTTGAATATACCTTTTATTTAATTCATAAATTTAGCACAATTTATACAAAAGTTGTTTTTTTCTGTATATTATATATGATTGTATATCAGTGAATTATTCAATTGTCTTAACTATATTTATGTTACTCGATCGCGCTTTACATCCTCGCGTATATTATTTTATATACACGACAACCGTGTCGCATTCTTGTGCATTTCTTGTGCATGACGGATCGAAAGATTTCGTGGGAGCATGAGAGCGAAAGAAAGAGAGTAGATAATAGAGCGCGAGACATTATCAAATTCCTTTTTTAAACGAGATCGCAACAAGTACCGGAAAATAATTTTATAAGATGATTATCTACTTATCTTTTAAATACATTACCACAATAAGAAATAATTATTTCTTTTAAAATAAAATTTAAAATTAAATATATTTTCGACGCTTTATCGTTTGACATTTAACAGCATCTAAATATGATTCGGATTAAGATCGAGCAATTAAACAATCGATTCGCAAAATCGAGTAATTAATACAAGACACCGCGATACGTCAATCGTTTAATAAATATAATTAATCATAATTTAAAATATATTTTATAAACTTTAATATTCCCCGCGTATATATATATAATATAATTGTACATATAAAATATTTCGGCAACGACTTTTCGATAACATGGTATTAAGCCTTGGTGGCGTAAACATTGGCGCGCTATTGTTTACGTATCATGATTTTGTTATTACTCATACAGCGACACTTGAATAAGAACTATAGTGGGGTGAGACGCTCCGTCGACATTAAATTCCTTTCTTATGTGTTATCATTCACACGACGACATCCGCGCAGAAAGTAGCTGCGAGACGCTCCGTCGAATTCGTTTCCTAAACGCGATCGCGACAAGTACCAGAAAATAATTTGATAAGATAATTATCTACTTATCTTTTAAATACATTACCACAATAAGAAATAATTATTTCTTCAAAAATAAAATTTGAATTTAAATATATTTTCGACGCTTTATCGTTTGACTTTTAACAGCATCTAAATATGATTCGGATTAAGATCGAGCAATTAAACAATCGATTCGCAAAATCGAGTAATTAATACAAGACATCGCGATACGTCAATCGTTTAATAAATATAATTAATCATAATTTAAAATATATTTTATAAACTTTAATATTCCCCGCGTATATATATATAATATAATTGTACATATAAAATATTTCGGCAACGACTTTTCAATAATATGATACTCGGTCTTGGCGGCGTAAAAATTGACGCGCTACACCCACAGAAAAGATTTCCGGATCTAATGCTATTACTCTTCAATCTATCATAAAATAGGATTCATATAGCGACAATCATATTTATTATTGAAAAAGGAATATTTTAATCTTAAATGGAAAATTCTTCAATCTAGAATAAAATGCCTAGTAACGCCACCGCATATCGGTTTCGCGACGGCTATTGTGGCGCTAACATCAAGTTATTCTAAATGCAAGAATATATAAGCTTAGATTTGTATATGTTACTCTTGTCTCAAGATAGTAAGACAATCTTATTTAATTCGAGAGAGAAGAAAAGGAATTATTGATTTAATTTTAAAATTGTTTTATTTTTATACTGCATAAGGTTGTGATACGATTAAATATATCAAGAATATTTTTTGTCTCGTTATCAGAAATCCTTTCTGAGAGTGTATTGTTTACGTATTATGATTTTGTTATTACTCATACAGCGACACTTGAATAAGAACTATAGTAGGGTGGGACGCTCCGTCGACATCAAATTCCTTTCTTATGTGTTATCATTCACACGACGACATCCGCGCAGTAAAGTAGCAGTGCGAAACGTTCAAATCTTCGTCAAATTCCTTTCCTAAACGGGATCGTGACAAGTATCAAGGAAAATAATTCGATTTTGTCGCCCCTTTTGCTCGAAGTAATCGGTGAATTGTCGACTCGAAGCGTGATTCTCACGTGAAGCGAGGTTCGATCGAGCCGAAATTTGAAAGTGCGGGAGTGTCGTTCAAAGTATCGCGCGTATAAGTGCGGAAGTAATCTTTTAATAAAAGTGCGGGAGTGCCGTTTAAGTATCGCGTGTGTAAATCAACCTGACAATGAGAGGAGGAGGAGGCCTAGGAGAGGCATCCTGCGCCAACGGAGCAATCCTAGGGTGAGTATTTATTATTTGTATATTAGTTGTTGAAAACCGCGTACGCGCATTAATTACATCTTTTTATTTGAATAAATTAAAGAAAAAAAATTAAAAAGAAAGACACATAAATTCTATAAAAATTTCTATATGAAGAAAAATCTTTTTATGATCTATAAAGAGGTTCTTACAATTTGCATTGTATGCGTCGATATAAAATATTCCGTATGAAATATTAATTATATTGTAAATGCTGCTATAATTTGAGTTTTATATTTGTATGTTACAGACAACGTAGCCTCAAGACCAACAACTCCGCTGTTGCGCATCAGTGCCGGTGAGTGATGAACTTAATTTTATTTTGAGGTAACGGATTCGTAGATATTGTAGATATAAATATAGATTATAGATTAAAAATAGATCCGTTGCCTTAAAATGGATGGGCTAGAAGAGATATATAGATTAAATTATATAATTTTTAATAGATTTTTTAATATGTATTGAAACATATATTAAAGTATTAATTTATAATATTATAATTTCTCTACAATAAAGTTGTTCATTATTAGTATTAAAGCGTGGAATGTAATATTGTTGAAAAGTTATTGCGTGAAATAAAATATAATCAGAAATTTATATCGTACCATGACTTTCTCCAATGGACAGTATACGCGCTTTTAGGTTTATATATACTTTTTGATTATTATGATTAAAATGACATCAAATACAAAATACAATATAATTTGAATAATTTTTACTTATTGTTAAATAAGAAAGAAAAAATTTTTAACTGATTTTTACGTTTGTATCTAACTGAAATTTATCCGAATAATGTTGCGTTTGTCATTTCATTCGCAAAAATTTTATTAATAAATTAAAATTATTTCAAAAATATAAGAAATATATTTAGTTTAAAAATAAAGGAAATATAAAAGTTTTATAAAAATTTTTATATATTAAATCAGAGCACTTTGTTTGACATTAAAATAAATTTATATAAAATAGTTTTTAATGTGTATCGGTGCGCACTAATGCATCCAAATAATAAATTCATAAATATAAAAATTAATTATCAATTAGAAAAAGCATCTTATAAAAAATTGCAAGCTTCTCTCTGCTTACAATAATTTTAGCACCTATTATGAGAATAATTACGATTAAAAAATTGATACAAGACATAAAATATAGTTTTCGGCCTTGGCGGCGTAAACATGAGCACGCTATTATTGTTAACGTATTATGGCCTATCAATCGCACGGCGACACTCGAACAGTAAGGTAGTAAAGCGCGAGACACTCCGTCAAATTCTCTTTCTAAACGAAATCGCGATAAATATCGGGAAATAATTTGATACGATAAATATAAATTATCTTTTACATATTTTAAATAATTATACCGCAACAATAAATTTCGAGGCACGTATTTAGCGTAATGTGTATATACATTTAATCAAGAGTTGAAATGATAAATATCAAAATTGTAAATGTAAATTGTTTTGTCGCGATGTTTCTTTCCCTTTATAAATAATAATTATTTCTCTAAAAATAATTAAGATTTAATTATATTTCGTCCGTCCTGCTTTTTCATTTAACTTTTCGACGATTTAAATATGATTCGGATTGAAAACGTATAAAAAAATAGTCGAATCGCAGGTCCGAATAATTAAAATGACGATAAGTTTCGAGACATATTAATTTATTAAATAATTGATCTATAATTTAAAATATTTTGCGGATTTTGAAGCATTAAATTTCCCGTTTTCTATAATTTATCTCTTTGCTACCTCTTTGCTTATCGTGTTATCCTGATACTTTTGCGGATTTTGAAGCATTAAATTTCCAGCTTTCTATAATTTAACTCTGTGCGACAGAGTTCTAATAAAATAAAACATTAACATAAATTATATACACACAATATACTCTCTCTTTCTCTATCTCTTTGGCATATAATATAATTATATATATATATATATATATATATATATACGTACGTGTATTAAATATTAATTTATTAATTGTATTTCTCTGAGATTTTCTTTTTGTCAAGTATGATCTGTAATTATTTTCTATACAGAATCTTATTATTCCTAACTAATTTTTGATACTATTACCAAGTGACTTATAACTTTATTATTTAATTAATTAATTATAAAGTTGTCTTCTAATACTAATAAATTATTTTATAGTTTAAATAAAAATATTAAATTGCAAATTTAAAGAAATTTTTTAAAAGATAATAAATTAAAATATAAGAATTATAAAATATATTATATATTAAACTTTGAAGGTTTAGAGTTTTTATTAACTTAAAATCTTAAAATAATTTAAATAAGTAAAATTATTAAAGATATAATTATTCTAAAATATGTTAATAATAGTAATTTTTTAAAATTAATAGAATTAAATTCAAAATAATAAATATTATTAAAAAGTTTAGATTTAAAAATAAATAAAAATATAGTTATATTTATCAAATTAATGTAAGTATACATTAAAATAAAAGAATTTTAGGGATTCTAGATAGATTAAGAGATAATATTAGGCATATTAAATTAAAATTAATATAGGAGTAATTATTAAAACAAAAATTAGAGGATAGTTTAAAATGAGGAAAAATAAGGCAAGTAATAAATAAGATTAGCCTATAAATAAATATGTAAATTAAGCATAATAAGTTTAAAAAAAAAATTAATATTAATATTCATCTGGTTTGGTTAATTGATGAGTATGTTAATAATATTTTAAAATTAAGTAAATTAATTATTTTAATGGTTGAGATATATGAAGATGAAAGAATTAAAAAATATATAAATAAATTATTTATTTCAATAATTGAAAATATATAAAATGGAGTAACTTTTGAATAGTTAATAAGATAAACAATGTATTTCATGGCATAGTTAAAGATATTGAAAGTATTCATAAATGAAAAGGGGGAATTCTTAATTTTAATATTAAAGATATGATAAAATTTAAAATAAAAAAGTCATAATGGTTAAAAAATAAATTAATTATTAAGGAAAAAATTAATATTAAAGACGCTATAACTTGAATAATATAATATAATAAAGTTCCGAACGACGCGTTAATTTCTTAAAAAATTACTGTGATTTAAGAGATAGATTCATTAGACGCGAATGACCCAGGAAAAGACGTCGCGATTTTCGCCAGCTTAATCCCTTTAATAATCGTAAGCTTATTAATTATAAAAATCTAATGCGTCAATCCTTGTAGCGGAGCTCATGTAAAACAATGTCTTTCTTGAATAATATCGATATCTTTAACGGTAATCGAAATCAAAGCGAATAATGTATCTGACGCAAATGATTTCGGCAAAAGCGACGCGATTTCGGCCCGTTGTATCGCTTTAATAATCGTAAGCTTATTAATTTTAAAATTTTAATGCGTCAATCCTTGTAGCGGAGATCATGTAGAACAATGTCTCTCTTGAATAATATCGATATCTTTTACGGTAATCGAAAACAAATCGAATAATGTATCTGACGCAAATGATTTCGGCAAGAGCGTCGCGATTTCGGCCCGCTATGTAGCTTTAATATAATCAAAGTTATATTTATTTACGACTTTATATACGGCTGCTCCGCCTTTAATGAACACATCGTAGAAAAAGATACAATTCGTAAGATATTAATGGCGTAATTTCAATAGCACGCAGTAAAATAATGTAGTTCCGAACGACGCGTTAATTTCTTTAAAGATTGCTGTGTGCTTTAAGAGATAGACTCATTAGACGCGAATGACCCAGGAAAAGACGTCGCGATTTTCGCCAGCTTAATTCCTTTAAAAACCGTAAGCTTATTAATTTTAAAAATCTAATGCGTCAATCCTTGTAGCGGAGATCATGTGGAACATTGTCTTTCTTGAATAATATCGATATCTTTAACGGTAATCGAAATCAAAGCGAATAATGTATCTGACGCAAATGATTTCGGCAAAAGCGACGCCATTTCGGCCCGCTTTATCGCTTTAATAATCGTCATCTTATTAATTTTAAAAATCTAATGCGTCAATCCTTGTAGCGGAGATCATGTAGAACAATGTCTTTTTTGAATAATATCGATATCTTTAATGGTAGACGAGAACTAAGCGAAGAATATGTTAGACGTGAAGAACTTTCTATAATTTAAAGCATTAAATTTCCCGTTTTCTATAATTTACCTCTTTGCTACCTCTTTGCTTATCGTGTTATCCTGATACTTTTGCGGATCTTGAAGCATTAAATTTCCAGCTTTCTATAATTTAACTCTGTGCGACAGAGTTCTAATAAAATAAAACATTAACATAAATTATATACGTACAATATACTCTCTCTTTCTCTATCTCTTTGGCATATAATATAATTATATATATATATATATATATATATATATATATATATATATATATACGTACGTGTATTAAATTTTAATAAAGTTTTATGATAAAGTTTAAAATAAAAAAGTCATAATTGTTAAAAAATAAATTATTAATTATTAAGAAAAAATTAATATTAATATAAAGACGCTATAACTTGAATAATATAATATAAAAACATGATTTTTTTATTAATTAATTTTATACATTAGTGACAAATAAATAAGAAATTATTGATTTCTATAAAAAATCATATTATAAATAAGTCAGAAAAAAATTAAGGAATTAAAGCAAAATTAATTAAATTTAAAACAATAAAAAATTTATTAAATAAATTAAAAAAAAATTAAAATAAATATTATAATGTTAATAATTTTAATAAATAAAAATTTTATTATAAAATTATAAAAAATTAAAAAGATTTTAGTTTAATTTAAAATAATTCATTTACATTGAAACGATTAATATTTTATAATATTTATGTATTATATATTAAAATTTTAATATATAAATAAATTATTTTTTCTTATATTTAATAAAAATAATTTTTAAATAAAATTTTATAAAATTGAAATTATTGATTTTATATTTTAAATAAGAAATTTTTAATATATTTTATTTAGTTTTAGTAATGATATTAAAATAATTATTTTAAATTATAATTTAAGGTAATGTAAATGAATGGTATTTATGTATAAAATAGTAAATTTTATTTATTGTACATTTTGTATCAGGATTTATTAAATAAAGAGTTTATAAATAAAATTTTTCCATATAAAAAGAGTTAAATATAAATAAAGGTTAATGTTAAATAATTATTTTAAATTTTCATTTATTGAAGAAATGTTATTCGATTCTTTTGGTATCTAGTTTTTTTTCATATAAATTTAATTTAAATATAAATTGTTAATTATAATTAATTATTAATAAATTAATTAAATATAAAAATTTATATTAGAAATTTACGGGATAATCTGTGAGTTAGTTTAAATGAATATATATTAAATAAATTAAATTGTAAGTAGTACAAATATTTTTAAAATTTCAAATTTTTTGAAAAAATTTAATAATTTATATTTATTATTGATTATTAATTATATTAATTTAAAATAAATTTATTTATAAATTTTAATAATTTGAATTATATTTAAAAATTTAATTAATAAAAAAAATATTTATAATTATAAAAATTATTGATTAATTATGATAAAATTAATATAAATATTCTTAATAAAAATAAATAACTTATTTATATGAATATAATAAATTTGTTAGAGAAATTAGGCAAAAATTATATTAATTATTAATAGATTCATTAGACGCGAATGACCCAGGAAAAGACGTCGCGATTTTCGCCAGCTTAATCCCTTTAATAATCGTAAGCTTATTAATTTTAAAAATCTAATGCGTCAATCCTTGTAGCGGAGCTCATGTAGAACATTGTCTTTCTTAAATAATATCGATATCTTTAACGGTAATCGAAATCAAAGCGAATAATGTATCTGACGCAAATAATTTCGGCAAAAGCGTCGCGATTTTTGCCGGCTTAATCCCTTTAATCATCGTCATCTTATTAATTTTAAAAATCTAATGCGTCAATCCTCCAAAGTTTTGTAACCGAAATATGTCGAAAAATCAACTATGATCGTGTTCTAAAATTCACCGCCAGTACCGGAAATCTCTAGGTCATATTATGCATGTTACAGATTTTCAGTACTAGCGATAAATTTCGGAACACAGTCTATATAATTGCGTGACGCTCGCGACGATCGGAAGCTCGCTCCCCATCCCCCCTCCTTCTCCCTCCGATTCCGAGAATCGTCCGGCGAGCCTTCGCGTTTCGTTTCCAGGAAAAGACGTCGCGATTTTCGCCAGCTTAATGCCTTTAATAATCGTCAGCTTATTAATTTTAAAATTTTAATGCGTCAATCCTCCAAAGTTTTGTAACCGAAATATGTCGAAAAATCAACTATGATCGTGTTCTAAAATTCACCGCCAGTACCGGAAATCTCTAGGTCATATTATGCATGTTACAGATTTTCAGTACTAGCGATAAATTTCGGAACACAGTCTATATAATTGCGTGACGCTCGCGACGATCGGAAGCTCGCTCCCCATCCCCCCTCCTTCTCCCTCCGATTCCGAGAATCGTCCGGCGAGCCTTCGCGTGTCGTTTCCAGGAAAAGACGTCGCGATTTTCGCCAGCTTAATGCCTTTAATAATCGTCAGCTTATTAATTTTAAAATTTTAATGCGTCAATCCTCCAAAGTTTTGTAACCGAAATATGTCGAAAAATCAACTATGATCGTGTTCTAAAATTCACCGCCAGTACCGGAAATCTCTAGGTCATATTATGCATGTTACAGATTTTCAGTACTAGCGATAAATTTCGGAACACAGTCTATATAATTGCGTGACGCTCGCGACGATCGGAAGCTCGCTCCCCATCCCCCCTCCTTCTCCCTCCGATTCCGAGAATCGTCCGGCGAGCCTTCGCGTGTCGTTTCCAGGAAAAGACGTCGCGATTTTCGCCAGCTTAATGCCTTTAATAATCGTCAGTTTATTAATTTTAAAATTTTAATGCGTCAATCCTCCAAAGTTTTGTAACCGAAATATGTCGAAAAATCAACTATGATCGTGTTCTAAAATTCACCGCCAGTACCGGAAATCTCTAGGGGTCATATTATGCATGTTAGAGATTTTCAGTACTAGCGATAAATTTCGGAACACAGTCTATATAATTGCGTGACGCTCGCGACGATCGGAAGCTCGCTCCCCATCCCCCCTCCGTCTCCCTCCGATTCCGAGAATCGTCCGGCGAGCCTTCGCGTGTCGTTTCCAGGAAAAGACGTCGCGATTTTCGCCAGCTTAATGCCTTTAATAATCGTCAGTTTATTAATTTTAAAATTTTAATGCGTCAATCCTCCAAAGTTTTGTAACCGAAATATGTCGAAAAATCAACTATGATCGTGTTCTAAAATTCACCGCCAGTACCGGAAATCTCTAGGTCATATTATGCATGTTACAGATTTTCAGTACTAGCGATAAATTTCGGAACACAGTCTATATAATTGCGTGACGCTCGCGACGATCGGAAGCTCGCTCCCCATCCCCCCTCCTTCTCCCTCCGATTCCGAGAATCGTCCGGCGAGCCTTCGCGTGTCGTTTCCAGGAAAAGACGTCGCGATTTTCGCCAGCTTAATGCCTTTAATAATCGTCAGTTTATTAATTTTAAAATTTTAATGCGTCAATCCTCCAAAGTTTTGTAACCGAAATATGTCGAAAAATCAACTATGATCGTGTTCTAAAATTCACCGCCAGTACCGGAAATCTCTAGGGGTCATATTATGCATGTTAGAGATTTTCAGTACTAGCGATAAATTTCGGAACACAGTCTATATAATTGCGTGACGCTCGCGACGATCGGAAGCTCGCTCCCCATCCCCCCTCCTTCTCCCTCCGATTCCGAGAATCGTCCGGCGAGCCTTCGCGTGTCGTTTCCAGGAAAAGACGTCGCGATTTTCGCCAGCTTAATGCCTTTAATAATCGTCAGCTTATTAATTTTAAAATTTTAATGCGTCAATCCTCCAAAGTTTTGTAACCGAAATATGTCGAAAAATCAACTATGATCGTGTTCTAAAATTCACCGCCAGTACCGGAAATCTCTAGGTCATATTATGCATGTTACAGATTTTCAGTACTAGCGATAAATTTCGGAACACAGTCTATATAATTGCGTGACGCTCGCGACGATCGGAAGCTCGCTCCCCATCCCCCCTCCTTCTCCCTCCGATTCCGAGAATCGTCCGGCGAGCCTTCGCGTGTCGTTTCCAGGAAAAGACGTCGCGATTTTCGCCAGCTTAATGCCTTTAATAATCGTCAGTTTATTAATTTTAAAATTTTAATGCGTCAATCCTCCAAAGTTTTGTAACCGAAATATGTCGAAAAATCAACTATGATCGTGTTCTAAAATTCACCGCCAGTACCGGAAATCTCTAGGGGTCATATTATGCATGTTAGAGATTTTCAGTACTAGCGATAAATTTCGGAACACAGTCTATATAATTGCGTGACGCTCGCGACGATCGGAAGCTCGCTCCCCATCCCCCCTCCGTCTCCCTCCGATTCCGAGAATCGTCCGGCGAGCCTTCGCGTGTCGTTTCCAGGAAAAGACGTCGCGATTTTCGCCAGCTTAATGCCTTTAATAATCGTCAGTTTATTAATTTTAAAATTTTAATGCGTCAATCCTCCAAAGTTTTGTAACCGAAATATGTCGAAAAATCAACTATGATCGTGTTCTAAAATTCACCGCCAGTACCGGAAATCTCTAGGTCATATTATGCATGTTACAGATTTTCAGTACTAGCGATAAATTTCGGAACACAGTCTATATAATTGCGTGACGCTCGCGACGATCGGAAGCTCGCTCCCCATCCCCCCTCCTTCTCCCTCCGATTCCGAGAATCGTCCGGCGAGCCTTCGCGTGTCGTTTCCAGGAAAAGACGTCGCGATTTTCGCCAGCTTAATGCCTTTAATAATCGTCAGTTTATTAATTTTAAAATTTTAATGCGTCAATCCTCCAAAGTTTTGTAACCGAAATATGTCGAAAAATCAACTATGATCGTGTTCTAAAATTCACCGCCAGTACCGGAAATCTCTAGGGGTCATATTATGCATGTTAGAGATTTTCAGTACTAGCGATAAATTTCGGAACACAGTCTATATAATTGCGTGACGCTCGCGACGATCGGAAACTCGCTCCCCATCCCCCCTCCGTCTCCCACCGATTCCGAGAATCGTCCGGCGAGCCTTCGCGTGTCGTTTCCAGGAAAAGACGTCGCGATTTTCGCCAGCTTAATGCCTTTAATAATCGTCAGCTTATTAATTTCAAAATTTTAATGCGTCAATCCTTGTAGCGGACAGCATGTAGAACAATGTCTTTTTTGAATAATATCGATATCTTTAACGGTAATCGAAATCAAAGCGAATAATGTACCTGACGCAAATGATTTCGGAAAAGCGTCGCGATTTCGGCCCGCCATGTAGCTTTAATATAATTAAAGTTATATTCATTTACGACTTTATATACGGCTGCTCCGCCTTTAATGAACACATCTTAGAAAAAGATAGTAAAATATTGATTGTGCAATTTCAATGAATCTCTCTCTCTCACACGATACATAAAATAATAAAGTTCCGAACGACGCGTTATATCTCCTTTCTCTATATTAGATCGTAATATCAGAACAAAGTTATTATTTCAAAATTTTTTGATTATTGTTGATTAAACGTGTATAGAATAGAACGATTACGAATCGAGCGGCGCGATTATTAATTATTATTTGCTATATACGATCCAATTTAATCGCGCGTTTCAATAATTTTCAATCGCGTTACAAAAATTCGCCGCTCCTTTTTTGCGGCGTACGCCGCTGTTGTTTGTACTAGCCTAGCTATTATTTATACTTTTATACTACCCTTCACCTTGTCGTCATTCGCGCGGCGACACTCGACTGAGCAGGTAGTGAGGTGAGTCGCTCCGTACATCTCGCGGTAATTAATCTTCTTAATATTATTGCGACAGATACTGACTATTACAGAACGGTATGCCTCTTCTTAATCTATTAAATCTCACAATCAATAATATTGTCAATCGCGTAATAAAAGTTCGGTACTCCTATTTTACGGCGCCGGCGGTGCGTTATTCTTTTACATCCCGTGACGTCATTGCTTCTCATTGCGGCGACACTCGAATGAAGGTAGCAGCGCGAATCACTCGGTGTATATTTTGTAGTATCCTTCGTAACATAAACACAAGAATTAGAAAGATTAAATTCTAGACAAGTTAATTTTAATAACGGAAGAAAATTATTGTTTTAAAACTTCTCGATCGTCGTCGATTAAACGTAACATGCATATGGATTAAAATGATTACGAGTCGAGCAGCGCGATTATTAATTATTATTTGCTATATAATATACGATCCAATTTAATCGCTCGTTTCAATAATTTTCAATCGCGTTACAAAAATTCGCCGCTCCTTTTTTGCGGCGTACGCCGCTGTTGTTTGTACTAACTTAGCTATTATTTATACTTTTATACTACCCTTCACCTTGTCGTCATTCGCGCGGCGACACTCGACTGAGCAGGTAGTGGTGTGAGTCGCTCCGTACATCTCGCGGTAATTAATCTTCTTAATATTATTGCGACAGATACTAACTATTACAGAACGGTATGCCTCTTCTTAATCTATTAATCTACTAAACCTCACAATCAATAAAACTGTCAATCGCGTAATAAAAGTTCGGTACTCCTATTTTACGGCGCCGGCGGTGCGTTATTCTTTTACGTCCCGTGACGTCATTGCTTCTCATTGCGGCGACACTCGAATGAAGGTAGCAGCGCGAATCACTCGGTGCATATTTTGTAGTATCCTTCGTAACATAATCACAAGAATTATAAAGATTAAATTCTAGACAAGTTATTTCTTGTTTTTCTATATTAAATTGTAATAACGGAAGAAAATTATTGTTTTAAAACTTCTCGATCGTCGTCGATTAAACGTAACATGCATATGGATTAAAATGGTTACGAGTCGAGCAGCGCGATTATTAATTGCTATATATGGTTGACTTTAGTCGCGTAACAAAAATTTATTGTTTACATTCCAGCGTTAGTGTTTACATTCCTGGCATCCCGGACATTGTTGTTATTCGCGCGTCGACCATTAAAAAGAGGAGGACAAAGAAGTGAGGTGGACGAGGAGGCCCGGGGAGGCATCGGGCAACGGCGGAGCAACCGTGGGGTGAGTAGTATAAAATTTATTTAATTTCTTATTCGTAAAATATATTTTGATTGCTTGTTTCTCATCGCGATAAAGTCAATCTTTTTATATTTATTATTGAGCAATATAATGCAATTAATTATTGTTCATTATTTTTCCCACTTTGAAATTTATATATAACTTGCTCGAAATCTTCGGCAAAAATTGCTCATATGTATAATCATGTATAAAATATTGTGTAATCTATAAAAATTGCAAATTTCATTTTTCATATATATATATATATATATATATAACAATAAAGTTCATTTAATTTAATTATCCTCCCAATAAAATATACTATCAAATAATAATTCTAATACTTAATTATAATTATTAATACATATATAAAATTCTATAGGGTCTTCTCGTCCCATAATAATATTTAAGCATTTTTACTTAAAATTTTAATTTTAATTTTTTATTAAAGACAGTTTAAATTTCATTCATTCCTTCATTCCAGCCTTCAATTAAAAAACAATTGATTATGCTACCTTTGCACAGTCAAAATACTGCGGCTATTTAATAATATGTTTATCGTTGAGCAGAATAAATTTTAAAATATAATCATAAATTATAATATAATCATGTTTTTATTAAACAGGTGAACTTAATTTTATTAATAATTAATATAATTTTTGCCTAACTCCTCTAATAAATTTATTATATTTAAAATAATTAAATTATTTTTTTATTAAAAATTTATACTAATTTTATCATAATTAATCAATAATTTTTATAATTATATATATTTTTTTAATTAATTAAATTTTTAAATATAATTTTTAAATTATTAAAATTTATAAATAAATTTATTTTAAATTAAATTAATAATCAATAAATAAATAAATATAAATTATTAAATTTTTTCAAATAATTTTAAATTTTAAAAATATATTTACTACTTATTTTTAATTTATTTAATACACCCTTATTTAAACTAACTTACAGATTATCTCGTAAATTTTTAATATAAATTTTTATATTTAATTAATTTACTAATAATTAATTATAATTAACAATTTATATTTAAATTAAATTTATATAAAAAAAAAACTAGATACCAAAAAAACCGAATAAAATTTCTTCACTAAATAAAAATTTTAAATAATTATTCAACATTAACTTTCATTTTCATTTAACTCTTCTTATATCGAGAAATTTTATTTATAAAATTTTTATTTAATAAATCCTCATACAAAAGGTACAATAAATAAAATTTACTATTTTATACTTAATTATTATTTATTTACATTACTTTAAATTATAATTTAAAAAATAATTATTTTAATATCATTACTAAAACCAAATAAAACGTAATAAAAATTTATTATTTAAAATATAAAATTAATAACCTCAATCTTATAAAATTTCATTTAAAAATTATTTTTATTAAATACAAAAAAAAATTATTTATTTATTTATTAAAATTTTAATATACATTTCATTTAACATATTACTCTTTTCAATGTAAATGAATTATTTTAAATTAAACTAAAATTTTTAATTTTTATATAATTAAATATTAATTTTTATTATAAAACTCTAAATACATTTTCCAATATATTTATTTTGTTACGACTTTTCTCATAAATTAAATTAATGAAAATGACGGGCAATTTGTACATACTTTAAAAAAAATTCAATTTATAAATTTATATAAATTTACACATTTAAATCCAATTCATTATAAAATTTAAATTTTATCTAAATTATATATATATATATATAATTTAAATTAATTGTAACTCATTAAAATCTTAATTATTCTACATTTTCATTTGAATTATAATTAATTTATTAATATAAAAAATTATCAATTTTTGTCTCTATTAATATAATTTTTAAACAACAATACATAAAATATATTAATTAAGTAAATCTATTCGTGGATTATCAAATTAATTAACAAGTTCCTCTAAAATTATAAAATACCGCCAAATTTTTTATTTTTAATGGTTAAACATTTAATATTTAATTAATAAATTTTTCATAAAAATAATACGGTATCTAATCCTAATTTTTAAATAAATTTACTTAATATTATTTATTACTAAAATAATTAAATTTTTAATATTTATTATATTTCGCCATATATAAATTTAATATATTAATTTAATAAATTTTAAATAAATTATATCTTTTTAACTAATTATATTTAATTTATTTTTATTTTAAGTTTAACCGCAATTTCTGGCACTTTTATTAATTAATAATTAATTTTAAATTTCTATTATGAATTTTCATTAAAATAATTATTTTATATATTAAATTCTTTATAAAAAATTATTTAAATTTTTTTATAAATTAAATTATATCAAAATTTATTTATACATCAAATTAAAAAATAAATATATAAAAAAAAATTTATTTTATTTCATTTATTTATTCATATAATAAAATTACTAATTAATTAATAATCGTTGGTATTAAATTCTTAATTCACTCTCAAATCCTATAATATTCTCCCCTTACTACAGATTTTCCTACTGATATTAATTTATTTATTCACACATATAATAAAATTACTAATTAATTAATAATTGTTAATATTAAATTTTTAATATTAATTATAATATATTATTATTTAAATAATAATTATATATATACATTCAATTATATAATATATAATTATATATTATTATATAAAAATTAATTTAATTAATGATTTATTTATTAATAATGGCTATCAATTTTTAATTATTAATCCCGTATATTTAAATTAAATTAATAATTATTAAATACAGTTTCTTAATTATTAATAATTTTTATTAATTTTTTTCTTTTTTTTTTAACTTTAAGTTTTTAATATTTAACATTATTTTTAATAAAATATATTACTAATGATTAATAGTAAATTATTTTATATTATTTTTAATTATAATTATATAATTATTTATAAATAAAAATTCATTAAATTTATTATATATATATATATATATATATATATATATATATATTATAAATAATTAAAATTAATGAATATTTCCATAAACTTTCCATTTTTGCCTAAAATCTTTGAATTTTCGCCAATTTTAATTTAATTTTATTATTATTTATCAATTTTTTTCTAAAACTTATATAAATTTATATTTTAATAAAGACCAATATATATATATATATATATATATATATATATATATATATATATTTACATATATATATATATATATATATAAATTATTTATTTTTATTATACATAAAAATATATATTTTTAAATAAATTTTATTTTCAAACTAATAAATTCTATGTAAAAAAATATTAAAATTAAATTTTAAATTAACAAATTTATTGATTCCACGCTCCCCGAGGATTACACCTCTCAAAATTTTATTCAACAAATAATTATCTCCATTCGCATATAAATTCTATTTTCAAATTAATTTAATGTAACAAACAATTATATCTATTTTATATATAATATAAAATATTATTATTAAAATAAGTAAGCTAAATAAAAAGCTTTTAGGTTCATACCCTAACCACAGATTAATATCTCTTATTTTTTTATAATAATATAAATGATATGCCTGAAAAGAGATTATTTTGATAGAATAAATTATATATTTTAATTAAATATTTTCATTAAATTGCAATAAAATAATAAAATAATTGATTATTAGTTTAATTAAAATTAAATTATTATTTATACACACACAATTATATTTAATAGAATTAAACTATCACAAAAAACTTCAAAAATTTTTATGCACCTTACATTAAAATATAAATTAATTTATTTTTTTTTATTAATAAATTAATTATTATTAATTTATAATTATAAATTAAATAAATATATAATATAATTTTTAATTAATAAAATTATTTACATTATAATATTTATTTTTATTTTTTTTAAATTTATTTAATAAATTTGTCATTATTTTAAATTTAGTTAATTTTGCCTTAATTCCTTAATTTTTTTCCGACTTATTTATAACATGATTTTTTATAGAAATCAATAATTTTTTATTCATTTGTCACTTGTGTATAAAATTAATTAATAAAAAAATAATTTTCTTATGCTATATTATTCAAGTTATAGCATCTTTAATACTAATTTTTTCATTAATAATTAATAATTTATTTTTTAACAATAACTTTTTTATTTTAAATTTTATTATGTCCCTAATACTAAAATTAAGAATTCCTCCTTTTCATTTATGAATACCTCTAATATCTATAACTATACCATGAAATACATTATTTATCTTATTAACTATTCAAAAAATTACTCCATTTTATATACTTTCAATTATTGAAATTAATAATTTATTCATATATATTTTAATTCTTTCATCCTCGTATATCTCTGTCATTAAAATAATCAATTTATTTAATTTTAAAATATTATCGACATACTCATCAATTAACCAAACCAGATGAATATTAATATTAATTTTTTTAAAAAATTCATTATGATTAATTTACATATGTATTTATAGGTTAATCTTATTTATTACTTGCCTTATTTATTCCCATTTTAAATTATCTTCTTATTTTTTTTTTAATAATTACTCCTACATTAATTTTAATTTAATATGCCTAATATTATCTCTTAATCTATCTAGAATGCCTAAAATTCTTTTATTTTAATGTATACTTACATTAATTTAATAAATATAACTATATTTTTTTTTTATTTATTTTTAAATCTAAACTTTTTAATAATATTTATTATTTTAAATTTAATTTTATTAATTTTAAAAAATTACCATTATTAACATATTTTAGAATAATTATATCTTTAATAATTTTACTTATTTAAATTATTTTAAGATTTTAAGTTAATAAAAACTTTAAACCTTCAAAGTTTAATATATAATATATTTTATAATTCTTATATTTTAATTTATTATATTTTTAAAAATTTCTTTTAATTTGCAATTTATATATATATAATATTTTTACCTAAACTATAAAATAATTTATTAGTATTAGAAAACAACTTACTTTCATAAATAAATTTACAATTTATTACCTTAATTCAGACATAATACTTATATATTAATATTTTAATTAATTATTACTGAATAATTATTAAATCAATATTAAATTACCATTAAATTAATATTAAATTAATATTAAATTATGAACAAATGACTATACTCTACAAACCATAAAGATATCGGAATTTTATACTTTTTATTTTCAATGTGAGCGGGAATAATTGGATCATCTATAAGAATAATTATCCGATTAGAATTAGGATGTTCAAATTCACTAATTAATAATGATCAAATTTACGATTCAATAGTTACTAACCATTTTCTTTATAATTCCATTATAATTTTTTTTATAGTAATACCATTTATATAATTGGTGGATTTGGAAATTTTTTAATTCCTATAATACTTGGATCTCCAGATATAGCCTATCCTCGTATAAATAATATAAGATTTTGATTATTACCTCCATCTTTAACTCTTTTACTTTTAAGAAATTATATTAATGAAGGTACAGGAACAAGGATGAACAATTTATCCTCCTCTCGCATCCAATATTTTTCATAATAGTCCTTCTGTAGATTTAACTATTTTCTTCCTACATATATTGCTGGTATATCCTCAATTATAGGGGCGATTAATTTTATCTCAACAATTATAAATATACATCATATAAATATTTCTATTGATAAAATTCCTTTATTAGTATGATCGATTTTATAATCACCGCAATTTTACTCCTCTTATCTTTACCCGTCCTTGCAGGAGCAATCACTATATTATTAACAGATCGGAACATTAATATTTCATGATATTTTATATATAATTATACGTTGACAATTTTTTTCTGGATAATTATTTCAAACATTTTATATTATTATATTATTATAAGTTTTATATAATTTGGTTATATTTATGTTTTACAGATTTCAACATGTGTACTACAACTCCGCTGTTGCGCATCGTACCGGTGAGTCAAATTTCAATCTCGAGGTAATGAAATTGTAACATTTATATATAGATATACATATTAATGTATGTGTGTAATATATGTATAAAATAACAAATGTGAAAAAAAGAGTCAGAGTATTTTTAAAAATATAATTTTAATAAAATATCAATTAGTAAATATATAAATGTAATTTAATATTTGACGTTAAAATATCAGGAAAAAATGGATATATATATTGTTTAATATAATTAGTACGCTAAGAAATCTTGATGATCGAGTAAAGGATTTACATAAAATATACTTCAAATATTTTTATATTACATTTTATAAAATAAATATTGAATAATAATTACAAATTAAATATTTTGTAATCCGCAAAAGTAATCCCATTAATTTGAATAGACGTTTTATTTAATTCATAAATTTAGCACAATTTATACAAAAGTTGTTTTTTTCTGTATATTATATATGATTGTATATCAGTGAATTATTCAATTGTCTTAACTATATTTATGTTACTCGATCGCGCTTTAAATCCTCGCGTATATTATTTTATATACACGACAACCGTGTCGCATTCTTGTGCATCTCTCGTGCATGACGGATCGAAAGATTTCGTGGGAGCATGAAAGCGAAAGAAAGAGAGTAGGTAATAGAGCGCGATACATTATCAAATTCCTTTTTTAAACGAGATCGCAACAAGTACCGGAAAATAATTTGATAAGATGATTATCTACTTATCTTTTAAATACATTACCACAATAAGAAATAATTATTTCTTCAAAAATAAAATTTAAAATTAAATATATTTTCGACGCTTTATCGTTTGACATTTAACAGCATCTAAATATGATTCGGATTAAGATCGAGCAATTAAACAATCGATTCGCAAAATCGAGTAATTAATATAAGACTTCGCGATACATCAACCGTTTAATAAATATAATTAATCATATTTTAAAATATATTTTATAAACTTTAATATTTCACGTATATATGTATATATATATATATATACATACATATATATATACATATACACACACACACACACACATATATATATATATATATATATATATATATATATATATATAATATAATTGTACATATAAAATATTTCGGCAACGACTTTTCAATAACATGGTATTAAGCCTTGGTGGGGCGTAAACATTGGCGCGCTATTGTTTACGTATCATGATTTTGTTATTACTCATATGGCGACACTTGAATAAGAACTATAGTGGGGTGGGACGTTCCGTCGACATCAAATTCCTTTCTTATGTGTTATCATTCACACGACGACATCCGCGCAGTAAAGTAGTTTTGTGCGAGACGCTCCGTCAAATTCGTTTTCTAAACGCGATCGCGACAAGTACCGGAAAATAATTTGATAAGATGATTATCTACTTATCTTTTAAATACATTACCACAATAAGAAATAATTATTTCTTCAAAAATAAAATTTAAAATTAAATATATTTTCGACGCTTTATCGTTTGACTTTTAACAGCATCTAAACATGATTCGGATTAAGATCGAGCAATTAAACAATCGATTCGCAAAATCGAGTAATTAATATAAGACTTCGCGATACATCAACCGTTTAATAAATATAATTAATCATAATTTAAAATATATTTTATAAACTTTAATATTTCACGTATATATGTATATATATATATATATATACATACATATATATATACATATACACACACACACATATATATATATATATATATATAATATAATTGTACATATAAAATATTTCGGCAACGACTTTTCAATAACATGGTATTAAGCCTTGGTGGGACGTAAACATTGGCGCGCTATTGTTTACGTATCATGATTTTGTTATTACTCATATGGCGACACTTGAATAAGAACTATAGTGGGGTGGGACGTTCCGTCGACATCAAATTCCTTTCTTATGTGTTATCATTCACACGACGACATCCGCGCAGTAAAGTAGTTTTGTGCGAGACGCTCCGTCAAATTCGTTTTCTAAACGCGATCGCGACAAGTACCGGAAAATAATTTGATAAGATGATTATCTACTTATCTTTTAAATACATTACCACAATAAGAAATAATTATTTCTTCAAAAATAAAATTTAAAATTAAATATATTTTCGACGCTTTATCGTTTGACTTTTAACAGCATCTAAACATGATTCGGATTAAGATCGAGCAATTAAACAATCGATTCGCAAAATCGAGTAATTAATACAAGACTTCGCGATACATCAATCGTTTAATAAATATATAATTAATCATAATTTAAAATATATTTTATATAAACTTTAATATATTCCGCGTATATATATACATATATAATATAATTGTACATATAAAATATTTCGGCAACGACTTTTCAATAATATGATACTCGGTCTTGGCGGCGTAAAAATTGGCGCGCTACACCCACAGAAAAGATTTCCGGATCTAATGCTATTACTCTTCAATCTATCATGAAATAGGATCGATACAGCGACAATCATATTTATTATTGAAAAAGGAATATTTTAATCTTGAATGGAAAATTCTTAAATCTAGAATAAAATGCTCTCGGTGCTATCCCGTTAATTTTCTCACAAAGATGAAGATGGAAATTTGTAGCGAAATTTCTAACATCGAGTTATTCTAAATGCAAGACTATATATAAGCTTAGATTTGTATATGTTACTCTTGTCTCAAGATAATAAGACAATCTTATTTAATTCGAGAGAGAAGAAAAGGAATTATTGATTTAATTTTAAAATTGTTTTATTTTTATACCGCATAAGGTTGTGATACGATTAAATATGTCAAGTATATTTTTTGTCTCGTTATCAGAAATCCTTTCTGAGAGTGTATTGTTTACGTATCATGATTTTGTTATTACTCATACACTTGAATAATAGTATTAAAGCGTGTAATGTAATATTGTTGAGAGAAAAGTTGTTGCGGGAAAGAAAATATAATCAGAAATTTATATCGCGCTATGAAGCCAGTCATAGCGCGATATAAATGTGGACGGTATACGCGCTCGTATTTCGCGTGATGTGTATTTGTGTTACATCTAATCAAGAGTTGAAATGATAGATATCAAAATTTTAAATGTAAATTGTTTTGTCGCGATGTTTCTTTCCCTTTATAAATAATAAATATTTCTCTAAAAATAATTAAGATTTAATTATATTTCGTCCGTTCTGCTTTTTCATTTAACTTTTCGACGATTTAAATATGATTCGGATAGAAAGCGTATAAAAAAATAGTCGAATCGCAGGTCCGAATAATTAAAATGACGATAAGTTTCGAGACATATTAATTTATTAAATAATTGATGTATAATTTAAAATATTTGTATAGTTTAATATTCCGCTTGTTCATAATACGCAAAATATATTTTCGGTTGCGAATTATCAGTAATATGATATTCGGCCTTGGCGGCATAAAAATTAGCGCGCTATTATTAAGGTATTACTATTTATGGTTAATCATTGTCACGGCGACACTCGAACAGTAAGATAGTAAAGAGACATTATCAAATTCCTTTTTTAAACGAGGTTGCAACAAGTATCGGAAAATAATTTGATACGATAAATAAAATTAATTATCTTTTATCTTATATATCTTAAATAATACATAATTATATCGCAACGATAAATTTCGAAGCGCGTATTTCGGGTGATATACATTTAACTCAGAGTCGAAGTGACAGGAATCAAAATTGTAATTTATTGTTTTGTCGTGATCTTTTTTTTCCTTTATAAGCAATAATTATCTCTTTAAAAATATTTCAAATTTAATAATATTTTGTCCGATACTTTAGACTAATCTCTCAATTATAAAATTCAATCTTTTTCTCTCTTAAGTTTTATATATTATATTAGAAAATTATATATTGTATAAAATAACCCTCCATGGGTACACCTTGACGTGGTGGAGTGGCTTCAGTACCTGGACGGTATGCCTTAAGGTCCTAAGGGTCCTCGAGGTTTACTGTGAAGGGGAAACCAAGTACCTAGCGTCGTCGTTGCTGTCATCGTGCCGCGGACGGCTCGTCGTATCGTTGGTGCTGTCATCGTGCCGCGGATGGCTTGTCGCGTCGTCGGCACCGTCATCGTGTCGCGGACGGCTTTCGCGTCTTTCGCGTCGCGTGTCCCTACAGCATTGCCACGAGTCGCACAATGGCTCATATGTGGCACGCGCATTTGTGCGTTGAACGCACATTAGTGCGTCGTCGTTGCCGTCATCGTGCCGTACGAGCAACGATGCGTCGCGTTGTCGCGGTATCGCGTTTTCGCGTCGTCGCGTCTTCGCGTTGGACTTTTATCTCGTTTTCACGATTGTCACCGAGAATCACACTTTGTCGCCGACTAAATGGGATGTCTCTCAGCGTTGCAATTATTAATATATTAATACCTATTAATATAATTAATTTTATATTAATATCAGTTAATATTAATACTATATTAATATTATATATATTATATAAATATTTATGTATTAATAAATTTAATATATTAATGTAGGCGCAACGTTAAAACGCCTCAGTATCGCGGCTGAGGTGAATGCCGGCCGCGTAGCAACGTATGTTCGTGCATAGTATAGATGCATGTTCGCGCGGTTAATCTTGAACTTCGGTTCGAGAATCGGCTGTTGAGGGCACGTTCTGCTCCGACAAACGGTTCGGCCCGAATCGGTTAGAGTTCGGTCGATCGCTTTGGAATCGTCGTTAATGGGTCCCTTCTCTTGTACCGTCTAACAGCACATTGTAGAAATACTGACATGTTTGGCATCTGAGGAGTCGGCTGTTCTAATTAGGTTCGATTTTCGCTCGCTAGAGAAGTTGATCTCCCGCTTTCGAAATGCTAGATTGTTAGCACGTAGAAGGTGGGTATCTTCATTCTCGACCCGTCTACCAGCCTTACGATAAACCCGGCTCAGTCTGTATGATAGAGACTTGGTGGTTCGTATGAAATCGTTCCTAACGATGTTCTAGTCGGCCCTCGATGGGAGCAGGCGCGGGTCAAGAGTCGAGCGAACCCCATTCGCGATTATTCCATCGATCGATTTCGTCTTCTTCCGCTTCCGCTTAACCTTTGCTCGAAGTAATCGGTGAATTCCCGACTTGTCGACTCGAAGTGTGATTCTCACGTGAAGCGAGGTTCGATCGTACCGAAATTCGAAAGTGCGCGAGTGTCGTTCAAAGTATCGCGCGTACAAGTGCGGAAGTAATCTTTTAATAAAAGTGCGGGAGTGCCGTTTAAGTATCGCGTGTGTGAATCAACCTGAGAGGAGGAGGAGGCCTAGGAGAGGCATCGGGCATCGACGGAACAACCCTGTCGTGAGTAATTTTTTATTTGTATATTAATTATTTATCCATCGCGTACGTGCAATTTAAATTAAGCAATTAAATCGCGTGATATAGTAATTTGATTTTTTATCGATGACTTATTTATGATTTAAACAGGAGAGAATTTGAGAAAAAGATTTTATATATGAAAGTTATAATCTTGTTTCTATTTTGAAATTATAATTTTTATACGAGAGTTATTATTAGAGTTATTAGTAGTCTTTTTCAAAATTTATAAATTTATTTTATTCGTCTGCTTATTATTACATGCATCGAATATAAAATTCGATGCGCATAATAAATTTTTTAAATATTAATTATTTTGAGCGTTGTTACAATTTGGATCTTCTATTTGCATGTTACAGATCAACGTAGCGACCTTGACATTTTGAGAGGAGGAGGAGGCCTAGGAGAGGTATCCTGCATCAGCGGAGCAACCCTAGGGTGAATATTTATTATTTCTATATCAGTTGTTAAAAATCGCGTTCGTGCATTAATTCGGTCTCATCATTTAAATGAAGTAAACAAGAGAAAATTAGAGAAAGAGAGATTTTGATATAAATTCTATAAAAGTTTCTATTTGAAAAAAATGTTTTTTTCATAATTTATAAAATTGTTCCATATTTATTATATAGAGCTTTTTATTATTGTACGCATCGGATATAAAATATTCCGCGCGAAAAATATTAATTATATTTTGGTCGCTGCTATAATTTGGACTTTATATTTGTATGTTACAGACAACGTAGCCACGTAGCCTCAAGACCAACAACTCCGCTGTTGCGCATCAGTGCCGGTGAGTGACAAACTTTTATTTAATTTTAAAGTAACGGATTTGTAGAGATTGTAGATGTAAATTGTAAATTGTAGATTGTAGATTATAGATTGTAGATAAATCCGTTACTTCTAAACGGATGAGCTTAAACACATCAAGTTGAATAACTTTTAATAAATTCTTTTGATACGCATTGTATTTATTGCAAAAGTAAATTTAAATCTAAATTAAAAAAAGAAGATTATAGAAAACATTTTTTTTCCAATTTGTGTGTGTAGATTTTTACTGAAATTTATTGAATAAAGATTGCTAGTAATTTTATCAATTACATTATTTTATAATTAATTACGTATGATGGCAATTTATTTTTATAACGCGCGATAATCTTATCCTAATTTCTTATAGCTCATTCGTATCGTAGAATGTGTTTTTAGACATTGTTCTTAAACTTTGTTTCAACTGATATATGAGAGACCAAATGAGATCGATCAATTAAATTATTTGTAATATGATAATGAATGGCATAAATGTTGTCTAAATTCATTTTATTTTATTATAAATTATATATTATTATTATATATAAATTAATATTATATATATTGATATTATATATATTATATTATTATATAAATTATATATAATTACATAAATTTTGATCAAATTTATATATTTATCATAATTTATCATAAGTTTTTCATGAAAATTTTGATTGATAACTTGGCTTCGTCTCAGTTAAAATAAAGTTAACGTTTAACGAACTATCGCATGATCGTCAATGAGCGTCAAATGTTTACGCTCACCCGCTAGCGAAAATAATTACCCGAAATAGAAGGAGCTTATCTCCTTACAAGCGCAAGAAAAATCTTGCGCTTATTCGCCGGCGACAATAAACAGCCGGCGATAAAAGGAATACGTATCTCCTTTTTCGATCTCTGGATTAGAGATCGATCCAGAAAGTGGCCAGGAGCAACAAAAGGTAGACTGGCCCGAAGAATGGATATAGGCTACGCAAAATAGACGGCCAAAATGCGTAGCGAGAGCTATATAAGGTACGGTCAGGGTACGCGATTAGAGCACGCGATTAGGGTACGTGATTAAATCAGAAATACATTCTCCAAATCTTAGATTTCTGCTAGTTCAGCTAGCAAGTAGGATTATTAGGGCTATAGGAACCATTAAGACATTAAAGAAAAAATTAGAAATAAAATTACAATAATAATATTCAACTTAAAATTATTTTCTGGAAAATTTAAAAAAATTAATCGCAATAATATTATAGAATATTATAATATGTTTTTTGTAATATTTTATGTTAAAAACGTTAAAAAAGAATATATATATATATATATACTGACAACGTACGACTAACTTACATACAACTGACGTAGAAACAAGACAAGTTGGTCGTTCTCATCGTCGCTTTTAGGATCGTTCTTCTCTTTGTTGGATATTAACCTGCGTATCACCCGGCGGACGGAGGGCCTTGTTAAAATCGTTAGGTCTGTTAATCTCTATAAAAGATAATAACGCGATTTTTTATAACGATATTTTAAGGCTTATAAGACCCATTTTATTCTGTTAAAATAGTCACCCGCGGGATAGAATATATATATCTCTTATTGTTGATCGCGACATTCGTATAAAATCGCGTATTGCAAAATAAATCGAGCGGTGGATACTACAATATATTACAGATCTCGAATGTCTGTCAAAATATTTTTGTATAAAATAATAATAATTATATCGTGAGCGCGTACGTGTGTGAGCTTCGATCGTTATAGAAATTACGCGTTCGAATATTACGAATATCGTTGATTTTTTATGTCGAAGCTTTGTCTATCCTTTCGCGTCTTGAATATTTTCTCTGAAAGTCTGCACAAATGCGCTAGTAGCGCAAGTTCTTTTTCTTCTACAATTAAAAGACGATCGATATATTAACTTTATTAACGACTCTTTTGATCTCATGATTATTTACATTTTTTTATAAAACTCATTAAGCTCTGTAATTGTTTGTTGATTATAAAGAATAAATATCACATGCTAAAAACTTGTCTATTCTAAAAATTTCTAATAAATTTTTTACTATACGTATATTTTGGACATTTTCGTGTAATTCCATGTAATAAATTATTTTGTATTAAATTTCAAATTATATTTTGTATAGTGTTATATATATTTCGTATATTAAATTCATTATAAATATATTATATTTCGTATATTAAATTTATTATATCATTTATTATATCATTTATTGTGTATTAAAATTAAAATTAAAATTAAAAAAGCTATCTGAGAAGTAAAAAAGAGGAATCTATCCGAGACTATTCTCACACATTTTTTCTCCTCGATGGTATCTTTACTTTATCGAAGGAATTTGTCGGGTGAGGAGGGTATGTGTCTTCGAGTGAAGCAAGTTTGATCGCACTGAGATCAATTAATGAATAAAATTCATAAATTCTGTCTTGGATTCTAGGGATACTTGGATTATTAGATTAATCAATGCAAAATATTTCGAGTAAGCCTTTGATTGATTAATTAGAGCAAGAAAGCTTGTGTTTTGAAGCCAAAATAACGGGATGTATTTCATATTATTAATATTATTGATGTATTATATGTACATTAATCAAATTTATACACAAAATCCATTTTCGATCAAACATATGTTCATGGCAAATCTGGTTTAATAACTCTCAAAGCGATCAAACTTATCTCATTTAAAAACGCTTAGTTACCGGTAGGATCACCCATGCCGGATAGGCCGAAGGGAAAGAGTCAGACTAACTAAGAGAGATACTGTAGTTATATTTTTTATAACTACAATATCTCTCTTAGTCTGACGCAGCGTCTGACAAAATCATTTCGGATGACCTGAGCTTTCGGGAAGCCAATGTCTGTATGCAGATATGAAGATTATATTCTTCAGAAGAATAAATTTTGATTACAAGCTCTGCGAATTTGCAAATAAATTTTCTTCTTTTTAATGGAAACTTAATTGAACCCGCTTTATTGTTACAATATAATACGGCATCGACGTTATAAATTTATATACAAAATTAAAAATTATGATACGTGTGTCTATATTTGTTACAGCAGATTATATATATATATATTTTTTTTCAAAAAAGCGATTAAATTTCAAAGCATTAGAATTATTGATATTATACATGCGGTCTACGTCATCTTTAATCGCGCGTTTAGCGAGACATTTCGTAAATAAAAGAAAACTTGTCGATTTTCGGATAGATCATCACGTGTCCCATCAATTTACCCTGCCGTTAACAACGATTTTGACAAACATCCGATTGAACGTGCACTATCGACGGGGGTTCCCGAAAAATGCATTTATATGACAATTAGCCGGCCGAAAAGAGCGTGACATCGCGAAGAAAGAAGTGTCGCAAAGTCGGATTCGTTTCGTGTGCTTCCCGGGCGAGCGTAGACAAACCCGGTCTCAATATTTCCGCGTCGGCATTTTTTCCTGCTTTGTCTAGGAACTGGTAAATCGTGCGTGAAGTGTAGTCGAGTGCCGTTGGGCCCTGGATCACCGGTGGTCCCCGCGGGAAAAGGTTCCGGCTCGATTGGTCCTCGCGACAAGGTTGCAAGGACGGGAAAAGATCGTAGATGAAGAGACAGCCGAGGTCTCGGATGGAGACGCTATAATGCGAAAGAAATCGATTAGCCGATTTTCAAAGTCTCGTAAGGACGAAAATTGGTCGGATTTAGCCTTTTGTCGAAAGGCGGGTGTCCTTCTCGAAATCGACGTCTCGTTTAAAATTGATCCCTTTTCTATCACTGATCGGTAGTATCATCCAGTGTATTTTGGTCATTTTAGGGGAATTGCTAAAAAAAAGAAAAAAAAATTAACATTGTCGAATCTAAGCTCGCAGAAAATGAGTTTCACACAAGCAAAGACACATGTATAATGTGTAAAACGCAAACTGTTTATTTTTAAACTGTTTATTTTGATTAATAACCCTCAGTTTTGACTTTTTTATACATTATACATATAAATACGAGTATAACACCCATGGAAAATTTAAACTTCTAATTGCAAATTTAATCAAACTCGCACAAGTGAATTTATAATATATCCGTACAAAATATATCACCAGAATCAAAAATAGATGGTGAGAAAACCATGCGTTTTTTCATAAACGCACATAAGTTTGATCAAGAGTTCCTATTAAAACGGATGCTGCATTGAAATTTTTATTCTCTGCTCTGTAATTTGTTTTTGCGCACTCTCGGCGCAGGAGAGAAAGCGCTTACCCGCAGATAGGGAATGCTCTGCGAATATAGTGGCTGTTCAAACCGATTGCACGGTTAAACCGCTCGGCAGTTAAACCGTGAAATAAAACGATTCCGCTTCCGCGCGCGCGATTAGACATCGTCGCGCGCGGAAACACCTCTATATAACCCGCGTAATCGCAAAGCGCACGATCTCACGTAAACCGATAGATACTTCTTCAACGCAAGAGGCAGCCGAGGGAAAGGTATTCAAGGCTCGACCGAAATAATAAAGGAAAAAAGAATGAATAAAAATTAAGAGAAGAGAGGAGACAGGAAGATGAAGAGGAAACGGCCAGCGGGAGGGGAAAGAGGCCGGAGCATTTAGGAGCATCTCGCCGCGTCGTTCTCGCTGCAGTTCTCGATTTTCGAGGACAGTGCCCACTAAACGGCCGCATTAAAAATTCTAAGGAAGGGGGACGGGGGCCACGGGGGAGCGTCGTCTACCCGTGGCTTTCTCACCTAGTTTAACATAACAACGGGCCGCGGTCTGGAAAAGTTCGAAGAAATTCGTTCATCGCGCTCTTTCTCTCTCTTTCTCTCTCTCGTACCCCGTAACGCGTAATGTGTATCGTGCGTGTATTATATATGCGTGTGCACGCGCGTGTATGTATTGGTAATCGGTGCGGACCCGCGCCGCAGGCGTCTTTGACAACGAGACTGATGTCGGCGTATCACTCATCAAGATTTATCGAGACTTAGACTAATTGCCGCTTTTAATAGAAATTTCGTGCGCGCCGGGATCGACGGAACGTGTCGGACGGGAAAAAAAGGGGCCCGGGCCCCATCAAAGGTATCCCCGAAATTGTTTTGCATTCTACGCTCGAATTCGTGGGTGGACGATCGATGACCTCGCCGAGTCATTTCTTTCCAGTAATTGAATTGGAATCTTATTAGGCACTTGAAATTTCCATGAGAGGTGTCGGCGTGTACGGTAAAAATGAATATTCATCTCCTGAATAATTCGACGATTATCTCATCGAGTTTATATAAGAGACCGTGACACGTAAAGATGCAGCATGAAGGATTACATATATCTCGATAGGATTTGCCAAGCTTTAAATAACTTTCCCTGTGTATTTTTTCTAAATTATATATATTTGGATTTAAACTTTTTTATTTCTTATATATTTGCCTTTTTTTTTTTTTTGCTTATATATTCTATATACTTTATTCTTTTTTATCGTTCCATCTGGAAACAATTTTTACAATAGACATGGAAGGAAGGAAAACTCGCGCGTGTTTCGAAGGATACATATGGCACGGTTTAAATAAATTATGGTCCTTCTCTCGGGCACTATGGCTAGAAGAAAAACGTTTTAATTATGCGCATTGTGTGGTGTTTAACGTCGGGGAAAGTGCGTGCGTGACTCTCGTGTCTCTCTTCCGCGGGGAGAGGAGGGGGGGGGGGCAGGCAGGAGGGGTTACGGGCTGAATAGATACCCACCAAAAACTGTGGTTTTAGTCCGGGCCCCCGTGTCTTTCTTTACCCGCGACCCAACCTCGTTAGACTACCAAATGACCCAAATATCTTTCCTGATCACCTTATTGAACGGATGAATGCGTGCTTTGCATAACTTTAGCAACTGGGCCGTTGCCGTCAAACGACCACCCGGGTATTTAACGCCGTTGAAGAAAAAGAGGTGCCTTTTTAAATGCCTTCCGCGAGCGGCCGGAATTTATGCGGAATCCACTGTTCGCTGTGGTTGACGCATTATCTAAGGGACAGGCTAAATTATCGGTATCAAGGGCCCGTACGTTTCTGACGTGACGTGTCCAACAGGGCGCGCAACACCACGAGCTTCGATACGCTCGATGGGATGCCCAAACGTTTGATATAGGAGAATTGTTTCGAAAGAATTGGACAATTGGTCGCGAAATTTTGCAAAGTACTTTCCCGATAACTGTCTCGATCATATACATATATACAATATATATGTATCGGAACCAGGTGTTAATCGTTAGCTATATATTCGATTATTTTTGACATTGTTATTTTAACATAAATATTAAGAAAATTTATTTTTGTAGCCTTTCTATTCGTTAACAACCCCATTAGCAAGCGTCAATCTATGTGGCGTGGCGTAATAATATAAATAAATTAGCAGACGCGAATTTATTAATTTTTTGCCAAGACTCTATATAATTGGTAAGGGCTAGTCTGACTCGCTTTAGCACCGTCCGATGACGAGGAACGTCTCGAAAACGCGGTTTTCACGGCAGAAATTGCCGCACGGTATAATACGACGTCACATAATTTACGTAAAATTTGGCGATAAGTTCTCGCCCCGTAGAGGCGGCTGGATCCGAGGCGCGGCACCTTTGAGAGAATTAGTCTTATTGGGCACAAAATTGGAACAGAAGGCCTCCCTGACCTCGCCTCGCATAGGCTACACGGTCCATGCGGCGTATGGGGACCCATAAGGTTCGCGGCTCGTAAGGCCAGCCGAGAGACAGACAGACAGATAAAGAGAGAAAAAGAGAGAGAGAGAGAGAGAGAGGTGCGTTCGCGCATAACGAGCTAAATTATGTTCATACTCAGCCGCACACACTGCCCCGAGATTTTTGAGATGCATAGTTTGCGAGCAGAGCTACGAACGGGGCCCCCCCCCCACATGCATAGGACGCTTCTCTCGCCTCCGTCTACGCCTCCCTCTTTCTCGCCTCTTTTCCTCTCCGTCGACTTTTCGACGCCTAAAGAACACCCACGATATTCGAGGTATTGACTACGGCTAAACGCATGATCGATAGATCCCTCGACTCGGACCATCTGGGAGAATTTTCCATCTTTCGTGAAAGTCAAAGCAGAGTATCTTAGGATTTTTCTCGAATTCCTAAAAGCCATGTCATTTATCAATCTACCGTTATTTAGACATTAAACTGAATTTTGCTTACTTTACTTTTGTCATTAGAAGAATATTTAAATGTTTAAAAGTTTAACATTTCTTGCGTTTGTGATAGTTTATTTGAGAGAAAAACTGGTTACCGACTTTTTTTTCTTTTTTTTTTTTTTAATATTATATTGTATTAAAAGGGATCTTCCTAGTTTGACGCTCTGAAAATAAAGGCGATATTGGGGAATTTTTTTAAAGAAAAGTATAAAACATTAAAATTCTAAACTTTGCACGTTTATTAAATAACATTTCAAATATATCTTGAATCTTTTTCAAACAAAAATATTTGTTTCTTTCGAAGTTATAGTAGTCCAATCAGGACGTCTAAAAAAAATGGCAAACATGATTTCAGCCGTTATAGTCATCTGAAATAAAAAAAAAAGTCAAAAAGATTCTTAATCTGTATGAGTGTGGTTATTGTATGAACTAGAATTAAATCGATATGTGCGAAATTCAAATTTTGCGACTTACGAAACTAAATAATTTTTTGGTAAAAAGTGAAATTTTCTTTTTTGAGACGCTGCCATCTTTCTTATTCTAGTTCACGAGACACCCACACTCATACAGATTAAGAATCTTTTTTTTATGTCAGATGATTATAACAAAGATTAGAATTAATATGTTTTATAGTTTTCTTTAAAAAAAAATTTCCAAAAATCTCCTTATTTTCAGAGTGTCAAACTAGAAAGATCCCTTAATATACGATTACGTTATACACGATACAAATCACATTTATTTAATCCCATTTTGCGAAATAGTCAGCGAAATGTCAGATTTGTGCAACGAAGTCTTGACTTTGAAGAATTTTCCTACGCTTTATGCGGAACCCTAGAGGGCTCGAAGAATATTTACAGCACGAAGTGCGGCAAAAACAAGAGTACTTTATGAAGCTTTCGCAATTACGCGAATAGACTGATGTGGCGCCAGTCCAGGAGGTCGACTTGAACTCGACGAGCGCGGTAGCAACGTTCCTCGCGTAAATCCGTAATACGCAATGGGCATTCGGTCTCGCGCATAACTTACGCACGGTAAAATACGCGACGACCCTTGACATCCTGCATATTTTGTGATTGCGAAGGAACGATCTCCCCATCATATTCCGCAAACCGCCCATGTGCTTGGCATCTCCATAACGTTTATTATCGTAAAAGTAATCTCATCTTGCATGTGATGCGTTGATTATTTCCAAACATATAACATCCGCAAACAGCATTTTCTTACATTTTAAATTGTATTAAAATTTAATAATATAGGAAAAGATATAATTTTCGTTTAATATATTTTGAATATTATTTTGAAAATATTTATAAAGTAATTGGCGCGAGGGAAAATGTCATGTTAGATAAGATACCACTTTTCCGTACTTTTTGTTTTTAGGGATATAAAGGGTACCATATTTACAGCTGATTGTGTTTGATATGCATGTGACAAAACGACAATAATCGTTTCTTTATATTTTTAAATTAATCAGGATGAATTAAAAAAAAATGTGGCTTAGTATTTTTGTCGGGGAAAGATGACAATACTTATCCCGGCATACAGATATTAATATCAAGTTATTTTCTGTAAAATCTAATCGCAAAAAGTATAAAAAGTTAGTGTTATATAACTTAATATCATTATAACACTATGTGATTATATATTACGTAAAGCGTATTTTTTTACTTTTACTTTGATTAATTCAAAAATATAAAATCAACTACGCACTGTCATTTCGTCACAGTGTTATACTAAACGCGATCAGCTGAGTAGAGATTAGCGATACTGTTTATCGAAAAATCTGAAAATTACGAGACGGTGGCAACTTGACTCGCATTTGTAAAAATTTTTCTGTTCATTCTATTAAATGGAAAAATTAATTCAACTTCTTTTAATTGTAACCAATTATAATGACAATACTTTCGACGTGTTTTATTTTCTTTTGCTCATAATTAATAATTACAAAAATATATTGCCTTTCAAAGTTAGATATGGCAATCTTCTCTCGAGTTACCCTATATAATGTATCTAAAAATTTCAAGAGTGTCTCTCTCTCTCTCCGAAGTGCAGCCGGGGCTGAGTTTCGCGCGCTCCTGCACGCGTCCGCTCGGTCGCCGAGGAAGGGAGGAAAGACGCAAAAGAAACAAGAACGGGAAACGGTAATACGGCATATCGGCATACACGCGTGGCTATAAAAGGTACTTCGGTAATGGGCTCGGCCCGGCCCGACAAAGGGCTTTTATTTAAATAACTCGCGGCAAGCGCGACGGACCCATTCTCAAATCCGGAGACGTGCGAGCGATATTGCCGCGCGTCGCGTCTCGCTGTTATTTGAGAGCGCGCGTTCATTCCCCCCCCCTCCCCCTCCCCCCCGGGTACCCCTCCTGACGTGCGATAATAAAACGGCCCCCCCTCCCCCCCCCCCGACGGTCGTCCGCGCTTTCGCGGGGGCCATCAGTTCTCGTGTTTCGCGTCGATAAGGAGTTAATTGACGGAGATTTCAATCTTCCGGCAGCGACATGGGTACATAGGGTACTATACATGGGTATATAGTTTTCTCTTTTTGTGTAGAGATTTTCTTTCAACGAATATGCATTTACATTTTATCCGAGATATATAATATTGTTATATATTTTATCTAAAATTTTCTATTTCAAAACGAGATGCAACAGTTAATGTCGCGCGTACCGAAACGAAATAATCCACTAAACGATCGATGCCCCGAGGATGCGGCAAGGCGGGGATGGAGAAAGTCTAATGAAAGGCACGCGCAGTCTGACGGGCCCCGGCGTGAGAATAAAATAATTAGCTGAGCCGCCCTTCCCGCGTCGAGACGAGACGAGACGAGACGAGACGAGACGAGACGAGACGAGATGAGACGAGCCGAGCGAGTGCTCGTCTCTCCCGCGCAATATCCTTTCTCGTCCTCTCTCGCGTTTGTCGGGTTCGAACGAGAGTGTCGAGTGGGACGCGCGGAATGGAACGAGGTGGAAGTGCCAGGGCCAAGGAAGACGGCCAGCTCGACCAGGTGGTCGTAAAGCCTTAGAATGATGCTCTAATAAATCCCACTGAAAAATTGCGAGGCCTCGAGGGCTCGCCGAGAAGTTTCTTCTTCTCTTCCTCGGCCGTCTTCCTTCTGCCACTCCTCCTCCCCCTTCCCTCTCCTCCGTCTCATTCTGAACCTACGAGATAGAACCTCGAGATCCGAGAGAAAGTCGAGAGACGACGACACGGTGCAGTCCGCTTAGCCGTTCCCCGCGTCCGTTCGTGACTTTAATGTCTCGGAGAGGAACACGTTAAGGATGAGTTGTGCGAAAGCGGCCGCGATCGAGGATCGCTTTTAGCTGTCGACGGAAACGAGGAGCCGTCTGGGTCCTTCGATGGGTCTCGGAAGCGATGAATATGTCGGTGAGTTGGGAGTTGATGAGAGTTGCACCGCAAAGCTGTTGGGCAAACTGGACGGCGATGGAAGAAATAAGCTCCGTCTCTTCGATCGTTGGCGAGGAACACGCCTGTGCGTATTTTATTAAAATATGGTTATGGCAATATTTCACAAAACTACACACTGTTGGGTTCAAAGATTACGCAACTTTAAAAAGCCATCGTTTTGTATAGATAGTTAGATATGTAGTAAAAGTTTTCAACAAAGTGAACTCAAAGAGTCTAATCTTTTCTATTCTTCTATCCAAATCAATGAAACGAGCGATTTCTAAACGAGTATAATATTTCGCGAAGATATTAATAACATAATGTCTAATCGAGGAAGACTGGATGTATTGCATAAATTACATAGAACTATTAAGAGAGAAACAGCTGGAATAATATTTTTATTTTCATGATGAATATCAAGCTCAATTGCTGCAGCGTAATCACGAAATTCGAATGAGATAATAGAAGAATAGAAAAGCGACTAACGGCACAGAGAAGATGCGACGAAGCGCGACTTAAACATTACGGTAAATGTTGCAGGATTAAAATCGCTCAAGCGACCTAACAGAGGATGCGTTTTCTGCGCAATTTACTTCTTCTGTATCTACTTTATGCAAAAATAGCGCGGTATCATTATCCATTTTACCGTCAATAATAAAAAATTGAAGTTCTGTATCTTTTACAAATTGTACTTATGACTTGGAAATAACGTTAATACATTTTAAACATAAGCTTAATTTTACGCGCCCTAAAAATAAATTTCTTTTTCAATCAAATAAATACATTTTGATAATTTTGATTAATTTTACTCGAATAAATATATATTTTGTTTTCCAAAAATCTGTTTTGTTATATTAAATAAATTATTATTTGCATGTAATAAAAGAAATTATAATCTTTAAAATAAAATATTAAAAAGTATTTATATTTGAAGATGAAAAATTATTTACTAAAATAAAGTGAAGCCCTCTGTGTCTTTTGAGCAAGCAGTCGGAAATTAAAAAAATCTTTTTCTTAAAAGAAGGAATTTAGTGTAACGAACATAAAAAAACGAATCTCTTTTATTCGCAACTAAAAGCATATTTTGCTTTTACTTTACATTTTACAAATTCATAT
Source organism: Polyergus mexicanus (assembly GCF_030449975.1). Taxonomy (NCBI): domain Eukaryota; kingdom Metazoa; phylum Arthropoda; class Insecta; order Hymenoptera; family Formicidae; genus Polyergus; species Polyergus mexicanus. Next base: position 1,212,134 of record NW_027223344.1, read on the forward strand.
TATTTCTTGATTGAAATAAATAATTCCTCTTTGGAAGTATTTAAATAAATAATTTATTTTTAAATCGCAAAAGTTTGTTTGGTTTTGATTTGTTCGGCGTAGCTTATATAAATTAATGTAACTACGAATTTAGAGGAGCAGTAAGCACGGAAGGGAGAAATTGTCTTCAAAGAATTTTTGACAACTCCTTACATTGCTCTTCAATTTTTTATGAATTTGCGACGTATCGAAGGTATCGAAGGAGAGTCGCTGCTCCTCGTGCAATACGTCTGGCGGTTTTACGCACTGCCTTTTCCAGCGGCGATGGCGAGCGGTGCCTTTGTGCTCGATCGTGCGTTTCGGTCGATATCCGATATTTGCCGCGCAGCAGCGCAGGGCCGACGATCGTAATCGATCGTTTCTCGCTTTACTCGAATCACGCCGATTAAATCTACCGTTTATGCGGCGCTCGGCAGCGTTCGAGGCGTTTCGCAAGTCGGCGATACGAGCGCAATTCTCATTAAAATCGAAGGCGAATTATCGATCGATTATAGGCGGGATTCGATCCGATCGCTATGGCAAGATCCGCGATTTTCTAATTACGCGTTTGATAATGTAATAGTATGTTGGCGAATCTAGACCGGGATTATTAATAGCCAAGTTTTTATTAGAGACAATTCGCACAGAGAAATATACGAATTGTAATGAACACATCTCGCATATTAATAATATATATTTATTCGAGAGAAATTTTCACGCTTGGAACTTTCTATTATAATGAAAATTGTCAACATTACAAAGCTTAAGTAAGAAGAACTTAAACGAACTTTTTATATTATTGGAAAAAATTTTTATCTCTTTTTCTCTCCGAAGGAAATATTTCGTTGTTAATTGACAATCGTAACATTTTACTAATTAAGGGGGCATACCCGTTTGAAACCTCGAAAAATGAGTACATTTTCTAGATTTTTTTTGCAGAGCAACGATTTGATAGAAATTTTCAATTTTTTTACAATATTATTAACTACAGTTTCAAATTTAAAAAAAAAGTTTTTTTTTATTATAGAGATATTTGCAGAGCTCCTCGAAATTTGAAGTGGCTGCACGGTGTGCAGGAAAACGTTCGTAGATCATATCTGAAATAAAAAAATACAAGCTTTTTTTTTTATTAATAGCTATCTGCTATCCAAGCGTTTTTTAAAAATTTTAAAAGATAAAAAAATTTTTGTGAAAGAAAATCCATCTTTCTTTATTTATAAGAAAAAAAAAAAATCGAATTTAAAAAAGGCTTCGTTAAACAGATGCGGAATCTTATTAGAAACTCGCATGCAAAATTTGAAATCAATCCGTCGAACGTAACCCAAGAATCTGCGAATATTCGCATAACTTAAAAAAGATTTCTTTTAAGCTGAAATTTTTATTTAAGTACACAATAATATTGTATTAATATTGTGGAAAAAAAAAATAAAGTTTTTATCAAATCATTGCGCTGCAAAGAAATCTAGAAAATTTACTCATTTCTCGAAGGTTAATAAACGTCGTCTTAATAAATTAATATACTTTTCTAGAAATCGTATTCTATTTTTGAACTTTTAAATTTACGACATCTTATATTCCACGGATAGAGACACCTTTACCGATTTAAAAGTAACTGGGTGCTTTCCGATCAATTTTATTTTTCTATAATTTATTCCTTAAAAAATTTACTTTCCCTTTTCTCGTAAATAATATTAAACTACAATCTCCGAAAAGTTACACGTCCCATCGTGCTACCCGCATAGTGACGCTTTCGTGCTTCCGCGCTCTCGCCATCCATCTTCAGCATCGCGGAGGCCCTTGATCCTTTATGTACACGAGCCAAGTCGATCGCTTTGACCACACATACCGTCGTAGGACGTGAATGTAAAAAGGATCCCGCGCGCCGCGCGGCGAAATCCATCGGGGTCCCGAAGTCTCGGATTTCGTCACAGTCCGCTTGCTGCGTGAACAGGGATTGGACGCGGCCCGGTGTCGCCCGCTCGCGACTTGGTCCTATTTTTACCGATTATTCGCCGTGTCCTCCCGATCGTGGAAGCCCGTGAGAGGCACCGCCGACGATGATTTCTCGGTGACCCGGCAGCTGGCCCTGGCGGTCCGTTACGAATTCGGCCGGGCCCGATTCGAGCGACTCGAGAATGGTCCCATCGGAACAACGACGCTCTTCTGGGATTTCCCGTGGATTCACCGAGATGACGATGATCGAGGAGGATCCATCGAGGGATTCGCGGAATGGAACTCGGCGATATCATAAGTACGCGAACACCCGAGGGAGATTCGCGCTCTTCGAAAGAGGATCCCCTCGATCTTGAGAGTTCTCGAGTGTTTAAGATGACTCGGTGGATTTCTTGAAGCAAATACCGGATGCAAAGAATTCAATCCCTTCTTCGCTGCGCGGTAGCTATTTCTGACAGAGATCGCTGTTTTTCCAAATATTCACTTTCCCTCCTGTTCCAAAGTATCCATGATCGGCGCGTGGATCGACCTGCTAAAATAACACTCTTCGACGAGGAAAATATTTGCTAGGAAAATTGAGGTGACATATTTGACAAGACGAAGAGAGATGTCGCTATACACGACACTTTGGAAAATGTACGAAAAATCTGCGGCCGTATACCTATATATCTTGAACAGACGAAGACGGGTTCATCGAGGTCTTCGAGCACGCAAAGACCCCCCAGTAAGATAATGCATGCTCTTGCTCTCTCATCTTAAAACCTAGGCTCGTCTTAACCGCCGGATAAGCCACCAAAGCCGACGCTAACCCCGTTAGCTTATGCAGCTGCTGGCATCTTAGACCATAGTTTATTTGCCAATTTTAATCCCATTTTAATCCACAACAAAATATATATGCCACCATCTGCAAATCTTTTTCTAACGGCAAGAAAAACGGATTATTTTCTCTCACTTACAGCCTAGTACTTACATCTTTTTCGTACAAACGTGTTTATACCAGAATGCATTCAATTACGTGTCTAGAAATTTAGGAAAACAGAGCGATAAAAATTTTGAAAGAAATAACAAATTAAAGAAAATTACAAACAAATCGTATCAAAATTGTTCTTCCAGCTTGTTAAAGACTCCTCGTGTCAGAAAACATGCAGCGTCGTATAAAAATATGCTATTTCAATAAGGATAATATGTATAAAATAAAAATAATAGCATTCTTTTAAATAGTTATGAGAAAAATATTTAAGATTTTTAATAACATTTTTTTTAAATAATTAAAAGAGAAATAAATTTCGATACTTATTATATTTTAGAAATTAAATATAATTCAAGAACGTGCGACTATATGATTAAAAAAAAAAAATAAATAAATAAAGTCTGCAAATTAATTAGAATTATTTTATAAAATAAAATAGTTTTATATCTTTCTTTTTTTTTTAATGATTTTCTCGATACAATGATTTTTCTTACATTGAAAGAGATATGAATATCTTCGCTAAATTATCGCCAGAAGCTTAATCATTTCACAATTGAAATAGAAATATCACGATGTATCAGCGTATTTCACGTATCAACCGCGATCGATCCACGAACGTTTTAACGAGGAATATCGAATTTGCCGTATCCACGTCTATATCATGGCTATAACCAAACGAAACTAATCCAGACGGTACCGTCTTAACTACCCTAACTAAAGCAACAAACGCGCGCGCGATGTTACCGTGTCAGCATTTAGCTATGGACGCTTCCACGGATTTTTCCCGCACGCACTTATACACACACACACACACCTCAATTTATACGTGTATCTGTCCTATGTGTATGTATGCGTACGCAACTTCTACCTAGTTCACGCCGATATCGACGCAGGGTGGTCTTCTTCGACGAGTTTCGTCAGGGGCTGAAAAGTGCGTCGTGACTCGACCGGATCGCTTTTTCAACCCTCGGCTCTTGCACGGTTAAATCATATTTGTACGCCTGATTCGTACGTACCGGACCAGGAGACAGAGGATAGAGAAGAGGGGGGGGAGAGGGGGAGGGGGAGGGGGACTCTCTCTTTTGACTCGGTCTTTAACCGACCTCGCGCTGCGAGGCAAGACTTCACGCTTTCGTTACAGATTGTTGGATCTTGACATCGTGGTCCCCCGTTGACAATGCTCTCTACCGAAAAACGCGAGTAGAATACCAAACAAAGAAAGGTAGCACTTTCTATAATAATTTATTCCTGTCCTATGGGGATATGTAATTGATATAGCTTAAAATATATGATTTGTTACTACTTACATGGGTTTTTTTTTTTTTTTTTTTCCATCGAATGACTGAAGCAAATCATTATTATTTCCTTCTAGGACCACAGGGCGGCGAATTTATTAATAAGTTAGTGAAACTTAAGGTTTTCAAAATGCCGAAATATCGAAGGTTTTTCTCGTCTTCAAATATGCCGACATGTATATCCTTTCTTCAACTGCTTAACATCTATAATTGCATTGCATGAATACATATAATAATTGTTTGTTTGTAACATATTCTCAGATCTTTTTTTTTTCTAGTTTCACGATAGAATGTCAATAATTTTATCTACGCTAATTTTAAAGTTATTTTCTCGTTTCTAAAATTTATGTTAACTGGTTTTTAGATTAAACAATAATTATGTTAAAATCGAAATAGGAAGGATTATCTTTTTTATTTTTTTTTAATAACAAGGGCTTATTATATATATGATAAATATTAATTTAATTATTAATATATAATACACATATTTATTTATTATATATTTAAAAATATTTATTTACACAAATATATGTAATAAATGAATATTTATTATATATTTATTGTAAATATATACATTAAAAAAAAAAAAAAAAGATAGAGGAAGAAAAAAAGAATTTCCCTCCGTATTATTAATTTTTGACTTTTCAAGTATATAAGTATTGACAGTCTTTGACGTATATCCGATTTTTGCACCATTTCGGACCATCTAAAGAGTTAAGAAGTCATTTAAAAGTTGGGTAAACTGTGTGTCAGCGGGCACATTTTCACTTGAGTAGAATTGGAAATAAGAATGCGATCGCACCGAAAAAATAAAATCCCATCAAAATATATTATATTTTTGACAGTCTTAAAGTCTCTTTCGGTAATCTGCGCTTAGGTGACAGAACCGGAAAATTTTGAAAGGTTTTTTTGCGAGCGGAATCGTCAAAATTGACGCGAATGTAAAAACACGGAATGGACATGAAAAGGCTTAAACATTCTAGGTCAGTAGTCCGCGAAATAATAATCCTTTTTTCGGCGGGGGATCTTGACCATCGCCTTTTTGTATCGATTCTCGAAGATTTTAGATCTCTACTCGAAAAGAGATTGGATACAATTCGAAATTGTCAACATTGTGGTCACTGTAGTGACATGGGCTCACTTCGCGTGTAAAAGTAATTTCGATTTAATCTGCTGAAAAATTGACGGTAAAAAAAAGGCAATTCTTCGAGGAACAAATCTTACATTATAGATGTTATTGTAAAATAAAGAGAGAAAATCAGTCTTTAATATCTACTTTCACGTATATATTATTATCTAAAGATAATAATAAGTACAATCAAAGTTTTTACATTTTATGAATATAAAAAATATATTTCATAAATATTTATAATATTTTTACAGATACTCGATATATAATATTACCTCTTGAACATTTTTAATCTTTATATAACTATATAAAATTTAAGTTGACGAGAATATTACATAAATAAAGGCATATATAAAATTTTTTAATTATAAAATAAATTACAAGATATATATTATATTAAAAATTATGTAATATATGAATAAACCCTCCCAACGGGTACACCTTGACGTTGGTGGGACGGCTTAGTATCTGGAAGGTTTATCCTGAAGGGGAAGTACCTAAGTACCTAAACGCGAATCGTTTAAAATATTTATTATTATTTTATTTATTTTTTTCATAGATATAATTCTTCTATCAATCATTTAACTTTCTCTTTTAAATTATGCTTATACAAATATAAATTAGCAACAACATGTATATTGATAAATTCAGTCTATTACTAAAATGTCAAAAGACGAATAAAATCGCTGTATTGATTCGATAAGACTATTAAATTTTCTAAGCAACTGTTGATGGTAGCGATATTGCTTTAAATGCGAATTAAATTAGCATCGGCTCGTAAGCCTAGAGATAGAGATGAAGCGTGCTACGGAACGTTTTGAGTGGCCGCAGTTAGATAAAAAGGCTGTTTGTTGGCGTAATAACCGACGTGGCCAATCTAATTTCACGTGAAGATCCGATCGGCGCCGCATAATTGCCCTAATCAAATTCTCCACCGCCGGTCGGTGGCCGAAAAGCGGTAAAGGCATCGGCGTCAACTGGCGTAAGCAAGCATGTCATCACGCGCGTTACGAACTTAGTTCTGCTCAAAAGACTTGGGAATCCCGCCCGTTCCCCCTCGTCCTCGAGCACACTACGCGTGACTAGGACAAGAAAATAAGCGGCACATCTTTAAAACGCCGTTCACTGAAATTTCCATCAATCGTAATTGTAAATATTCCGGCAAATATTTCTTTTGCTGCGCCAGTAAATTCAAATAAATGCAAATTGCGAATAAAAAATAATTTTCCTCGCGAAAATTGTTCGTTGCATAAATAAAGTCAATGTTACATAATTATATAATTATATTAAATAAGATGAATAATTAATAATTAACTTCAAAGTTGTTGGAATATTAATATTAGATGTTATAATATATGCTTTGAAAGTGTTATCAAATCTTTTTAATTTTTAACTGTAATTCTTTATTCGTTCTATACAATTATAAATATATTGATTGTAATCAGAACAAACAATATATGTGATGGTAATACGCGATAAAAATAATAATGTCAACAGACGTGATAAACATCCTTTCACACACGGGTTCCACCAATCGCGGCAATAGCTGTGGCGGCTCGCGACGAGGGGACGCGCAGCACCTTGGTACCACGAGTGAGAACAACGCGGATCTTAGGGGGTCCCCTGGTTAGGGTACCCTAGATGCATATACGCTGATCGCTTTGCAAAAGATCCACAAATGCGGCGTGATGCGCGACCAATCAGCGCGGCGTAGCCAGCTGCCGTGTGGGTAACGCCGATCGAGGCGGCATGAGGCCCCGGATTCATTCATCAAGGTCCTGGTTACAGCAGCGGCCACCCCCCCCCCCTCAAAAAAAAAAAATCCCCTCTTCGTGCTTTTTATACTCTTCACATGTCCCTTCGATGCCATTTCGAAATACGTTAAAACCTAACTCGGAAACTAACTAAGTTAGTTAGTCGAACTTTTGTTGCTGGCAATTCTTGTAATCTTTTTCTCTCGTACATATACATGATAATTAATAATTTAATAGAAAATAGGCGAGAGAATTTTGATAAAAATAATTTCACTCTAAAATATCTTCGTATAAGAATAAATTTCTTTAATTATTATTACAAAAGTAAATATATTATTTATTTTACTTAGCCATTGTAGATTCTAGATATAACGACCGCAACGGCTATGATCATCTCGAATTTTATGAACGACTTCAACAATGATCGGGATGTCCGCGTATCAAAGATCCTTCCCGACATCGTTGAACGCTGCCGATTCGAGATCGTCGTTAAATTCGCAACACCATGATGGCGGTTCTCATTGCACGATATATTCCCATAATTCCCCGGGCATGATCTCGCAACTGCTCGTTTGCAGTCGCACGAACGGGCGGCACGCACGCACGCACGCACGCATCCCCAACGCGGCATTTGCACGGCTTTCATTGGCTCGGTTAAGTTTGATTAATCTATTCGGGCGCAAAGCATTGTTCGAAACACGGCAGGCACCAATCCCATTGGTTGAAAAGGGCCGACGATGCATCGCGTGGAGGGTTGCATTGCCATTAAGGGCGAGCACAGCCATCATGTCCGCGTGAACTGGTTCCGTGTGTGTTCCTCGCTTGTCCGATATTATTTCCTCTCCAACGGTAGTCGACGTTTCTGCGAAGTAAATTTATAAAATAAAAAAAAGTATTAACAAAAAGAAAGACACAAATCGCATATGAAAAAATATTTTAGTCATTGAAGAATATGAAAAAATTTATACATAATTTTATACAATATTATTCAATTGAGACAAGGAGTTCTTTTTATTCAAAAAAAGCGTAACGAATAAAACAAAAGGAATAAATCAATTTTAGAAATTATGATCTTAAAACGTTGATCATTAAAAAATTTTTTAACCAATGACGTAAAACAGTTGAGGTGAAAGGAATTTGCGTCAATCAAACGATTGGCTTTTATATGAAATTTCCGAATTATATGTTTTTTAGAAATAATCCTCAAACTATTAAAAACATTTTATTTTATTATTTCATTTTTCTTACTTAACCAAACTTACTTTGAAAGTTAAGTAATTATAAATAATAATTCTTGATAAGATTATATGGAAATTTATATGAATTAATCATTTTGCGCGTTTGGGATAAATATAAAAAAAAAAAAAAAATCTCGTTAGCCATTTTACATCGTATAAAGTGATTTTGTATCGTGAAACGTATATGTTTCGGATATGTATCGTGACGCATATAGCTCGAAGTCACGCAACGTACGCGTACGCACGCATTGGCTGTAACAACACCCTTGGATTTCTATCGTGAGGGTGCGGTTTAAACTTGGGAGGTCGTCACAGTTATCAGCTTTGCAGTTGCCGGTACATCTGTTCTGGTTATCGTGTTGAAAAACGTAGCTAGGAGTAAGAAACGGCGTTTGTTAAGAAATGTACGTTTAAAAAACTGTAATAACAGCAATCGAATTTTTTTTTAAATTTAACAAATAAAAGAATATATAATCATTTGTGACAAATTATTGCAATTATTAAGACATATTTGCAACTTGGAATATCCGGCTTCAACTTTTACATATATCATTTGTGAAGAAAATTATCTGATTTCTCGTAATGAATATTTAATTATCATACACACTTTATCGTTTTTGAAAAATATTTTAAAAGAGTTTTATTTTTCTTTATATTAATATTATTATTATTATTTTCTTTTTTTTTTTAAATATAATTATTGTTAAAATATATTTGCAATTAAATGTTATAAGAGTTAGCATTGTACTTTATGATAATTCTCATGACAATACGCGACCATGTCGTTTCTATGTCAATTCTTGACCTACCACATCGCCACTAGGATCAGAACAATTTGGGAGCAACATATTGGGGGAAGATATTCGATGGGATTGGTGATGAGAAAGAGAGGAAGGCGAGTCTCAAAGGAGCCGCTCTTGAAACAACCCCATACCGCTCTTATGGGGGTTGGAATATGGGCGGGGATCGTTGAATGGCGAATCACGGAGGCAGGCAAACGATATGTGAGGTCTGAAAAAAGTATCGTGAGACATAGTTCGGGTTTTTCAGGCGACGAATTTTAATGCATTTCTTTTGTAAAATTTGATGGTCGATATAAATTGACACGAATGATTGAAATAAGAAAAAAAGGAAAAAAAAACAATTATTGATCCGTATTTAGTGTGAATATATCTTAAATATGATTTAAAAGTATTTAAAATAATATTGTTAAAATATCCTTCCATGTAACAATATTCTATCCATATTACATTAGTTTAAATGCAAGAAATTTATATCGGGTATATCTTGTTTTACTTTCTCATCTTTTAAAATATGTATATCTACAATTTAAAGGACTATTTTGTAATAAATATATATTTATGATTTGCAAATTTTCGTTAAAAATATAATTTTATCATTAATAACTATATAAATAGAATATAATATGACACACACTCGTAATATAAATGTTCCTCTAAATAAATTGAGCGTGCAAAAATTATATCCTACATCCGTCAACGCATTCGCTCAACGAAATTCGAAGGGTTGAAGTCAGAAGAAGGTTAATAGGGCGAATCGTGCTGAGGTATTTCGTGCTAAGATTCTGAAGACAGACAGGAAAGGAGAAAGAGAGAGAGAGAGAGAGAGAGAGAGAGACCGACCACCTACTTCGTTGACACAATGGGGCACAAATGCGTGGCGACAGGGCCCGTAGATATACGGCAAGCTGATTGCTCGTTGTGTCACTGTGCTCCCGATTGTCGGCTCTTCGGGGCCTGTAGAGTCCCGCGGTGCCCCCCCCCCTCCCCCCCCCGCCGGTCACGTATTGTCTCCTAACGGCGGGTCTCGTGATCAACGATGGTTTGCGGGGGCGGCTTAAAACCAGAAGACAGGCCTGACGATTCGGGACCAATCGCGAATTATGTACGCGCCACTTTTTTTCTGGCTCTGATTTTTTTTATTTTATTTTATTTTTTTTTTTATTTTAAGCGTCGTGGGGAACCATCACTTTTCGACGGTAAAGTGAATGAAAGATAATATTTCTGAGATGATTAATATATCACAAATTAATAAATTGATTGTTAAATAAATGTTTACAAATCTCGACTTTTATTTGAAACGTATAAGCAAATGTGCAATGTCTTACCTTGCATGTAAAATTTTTGGCGAGAAATTGACGGTATGTCGAAGAAAATGACAAATTTTCCATAAAATCCATTTATTATATATATATATATATATATAACAGCGCGTTATACAAGTCAGATACACATATTGCGTCGGCGAAACTCTCTGTGTATTATGTACAATGAACTTACGTAACTGGCCAATTAGATAAATTGTGTGTTGGATAAAATCACCATGTCGATCGTCATTAGAATACGTTTGCGAATAACTTTTACTAATACTATCTACCACTATCTATATGTATATACAGCATTATCCGTTAAATATACTCGAGTATACATACGTAAATATATATATATATATGTATAGATGCATTTAATATATTATATATCGTTACTATAATAAAGTAATTCTAAAGCGATAAAGCATCTATCTTAGGCATTGTTGTTGCACAACTTATTGCCCGTAAGTGCTGATCGCTCTAACGAATAAATCTTCGCGTTAAATTACGATCGCTCATTAGAAGTCAGAGTGTGCGGCTTACATCTATGAATCTAGAGTTAATTAAAGTAAGTTTTTTTTTTTTATGCTCTAGCATAAATATGCAATAGCGTTAATGCGGGAAATGCCCGAACGGCATTATCTAGCAATAGCAGTACTGAGCGATTATAAAAAATATTTACATCACAATCGAGGGCGAGGGGAGCGGGCAGGGGGAAGGAAGGGGGAGGTTGCACATATAAAGATTAAATCGAGAAAGTATATTTATAAATGAAAAAAAAATCTTTCATCTCTAAATTTTGCGAACACTACGCAACACTACGCATACATTTTACATTTAAATTAACTAGAGTTTATATTACAAAGATGATACCTTTTATATATATATATATATATTTTTTTTAGAAACAATGCTGCAATAATTTTCATAAAGAGAATGATCTTCAAATTTGCCGATCTAACAACGCGATAACAAATAAGTAATAATAATTTAACGATAAAAGAATATGGGGGATACGACGTATTTTTTATACACGAACGGAAATATATTTCCGACGCGCTCGTATATAAATATTATCTTTAGACATAATTCCAATTTTTATTTTTACATTTTTTTAAATTTAATTAAGTTCGGCGAAGAAAAACGAGATAAATATAACAATATACGATGAAGCGACTTCTCGTGTCCGCTATCTCTTACCCGATGTATTTGTAAGTGCGCGTAATCGGTTCGATCGCTCCACGTGACAGGCTTAATTCAGTGAACTCTTCCGCAAACCTGAGAATCGATGCCACCCAAGTAAGGATATCCGCTCTTCGCCTCGCTAGGACTATGCGGTGTCACGTGAGGCGTCATCCCCGTCGAGACCGGTACTCCGGAGGAAGATGCACCACCTTGCACCATGCAGGCGCTCATGTTCGACGCGGTTGGACTGACACTGCCCAGACCGCCCAGACTGAGATTAGTGGAGGCTAGATTGCTGCTGCCGTAATGGGAAGCGTTGAATAATCTGCGATATATGAAAAGAACGTCTATATACAATAAAATGGACGACGACATGAAGTATTATCGCTGATTGAGTTGAATCGTTTAAAATTATTTAGTTCTAAAAAAATTATTATTATATATATTATTAAAAAATATCGATATTTTTCTATTCTGTATTATATAAATATTTTTTTATTATATCTACAAACAATATATTGCTATATTAGTAACATAAAAAGAAAAGGAGAAATAAATATGAAATATATTTAGTTTCAATTTTTAAGAAATATGGAAGGGATTCTTCATCAAGAAAGAGACTTAATAAAATTATGAAACTGTGCGAATATCCATACATCATATGATATTCATTAAATATCGACGAACAAAGGATATTCTCACAGATATTAATCGACAGCTAAAGGAATATATTATTTTCATCGATATTTGAGAGAGGGGAGTATAATTATCCTTTTCTCTCCAATCGATACGTTGAATATAAATTAATTATAGTATGCGCGACAAATGTACGACTACGTGGGATCCGATAAAATGAGTTGCAATTACAATGGTGAAAGGTGTCCACACACGGTAATACGAAAATGAAATTCCCTCGCATGGTTCTCAAAGTGGTTACCGCCGTTTGCAAGGCGATACCCGCACTAACACACGCACCGCGAATCGGTTAGGGCGTGTCGAGGGCGGCAGCGGCCCATTTCCAAACATCGTCGCGGCCCTTTGAGCATTTCGGTACACCACCGTGATTAAGGATCTCGGATCGTGTCTCGTGAGGGATACAGCTTCGCCCCCTTTTGCTTTTATTATCATATTTAGTCATTTCTTAAATTTCAAACCAAAGAGATTATTACTGTAATTATTTTAATGAACATGAATAGCAAAATGTGGAGAACCAGGAGCGCATTTTGTATATTTTATTCAATACATTTAAAAGGAACATACAAAAATAGACTGCATAGACTTTTTACTGATACAAACGATGCTACATCATCGACGCGTTAACGGCATATGAAAAAAGAAATACTTGATGTAAGAAATAAAATTAGACACAAAGTCCAGCAGTTGGAGAAAATCATGAAATTCATTTTTCATTACAAATAAACTCATAATTTCTTCATGTACACAATATCTATGTTTTGAGACGATTAGTGTATCGGTAGTATACAATCGCAAAGCGCAATTAGTATTTTGAGCATTTTTATTATGGTGGTTAAAATTTTTAAATTCCCCAACGATATCGGACCCAATTCGCATTTTCTACAACTTATTTTCTTTTTTTATTTAGAAGGTAGAGCGTTCAGTTTTTCTGTCATCAGAATATTCATATACAACACGATTTATCAACCATATTTTGCGCACAGCCTATCTATAAATCCTTCTACGAATCTATATTCATATAAAAGAATGTCTCTCTCCTCTCTCGCAAATCAAATCTTTCTATAGACGTGTTAACGAATTCTTGGGAATCTAGTTGTCATCGAGCTTACAATCGATTTAGAGCTTGTAATTTGAAATTCATCATCAAATAAAATATATTGAATGCTTTATTTAAGGATAAACTGATTTTAAGTTTTTTTTTTTTTTTTTTTTTTTTTAAATAAAGAGAAGAGAGAGGGAGAGAGAAATCGATCTATTAAAATTCCTCTATTAAAAAATATTAAACTTACTCTAGGAATTATCAATTTTTTTCAGCATTAAAATTCAAAACTTTCTCTTTCTATTAAAAATATATAAATTAAAATGATCCGCAATTATTTTTCGACAATTTTTACAATTTCAACATCTATTTAAATTTAAAGCAATACTTGTGCGAGTTCCAAAGATTGTCTTTCTCTTTTCGTTAAAAAATACATTATTACTGTAATTCACGATTATATTACTTTCTTCGACGTTTCGTATAATTTTTGTACCAGCTGAACGTAAAGTGATATTCTCGAGCGTCAAGATTTATTTTCATTCTTCTACCAAGATATATATATATATATATATATATATATATATATATATCATTGAAATGATTTATAATCATTTTATGATCAGTTTGTGCAGTTTCCACGCTGCTTAAACGTGAAACGGCAAAAACGACGACAGCAGCGAAATCTTTCTCTCTGACCATGAAAAGGCATCGCCCATGCGATAGCCTGACACTCCACCGGGGGGGGGGGGGGGAGATCCACGAGCATCATCTCGAATATTTAAAATCGGCGAATGCTCGGCCGTACCGCGTGATGATTTGACACAGCGACGCAAATTTAACGGTAGCGATTATACGGGTGTTGGAGCGAGACGGAAAGCTTGAAACGTATCGCTGCGAAAAAGAGACGCGCGCGGAGATAAAGACGACGAAATCGGGGTGTTTCGAACAATTAATTCACCCATTGTGGTGTAATAACAGGTTGCCCCAGTGGCCGTGTTGCTATACAGTGTGTTGTTACACGCCAAGCCGACGAGCCGATTCACTCTAGCGGATAGAGGCACAGAAAGAATGAGAGAGAGAGAGAGAGAGAGAGAGAGAGAGAGAGAATGAGAGAAGAAGACGCGGAGAGGAAACGAGGAAGCGAAAGAAAGAGAGAGCCAACGGGGCCCCACCGACACGTTTTCTGTGTGGTCTTCAATTATGTTGCTTCTCGAGCTTCCATAATGAAACGCTACCGGCTAATAATCCAACCCAGGTCTTGATCCTTCGGCCGAGGGTGTGTGTACCTGCGCCGTGATCTAGCTTTAATCGCGATCATGGCAGCGTCGCGAGACAGCGACGCATAATCATTGCGAGGGAATTGGCGGATGAGAAGGACCGCGTTCGATTCGTCTTCATATTACATTTCGAGTCGCTCGAATAAACCGACCATATGTTTATGGAATTTTTCGAATGTAAAGAAGAATAATATATATATATAGGAAAGTAGGATAAAACTTGGTAGGCGGGTCAAATCGGATACCTTTGTTCTTTCGCGACAAGTGGCTACTATCTTTGACTAAATCTGTGTTATTAGTTGTAGATTGATGCCATTATTATTTTGAGATGTCAACCGTGCCCACGTGAACACGATATTTCCTTTTTTGTACTCTATTTTGATTAAAATAAATCTAGATTTTCTAATTGTTTTCAAATGAATGCCTGGCTCTTAGTACTTACCGGTAGGACAAAACCGAGTATTTTGACTTCTTCAAAAAATCTTGTTATTCTTGGTAACCAAATATTTTTTTTTAAAATCCATTAAAAAAAAACTACCAACAGTCAGGAAAATTTCTTTTATTCTCTAATTTTTTATAGAAAGACAAAATCAGAAAAATACCCGGTTTTACCCTGCTTCTCTCTCTCTCTCTCTATACAATATAATATGATAAAGGATAAAATTGAATGCTGATTATGAAATCAAAATTCTTGAAAGATTCTGAAAATTAATTCCCAAGATTTGAGAATTGTAAAGTCGCTGACAATAAGCTTTCCATCAAAAATGTTTAATTAATTAATTAAGTAGAAATAAGAAGTAATGTTTAAAGAATTTCTAATTGAAAAGACATCTAATAATGATGGAAGATTTTATATAATAAAAATTGTACACACATAATATCGGCGAAAAATTGATTTACGTTAAATTTTTTTTAAAAACAAGGATTTCTAAAATGAAATATCAAACTTGCATAGATTAACGCAGATCTCTCTAATCTTTCAGAGTGGATTCGTTTTATATACAAGTATATATATTAAGCGGAAACTTACCCGTAATTGTCCGGGGTTGTTCGCGGCCATTGTTGCTGTGTTGTATAATAATTATCCCCGTAATTGTAATGCTGAGGGTAGCTGGCGGTGGTGGCTGCGGCAGCAGTAACACTGGCCTGCCCATAGCTCTGATAGCTCTCAGTGCCACTGCCATAATGTTGAGTTTGGAAGGATTGTAATCCCATGGCGTTGAAGGCATTCAGCTGTTGACTATTGAGCTGTTTGCGAAGTCTGGCGCGTCTGTTGCTAAACCAGACCTGCACTCGCGCTTCCGTCAGTTTCGTTCTGGGGGGAAAAAAAAAAAATCACGACTATTAGTAAAGATATAAATAACGACTATTATCATAAAAAAATAATAGGATTATATTCTGACTTTACAACTCTCTTTGATCGACAATTACTACAAACAATTTTGAGTTTAAATCTTAATAAAAAAATATATGTTCAATTTTTCTAATAACCAATAATATTTAATATGATATATAAATATAACATTTTATTTTATGCAATTTCTTTCATTCGCACGATTTAAATACTTAAACGCGAAATTGTTTGAAAATATAGAGTATTTTTCACAAAACTCACTTTTGTGCGAGTTCTTCCCTGGTATACACGTCGGGATATTGCGTGCGATGAAAAGCCGCTTCCAGTTGCTCGAGTTGTTCGCCGGTAAAGGTAGTCCTACTCCTGCGTTGCTTCCTCTTCAGCGCGATGCCAGGTTCGCTTTCCGTATCGGAATCATCGCCGCTACTTCCCGCTGAAAGTAATCAATGATGACGCCGCTTGAATATATATTTGATTAAAAAAAATACTTGATTCTCTAAAGATCGTCAATTATTAACGAACTTGTCTCAGGATGAAAATTCTCAGATTTTCTCTCCTCGTTTGCCGAAAATGGGGGATGGTATCGTGAGAAAAAGACAAGTTTTCTACACAGAACTGACATTAAATATCGTCGAGATGAGACGCGAGCGTGCGTTCTTTAATAGCGGCGAGAGCATCTCTCCAGCATCTCGATCCAGCACGTGCTGCACGTCAGATACCGAAGATAGGAAGCGAGTCGTTCACGCCCACAGTTCACACGCCGGTCTCAGCAACCCACCATTAAGACCCTTCTGATTACAGCCGTGCCCAGCCGAACCTATACTAAACTAAAACACCGGAGAAATTAGGGTCCGCCGCGAAGAAATTAAGTTCTTTGACATGTCCCGTCCTACCCGAGGTAAACGAAAGCCCGCGGAGCGTTCCTGAACAGGAATCGTTGTCTGATCCCACGAGACACTATTTATGGAATTTCGAGTTTGATTTCTAACCCTTTCGGATTCTGATTTCTTCACCACGGTTCCTATTACATTGACCTCGATAACTACTCCTCTCGACTGATAAAAATTTTTCATGAATAATTTATTTATTATATGTATTTCTAAATTTATCCAAAGTTCAACTAATAACGTTTATTTGTTATTTTATTAGATCGTAAGGTTTCTTTTTCCGCGAAGACACGGTTTCTTTTTTAAAATAAATTATGATGTACATCGTGTCGACATATAATGTAAAGTTCGAACGTATCAAGAGTATATCTCAAGCGTTGGATCCTTCGTTTTTTGCAATATACTCTATAATTTACAAGCTTAATTTCGGATTAAATCAATCAACAGACAGGACGGTAAAAAAAACTCTAAATCAATAGCACCTGCGCGAACATTAGTCAGAGTTCAAGAACCACAAAGTATACGGCGGTTTTCGTCAGATTAAAGAGCGTCGCGCGATCGTAAATCGTCGCAACGCTTTCAGGATCATACCTAACGATTTTTCGAGAACTTAATGCTTTCGGTGAGCTATCAGCATCCCCCGATACTTTATGAATTTGGAACTAAAGTAGCATGTATCGAAAAAAGGTTGGATTACCTGTAGCTCTTTCATATAAATAAATTTAGGAGTATATCTTTATTAACGGGTGCAAGAAGAAGCCTCTTGCACAAATGAAATAAATTACAGTTGTATCTATTTGAATGAAAATAAATTTTATTTACAAGAGAATAATATTTATGATTAGTATGAGAAAAAGATTGCACTTATAGAGAAATTATTCGAATTAAAAGATATTTTCGCCAATTTTGAGATGAAAAATAGTATAGTAATCAGAGGATCGAGTCATTCGTCGACAAATGTCGAGATAAACATCGGCGGGGAAAAGCGGATGTTGAACAATTATTATCGTGAGATAGCCGGCAAGGTAACCGCCGTCTCGAACGTGGCCAATGAACGGTCGGAGGTCTCAATCAACGGGGCTTTGCCCCGCAGTAAGAGCATCTAAATCAATAGAGAGAGGGTGTCGTTGTGTTCCGCGAACAAAACGGGGTGTGTTGTTGGCGGTTTGTAAGATTAGAGGCAGGCGTCGGCCACGAAGCCGAGGAAGACCACACGCCGCGTGCGCGCAGCTCCTCCGTCTTCCTCGCATCTACGCGGGAGCCTTCAACATCCTCGTCGTCTCGTTTCTTCTTCTCGGGCCCGACTCTACTCCGCTCCTCTTGGCCGTCCCATCTGATTTCTTCTTTCACATTCGTCCGACTCTGTTCCACCTGACCACTCTTCCTCTTATACACTCGCTACGGCCGATCTGTCCCTCTTTCTCGTGTCCCGATCGTTCCTCCCGATTTCTTTCACCGACAGACAGACCGCGAAGGTTATTTATCGCGCGTGTTCTTGGCTACTGGAACCGTTGAGTGATCTTGCGTTCCGGGACTGATGTTGCGACAAGAGGGGAGAAAGGAATATACAATGGAAGATGAATGATGCAAGGTGAAATGATTCGAGAGTGTATTTGTGAGATCCATTAAATTTCTACGCGTTGATTGCATCATGTAGTCGATCTACTAGATTGTTCGCTAATTTCTAATTGTCGCTATTAAATGTTTTATACCTCGTAATTATTTAAGCGTACAGAGCGGCCTCGAACGTTCCAGCCAGACTTTGAGATCTTATAGGAGATTTAATTCTGAACAAAAAAACTTCATAAACATGTGTCGAAAAATCCTTCCTTGAGAAGTTATCGCTGAAATATCTCTGATGCAAAGGAAGAGCGAAAGGTGAAAAGAAAATGAAATAAAAAGAAAATAAAACTAAATAAATTTTTTTTTAACTAAAATAGCACGTAATAGTAGAAAATGAATAAAGACGTGAAAAAACTAAATGTCCCCCCTCCTCCTCCCCCTCTCCCTCCCTAGCTCCGATACACTTTCGGCATCGAGTAAATGACCGATCTAGTCGCTTTACGCATTTCCTCCTGATTCAACTTTAATCGATCTGACATTAAGTAACAAAAGCACTTTTTATACTTTTGAAACTGGTTGTATCAGAATCTATAGAAACGTACGAGAATCATTTTGATTTCTCGTTTGAAAGATAATTCAATTTTCTACAACTTTTGTTTCGGCACTTTTTCTTAAAAGACGCACATCTTCTATGATATTTGGAAAAATGTGTGAAATAATTACAGATTTCAGAGATTTTTGAGCGATAACTTTTTAAGAAAGCACTTCTTCGACCCGTGTTTATATAGGAAATTTTTTGTTGAAAATTAAATTTCCTATAAGATCTCAAACGTTCTGGCTAAAACGTTCGGGCCACCCAGTATATATAAAATCATTTGCACAATTCTACTAATCTACAATATAATCTTCATCTTGAAAGGAAGAATTAATAAATGTCAGATAGGTAATAACGTAAAATTATTAAAATAAGAAATTAAGTTATCTCAAGAATTAAGCAAATATAATATTTTTAGAAACATCTTTATGGAAAACATTCATTAGTATTCTACTACTGTTAGTATATTCTATTAGTATTCTTGTCTACGACGATGTATTATTATCGGGTTACTACGACGTACGCTCAAGTTATCTCGCTTTTCCTCCACGTCTCTGGATCTTTACAATCCGTATCGCTAGACCGATCCAATATATTTTTGACACTTTGGTGTTAAATCGTGATACATTATGATCGAATAAAAAGAGAAATTCCGCTGAAATTCCGAGACGTTCATTCAAAAAGATCTCATCTCCCTCTGCTCCTTCTTCTTCGTTTCCCCTTCTTTTGCGACGGTATAACATTAGCAACAGTGTCTGACTTTCTTTCGATTTTTTTCCCCCTTTGTTCGAATTATATTTTTATCGAAATATTTAATTTTGCGCGTATACGTATGCGTGTGCGATAAACCGTCAATCGCTTTGTTTATTTAAAATATATAATTTTTAAAATGGGAAATAAATATTTTCCGTTTAAATCTATTCGTTAAAATTCAAATTTTTTTTAACTGTTTCAAATTTTCCTTAAAATTAAATATTTCACATATGTTGATACATGCGATATTATTGTAATTTAATCTATCGCGGCAAAAAGAAAAAAATGTCTTTATTCTTAAACCACGATATAAATAGATAAGATGAAAAAAGTGGAACGAGAATTGCTGCTTTTGCAAGAGCGTGAAAAGATTGGTCGAGAAGTGACAGAAGCAACAGGTCCGAGTACGGTCCTCGTGAATCGTTGCGCGAAGTTGCAATCTCGGGCATACGTCTAATCAAAACTAAATCTTCCCGACAAGGTAATAAACTCGACACATCTACGCGCCACGGGACGCCTAATATTTCTTCGCGCCCCTTACCGGCGGTAATAAATAAAAACGAAAGGAATTCCCCTTTATACGTTCGCCGACCGGACCTATATTTCTACCAATCCCAGCGTGCCCGCGAAACTGCTGGATACTTCAATAAGGAGAATCCACGTGTACAAACACATGTACATATATATCGCAGAGATTCATATAACATTTAACATGTAGTAAATAAGATACTAATAATAGCATGGTGAAAAAGTATCCGTATAATAAAATCCTTATGTTTGACGAGTGTGTGTGTGTGTGTGTGTGAGATTGAAATTTTTTTATTACTTTTATACGACTAATAATATTGCTTTATAATCTGTCGACTCTGGAAATTTCACGTGAAATGATAACGACTTCCTTGATACGCATTACGCGTATGAGGAGAAAATGTCGAGTCGCGTTTCAAATTCAGCGAGCACGCGTGATACGAGGGTCGCCTTGCTTTAATTAACTTAACATCGGCTATACGCTATAATTACGCTTATCGTTCGATTAATAGCCCCGGATGCTTCAATTATGTTCGCTTCGTGGTTTACGCGCTGTTAAAATGACGAGATGTATCGCGGATATCGCTCCTGAAAATCTCTCTTCAAAGAAAACGCAGTGATTTTGCCGTGTCGAGAATCTTGATTAGGCATCGAAGATCACGATAGATCGATCGATATATTTCTAATCTAATAAATAATAAATATTATTTATTAAAACTTACCAAGTATGCCATCGATAGAGTGATTCCTACGCGGATCGTCGTTGGGACGGGTCTGATTGGCTGGTCCGCGTAAAAGTCTGGTGATGCTGGATACAGAGGGTGCCGAGGCTTTGTCGCAAACTCCATCCTGCTGGCAGAACCGCGTTGGACTAGTTAGTATAATTTTTCTACATTCATTTTATAAATCTTAAATATCGTTACGCGCATTTTCAGAAAAATAAAGATATACTACTTGAAGAAACACAGTCTAAAGAAAAAATGCATCTTAAGTATTTTATATAAATATTTCCAAGTTTTATACAATATATAAAACTTATATGTGTTTAAAATACTTTTATCATTTAGTTTTGGGTTTCGTAATTTGTAGCGAAAGCAGTCTCTTACTTTCTCACACTCTCCTCTCTTTTTCATCCCAAAATTATTATTAATTATTTATTAATTACGCTAATGCAAGTACAATGGGGCACGGGCAATATCAACGGACCTTTATCAATTTCTCCCGTATCTCCCAGCTGAATATGCCGGGGTTCTGCCGTTTAAAATCCTCGATCTTCGCCTCGACTTCCGGCGTAGCGACTCGCGGCTTGCTGCCGCCGATCACGCCGGGCCTGATCGATCCCGTTTCCTGATACCGGTTCAGGATCTTAGATACGCATCCGTGAGACACCCTCAGCTGTCGCGATATGACGCACGGCCTGATGCCGGCCGCTGCCATCTCGACGATCTTCAAACGAATATGGTTCGGTAACGGACGTCCGTTGATGAACACACCGCCCAGCTGGTTCACGCGACCCTGTCCTGCAAAAGTAATAACGCAAATAACGGTTTACACATCGGTCGTAAAATCTCGCCTCTTTACGTTGCAAGAATAGCTCAGCGTATATATCTATCTCCAAGCATCTAATATTTGCACGAGAGTCACGAGTTATACGGAATTAATATAATGGAATAATAGATAAGGATTACTACTTCGAAAGGCATAATTTTCCGAGATATAGAGAATACAATTCCTCCCACTTTGCGAAACAATTATCGCCATTTAACATGCGCGAAGCTAAATATTGTATAATACAATGTAGCGCTATGTACATGAGACAAAAAGAAAAAAAAATCACCGTCTATTAAAATGAAGTCGAGGAAACATAACGTGTTTTTCTCGTCGCCGATACAATGCAGCACGGTATGCAGTGTGCACGAGTATGGAGAGCGGCCATTTTTCTCGAAATAAATGAGAATAAGCGGAGCCGAACAAACGTGGCGGGCGGAGAAGAAGAAGAAGAAGATGAACGGAGGAAGTAAACTCGCGCAAAAGAGGACCGCTTAGCGAGACGACAAAGCGCGGCGACACGCGAGGTGCCGCTCAAACGCCGCTAATTACTGGTAATTAGTCCATCCCCCTTAATTAACTTAATTATAATCACGAAGTTAAACAAACGACGTTACACGCGACGGGCAAAGAGCGGCTCCGATCGGCAAAGAGGGGCAAAGAAGCGGAATGAGATGCGCCGCGGATGCGGTGTCTCCGGACGACGCCGAGGAGGAGGTTGCACCTCGCGTGCTTCAGAAAACCACGAAAGCGGGACACGTCGCGAGTTACGGCCCCGGTTTTGCGCGGAGCAGTAAAAGCTGCGGACGAGAGGAAGGAGGCCGAGAGGGGCGAAGCGAAACGAAGGCGAAGGCGATCTTAAAACTCGCGGGGAACCTTTTAAAAGCGCTTTCTCGCGCGGCGACAACCAGGGGCCACGGTATTCTACGTTTGCACGTATTTACATAAAGGAAGTTTTGCATAAGAGATGCGCTCTGCGAGAGAAAAGGCTCGCGCGACGACTTATGCGCGTCTCGCGAATATGATCTACCGGTCCCAGACATCTCTCTGACTGACTGTTGGATTTTTCTTATCGTTAGTGATAAAATAAATTTGGAGTCTGTATTTAGTTGCTCGGTGAAACATGTTTTTTTCTTTTAACATTATTTTATTTTATTATTATTTATGTTATTAAAATGTTAATTTATATTTTTGCTATTCGCCGTTATCACGAGCTTATTCACTCGCGTTAGGATAATAACAGTCATACGCAAGTTGAAAAAAATCTTGAACTTTCGATGAATTTCATTTGTCTGAAGAATTTTCGAATTCTATAAAATATATATCTTACTATTAATATCTAAAGCATATCTAAATTCTGATTTTACAATTATCCTCACTAGAGAGGGACGAGAAAAATTGCACGCATTATTAGGACGTATTTTATTTAACGACGAGACGCGCGAGCGGTGCTCGCGAGATGCGTCGCGAATCCTCGGCAAATCCAAAACATTTTCGCGATCGCATCGGGATATCGTGGTACGCGCGAGCGCGTCGGCAAATTTCGTGATATATTCTCGCCGGCTACCTGCTGCGAGAGCGCGGGGCCTAAGAGTCCGCTAATTACCACGGCGTAATTCAAAAGACGACCCCCTTCCCGGGCGCGTCCAAGCCTCTCCGCTCCGGTACAAAAGTGGTCCCGTTTCGTCGTTCATCACGGGCCCCGGAGATTTACATCCCCCTCCTCTCCCCGTCGCCCTTTCCATCCCCCCCCTCCTCTCCCCCCGCCCGGGACCCCTCGCGCACCGTAGGGACATATCCGCGAGTGCGTGCAACGCACACACTCCCACACGCGCCGCCGCCGCCGTACCAGGCCGGGTGTATAGGCCGGGTTACGGGTCCCGGCCGGACACCTCTCCTGTGTATGACGTCAGTCAGGCCGCGGGGCCCGACGGGATTACAGGCAAGATCAAAAGGCGCCGCCGCCGCCGCCGCCGCCGCCGTCGACGAGCTCTCTCGGTGCGAGGCGCGCGAGCACTGCGGATAATCCTAGCGTGAATTTCGGATAAATTGGATAAACTCGGGGAGACTAAAGTCGATGACTGGCAAAATGTCAGATGCGATAATTAATCGGAAAAAAATTAAAGAATACAAACATATAAATCTATATAGACAAAGAAAAATGATTAAACACGATTAATAAAAATAAGTAGGAGATTTTTGAAAGGTCTTAATAGATTCTGAGAGAAAAAAAAAATGAGAAAGAAGATCATTTTCTTAATAGCTCTCGTTGGTGCTAATGTGGCAAAGGTATCCGTTCGAGATTGTACAGCGTTACCTGTTAAGGAATTCGTACGGTAATACACGGGAATGTCAGGAATGTTGGGCTACCATTCGCGTCGCGCGTGTAACGTCTTTCGCATATGATGCAGTTATTTTTTTCGATCGAAGAAATCGAGAAGCGACTCATATATCTCCGTGGAACTTATAAACGAGTTCTCTCTTTGAGATTCAAAAATGAATATATAATATATATAATATATATGAATAAAAAATATATAATAAGGAGAAGCAAAAAATGGACGCTTGAATTATAAAATATAATATACAGAGAAATATATATATATATTTTTTTTTTCATTTATATTTTTCTCTCCTTTTCTTGCAACGCGCATCAAGTTTGGTCGCAATAAAAAGACGACTATCTGAAGAAGACAATTTAATCCAAGTAGCAGCCAGTGAGTGATTTATGCGCCCTCGCGTAATTTATTATAGCGATCGTGGCAGTAATTTTCGCGAGAGTCCTTGCTGAAGGACCACCCTGTTGGAGCGAGCGCTGGGGAGGAGACGCGTGTTAAAGGAACGATGATGAAAAAAAAAAAAAAAATTTCCAGCCATGAATTATTGATAACGGACGATTGATTGTCAGCGATTAGACTTAATGTCCACGATCCGCGCGATGTGACGCGATGAAAGGCCCCACCCCTCCGTCTGATTTGAATTCGTTCGACGAAGCGTCGCGCATCGTTAATATTTACCTGCGAGGCAGCGCCTCCCGTCGTCGGCCTCAATCGAGGGATCCTCTTAGACACGAAAGAACACTACAGAATTTCCAAATAATTGACCGGCGTACGTCGCCGGGCGTTTCATTGCCCCGAAGGTACCGGGGACCGCGAGACGCAGGCCTCGATTAAACCTTTTTCTCCGGTATCGGGCCTGATAAATTATTACGTGCGAAGAGCCGACGCACCGTATTTTGTGGCCGCGACCGTATTCGCGGTTTACGCGCGAGCCGTGCAATTACGCTCTTTAAGAGATTTTTCTTTATGCTAATCCGTCCCCTCGTCGCGCTCCCTTCTCGCTCTTAAGCAATAATAATAACGTTAATGCCGGGTATTAATTGAATCTTATTAAGGAGATGCGCGATCTCGCTCCAATTACACGCGATGAAGCGCGTGATGGAATGGTTTATAGGAATTATAAGATGTGATGGCTGAATTTGTTATTCAAGGCTATTAGCTCTAAGTGTAATTATCATCCAGTTACGACAGAATTTTAAAGCTATTCCAATTTCGCATCCTTTTATCATGATTATCGGTGAAGGGATCGATAATTTTTCGAGCAAAAGAGAAAAATCTTTCAAAAATATATGCTTAAATCAATTTTATACATTGCTAAAATTGCAAGAAAAATTTTCCATACACAGGGTGGGACATTTGTAGGGAGACATCTAAATATATAAAAAATAAAGCAAGATAGAAAGAAATGTTTCGGACAAAAGTTGTTCGGTTCTAAGGGGGGATCATAAGACGGTGCCGTTAGTTTGATCTTGGGTGGAGGCGCTTCGGAGATTTCTCAATGTCAATCTTGTTGTAATTATCTGTATCTTGCTGTAAATCGATTCCTTGCAATATTTTGCATAAAAAGTTATAGGGATACGATGGCCAAAAGTTCAATAGCTTACGAGATATTTTATTTTCTTACTTTACTTCGACATAATTTTACATAAACTATGAAATATCTCATAAAATGATTTATTTTGCAATAATGTTGCCTAAATATTTTAAGCTCAGAAAATGAGAGACATCAATTGGTGTAAAGAAAATGAAACAAAATTGATATTGAAATCTCGCCTCCACCCAAGATCAAACTAATAGCAACGTCTTACGACTCCCTTAGAACCGAACAACTTTTGTCCGAAACATTCCTTTCTATCTTGCTTTCCTAGATATTTATGTGTCTCAATAAAAATAACCCCACCCTGTATATGAAACGTATATGTAATTGAAAAAATTCAAAAAATATTATACTAACACTTTATTAGAATATTATTATATATTATTCCTACAAAAATCGTATATTAATTTAAATATTACACACAATCGAGATATCTGCAATCTCATTATAAACAGGCACCAGATTAAACATCAATAAGTAATCAAGAAGTAATGCGAAGAATTTCGAGAACAAGGGTTAATTATCTCAGGCAGACCCGGACCGAGACGATCCGCGTTTGCTTCGTCCATTACGCAATCTGCCGCGATACGACCGTGGCGATCGTCGCTATAAGCGGGACCCTTCGATGGGTGGAAGATGAGAGGCGGAAGGTACACGCGCGTACCCGAGTGGGAGTAACCCGCATGTACCAAAGGGATGCATGTACTTAGCGTGCGGTGTGAGTTTCAAGTCGAGCCAGGGCTTCAATCAACGTGCCGTCGCCCGAGGCTCATCCGATATCAGACATTAGGTACCCACGGGTACCGTACCCTTCCTCGGGACTCTC
Organism: Polyergus mexicanus; assembly: GCF_030449975.1. Lineage (NCBI taxonomy): Eukaryota > Metazoa > Arthropoda > Insecta > Hymenoptera > Formicidae > Polyergus > Polyergus mexicanus. The sequence goes on from NW_027223344.1 coordinate 1,238,788, forward strand.
TTCCACGTTCCGACGCCCACTACCCGCGGACTTGTGTATCGAACTTTATTCGAGAATTATCCTCTTCTCTCTCTCTCTCTCTCTCTCTCTCTCTTATTCCGCGTGCTCCGGGATGGTGAATAAACAATTGTGATTTGAAGGCATACGTGAGAGAATACCATCCCCGAATAGATCCATCGTCATTTGGAAAGCATTGTTATTGTCATAATTAGATCTCTCTCTCTTTCTCTCCCTCTCTCTATCTCTCTCGTATTACATATATAAAAAAATAAGCAGAGTAAAATTAAATATGAAGTCCTAAAAGCTAAATTACGAGACTGATAAAGGTTCGAAGAACAATATAAGTACATCAATGTATCTATGTATACATATACCATATGCACAAGCATTTACTTATGCGTAAAATATATTTATATTAAAGAAGATATATTTTTTTCTTCTTCAGCATTGAATAAATAAACGATGACAAATTGTATGGATAAGAATCGTTTCGTATTTTCTATATAATTACTTTATAAAATTAAAATATCAATCTTTAATTAAATACGTAAGAACCGTAGCGGCGCGTTCGTTTACCCCTTGAAAATTTTATACGTCGGCGTATAAGCGCACTGTTCCATAACTCATAGATTACACAATGCGGAACGACATACGGGCTCCTGTGTGCGCGATTACTTATGCACAATTTCTCTCCCTTTCCAGATCTCTAAATCATTCTAGTCGACGATATCCGCCACGCGTTTATATTGCGAAACGCCGACTTGTACGCAGATTAGTCTTCATACATCCGGATTACGTAATGATGTAAGTTTTTTTTTTTTTTTTTTTTTTTACGAGTGATAAGTTTTCAGGTTGAATCGTGATCGATCGATCGATCGATCCATCCGATCACGGATCGAACAGTTGCGGCATTTATAGGGATGAAAGTCGCGCTATATTGAAAGTTACACGGCGCCGTTGCGGATACGGTCGTTCGTCGCTTGTGAAAACTCGCGCTGACATTAATTGCGAGATTCTCTATGAGGAAGAGTTTCCGAGAATAGCGAAAGTAAAAAATGCCACTATTCTTTTCTTCCTACAGTTAAATACTGATAAAATTGATTTTTGAAGAAAGAATTACTTTTTGAAAGGCACGATTATATTAAATATTAGATATACGAGTTATATCCTTAAATAAGACAATAAGACGATCGTAAAAGACACCGCACATCTCTTAGTAATTTTTATATAAAGGGGAGGAAATTATGAAGCCGTTCCAAAGACAGAAAATATATTGTGACATTCAATTTGTAAATAAATTCCAAAGAAATTGTTTGTTACCCGATTAAAACAAATTATTTTAATTACCTATCTTTGTACGATTGTTGGACAGTTATTAATATAATACTCGCGCGAACCGTTGCATTGAGAAGAATGAATTTAATATATCTATTATATTGTTATTGAATCAGCAAATTAATCAGAATCCCCAAATGTTCAAAATTTGCCTTGAGCAAATATTTCCTTTAAAAAATCTAAAAGTTATTTAAATATTTTTTATATATAATCTTTAATTTATGTATCGATTAATATGGACTGTATACACATAAGATTTGAAATCGAATAACTTTATAATTGTCATTATTCTCACCTTGAAAGGGATATCCAGTGAAGTAGGGTGCCATGTTGAGTGTGCTGACTGCCATCTAGCCGTTCCCGTTTCCAGGAGAAATCTCCCTCTCCCTCTCTCTCTCTCTCTCTCTCTCTCTTTCTTTCCGCTTTGTTCACCAGCAGCACGACACCAAGGATCCTCACTTCCCCCGATTCCGAGTCCTGATTACACTCGATTCACAATCCGTATCCTCACTTTTTCGCGTGACACAATCGATACGAGATATGCGCGTCCCCAACGACAATAACGAACAGTGTCCAATAGTGACAAGAGCGGCACTCGAAGAGAGTTTCTACTGCGAACAGCCGAAACGAAGGGGGCTCGGCACCCTCCTTATTTTTACCGCGACGCAAAACAGGACGGACCTGTTGGCTACGGGGTCTCGGCTCAAACTGCCGGTTCCTGCGATCGCGATCGTCGCAGAACACGCGAGGAAACGAAAGGCAGGCACGAAAGGAGGGAAGCCTTCGAGGAGGAAGGCTCCGCCTTCATCTTGGGGCCCCTTTTAAGAACGGCTTGTCGACCAGGTCCCAGCCGTGCTCTCTCATGGCTTTATCGATGCTGCTGCTGCTGCTGCATTGGTCACCTGCCAGGTAATTTTGCCGCGACGGAGGTGGTCGCACGTCCAACTCCGCCTTGTAAAACAGACTTTCCGCCACCATCCCCCACGAGGGACGACGATGTCTCGCGCCCGACTTACCCTCCCGGCGGCTGGCGAGATATCGATATCGCGCGATCGCGGCCCGTGCGGTTTAAGATCGGGAAAGAGATCAAAGATTTCGTTCGAAGCCCGTTTGTTGCTCGGTTCGACGTTTTCACGGCTCACAAAAAACTGGATCCACCAACTCGATCCATCTGTGATCGTGTGATATATAATCTCTAATTTATAAAATAATCTCTGATTTAATTTATAATATAATCTCTGATTTATAAGAAAATATATAAAAATCATAAATATAATTTTTTTTTTTTTTTTTAGTCGTTACGATATAAATATGAAAGATGCGAAAGAATTTATTTTTGCTAAGCGATTCTTTAAAATTGAAGATAAAAATGTCGTTGCCTCTTTTCTTCTTGTCCATTATGTCATTGTCATTGCGCGTAGTCATTAAAACGTAGCGTTCGTGTATTACTTGTTTAAATAAATATTTTAAAAATGTTGTCTAAGTAATTTCAATGATTTTTCTAATCTGAAAATTATAATTACTACAAGCTAGCACGCGCTACGATATTTTGCTGATTAAAATTTACATTCTCCCCGACAACTTTAATTTTATATAAATAAAATCACTACTGGAACATATTTTAAGTATATAATTTTGGTATAATTTTTCACCCCCGTTTAATTAATAGCGATTTTCATAGCAATACACCGCGACGATACGACTTGACTTGAATTCACCGTCGATTCTGTAACGGCATTAAAACGCGAATAAATGCCGATAAATGCACGATATCTAATCGCCCTTTGATTCCACACGAATGCCGCGGCCGTCGACACTCTCGTCGTGAAAGCCGTTCGACCGCTTCCATGCCGATCGCGCATCGCGTGATCTCGCCAATGAGATCGTGCGAGGTTGAGAGAGGCTGCGAACGCTCCCGCGGTCGCAATTCGGCGCGCATCGTTAATTAAAATTAATTACGTTTGTCGAGTGCGTTTAATTGAATCGCGGGATTCCACCGCGGTCGTCGGCTCGAGGCTTCCGTCCGAGACGAAAGTGGAAAATGCAACGGCAGAACCGAGAGATTCCGCACGGACACGCTCCTTTCCTCTCGTGTCCTCAATCCTTTACGTATATATGGCGCACCCGCGAATAATCGCGCGATCCCGCGACGATATCGTTATTATCTGCGTTTAATTAATGTCATAAAAGGAGAAGAAGCCGGGCGACGGGAGAGAGATTTCCTGCGCCGCAAAAAGAGAAACGTCGCACGTCGTCGGCGTGTCCTAGAACGCATGCGGCGAGCCATTTCTTTCTTCCCTCTCGGGACATTAGACATTTCGGACAGGTTCCCCGCCGCGACGAAACCACCTCGTCCGATTCGCGTGTAATCACTTCGGACGTGGACCGAAAAGCCGCGAGGATCCGCTCCGACGAGCATCGCAATCTGACACAACGGGCCTCAGAATCCGCGCGTTTCGTTAATATACGCATTATAAAGCCCGATGCGTATCGGCTGCGACGATTATTTTGTTTGATCGCGCAGAACGTTCGACGCGTTCGAAAGCCGATAAAGTTCCGATAAAGACGGCTTTGAACAAAATGAAGTTTCAATGGAAATTTTCAACGATCAAATAATCTTCTTCCATCTAATTAATAAATACTTTCTATTTATTTGCGTACTAAAATTGCCATTTACAACGTCGATATATGATAACGAAAGAAAGGCAATTTAATTTGCCCGAGTCAAGACTCGCGCATTAATCGCCGCGTCAATCAACGTCGCGGGGATCACACGGGGGCTAATTAATTGCGGGCCCCCGGGCCCCCGGGTCGACGCGCGATTCGCATTAATCAGCATCGAGCGCGCGTGAAGAAGGAGACGGAGAGCCCTTTTACGCGAAATTTATGCGCGCGCCCTCGACGTTCCGTAAGAAGAGTCACCCCGGATCGGACACGCTGTTGCGCCTTTGCCGCCTTTGCCATCATTAGACGGATAATGCATATCTTAATGATTACGAAACGAAACACTGAACGCCAGAATGGATACGCGTAAGTACCGCCGATGAATGGCGTCCGAGACTAGGGGCGCCCCGGGACCACCGTTCGCCAACCGTCCGCCAGTCGTCCCACGCTCCCGCAATCAGCTCCCCATAAACTACAATCACGACACGTGCTATATCGCGCCGACCGGTGCATCACACCCTGCAAATAGATGACAGCAAGCGTGGATTAAATGCTGCGGGATAGATCGGCGTTGTACGCGCCCGGGTGTTCCGGGAATTTCATCACGCTACCGCGCCATAGTCTCCGCGATAGCAAAAGATGGTCTAATTGCGAACAACGATCGGTGTCAGTAATGACGTTTAAGCGCGCGACGATTAATTGAAGATTAAGCTTCTTCGATGAATTAATTTTTAAACAAATAAAATTGTTACGATATGTAAGATCTTATTCCTTTTCTCGGAAAATATTAAATGAAAATCTTTATTTGAATAAAAAAAATTTATTGTCTTTAAAGTTAAATTATTGTATGATAAAGAATAAACTTTTATTACACTATTATTTGATCGTTCGCGTTTCAAGAATTTTTTTAAATAAGTAAAAGTTTCCAAGTTTCGTGTAATTTTCAATTAATAGTTTTTATAATAAAGCGAAAAGATAATTTAATATAAATAAATTGTAAAATATAATAAAATTTTTTAATATTTAAATATAAATAAATATAAAATGTTTGCGTTTAATATTATAAATTTGGGATTAGAATAAACGGATGATCAATAATGTTCGGGCGGAGACACGCAAAGCGCAAAGGATTAACATAACGTAAGAATCATACACGAGCCATCGTGTGTCGTTAACGCACTTCGACGAAATCGTTTGTACTTTATGAATGTCACATGCACAATATTCTATTCTTAACGCTTAAATAACTCATTGTCTTATCCGACAATGTAAGAATCCGACTGCAAATTCAACCTTCACGCTTTGAAATTCGCTTTGCACCCGTCACGTGGGGTGCACAATCCGCCCGTTGTCTTCGAGCGTGCTAATCTCGGAAAAATACGAGCGTGCTCGCGAATATTATCGTACACGAAGTTAATTACCGCGATAGCGGCAGGGGAGGAAAAAAAAAAAGAATGAGATGGAAATGGCGAATGGTCTGACGACGAATACGCGCATGGCGGAGGAGGAGATCGTAACGGTGTTATGTGCCATTAAAGACAGCAAACATCGTAGCGCTTTTATGCGCTGTGGAAAATCACGAGATTGTTCGGGGACATTAGCACCGAAGACAGCTGGATTCTAATAATCGTCGCTCCTCACGGCTCCACACACGCTTCATTAGGGCATCCCGTCCATCGTCGCGCACAAGATTCGCAATCAAGATATTTTTTTTCAGTTCGCTTAATACACAATCGTCGCGAGTATAGGACCTGCAAATTGAAATTTAGAAATGACAGCAGGTCGGCGATAAATATCACTATACCACCGACATTATTCGAGCTGAAGATGAATTGCAGCCACCGTCGGTGGCTAAGTTGAAAACGCGATTCGCTTGAGAGATATATCTGTCAAACGACCACGTCTCAATCATTCGAATCACTCTGACGAACAATCGTTCGCCACAAATGGTCTATAACTTTTACTCGTCCAAGTTTCCCGCCGAGCTTCGGAGGAGATCTGTATGATTTCCTACGAATCGTCACTCGAATGATCAATCGGTCTATCGGGATCGATCGTCGTCGCGAACAATCTCGAGCATCCACAATTCAAGCGTTACGATTCGACGTGATCCCCCGATGTGAGGCAACCTTAGTCTGCCTTACAGGAGTCTTGTCCCTCGGGCACGCGTCTCTCCATGCGATCTGGCCGATCAATGACGACGAGGTGTCAAAATCGTATAAAAACTGTTCCCTCGGGACAATCGGTGCACCTAATTGTTATCTCCTCGACGGAGAAAAATTCTTCTATCTCCGAGGGGCAGTATCGTCTTTGTACTCCGTCTTCGAGGTCCTTGGTTGGAATAAATTTAATTTTGAAAACATATATTACACAAGCAAAATAAATCAAAAGTATATACTAGATAATATTTTAACCTAACCAAGATTTATGATGCTATTCAAATATGCATGCAATTATCTGGCACATTATTACATTTAAGGCAGATAAATGACAAAAATCACATTTACTGCAAATGAGAGAATTAAAAGCTCATTCTTTGCAATAGCTATCGATATTTAATTAGAATTTTCACAAAATACATCATTCAATTTTTGTACTTATTTTTTATTTGCTTTATTAAAAAAAAAAAAAAAAACACCTATTACCTGCCCTAAAGATTCTTGATGTTTTCAAAACGCGACCCTAGAATCCTCCTCGCAGGATCATGAGGATTTCGGCGCTCCTATGGGATTCGTACCACGAACTCGTAAGAAGTAGATTGTCAAAGACGAGTTTGGGACGAAAATATTCCCCAAGGATAACAACGTTGTTCCTAATTATTCGCCCATTCACACATTTGCGCGTAATCATTTCTTTTATCTCGACCACGGTCAGTTTGTGACGCATTACTCGCACATTAATGTATTTTGACAGAGTTCCTAATATTACAATAGCGACAGTTTATCTCGTTGCAGGCATCAAAACATTTTTGACAACTTGTTCGCAACAAGTCAATGGCATGATTATTAGATTTATATAAAGACGGAATAGCGTTTCGTACAGACATTTACTTAATTTGTAAACGCAAATTTTTCTAACAATATTTATTCTTTTCAAGCTTTCCAATGAAACGTAAATGCGAGTTTTTATCCTTATGTAATAATCGCCGCAAGTGTCGTGTATTATTAATGTAATATAAGATTCTGCTGTTAATTATAGAGGAACTTTAGCAAATTATACTCGTAAATCATTTTCTATGATACCTAGGTACGAGTGAATCGCGCTGTTTAGAGTATCTAGAGTATCATTTAGAGCGGAGAGCGTTCGAAACCAGGTAGTCGTTGATAACATCGCGAAGGTGGACGTTACCAGTTTCAATCATATGTACGATGTAAGACTGTAATGTACAATATTAAGCTTTAAGTCATAGATCATCATTGTTGCAAGACCTACGGCCAGGGCGTGAGACCAAGTTGATACTTGGTTGCTTGCGTTAATCGTAAATATGAATGAATGCAATTGAGAGATTTAATGTCGATTATTGAAACATTCTAATCGCGTAATGTAATTGTATAATAATGAACATGAAAACCACAAGACGTACTATTCTAACTTAAATTTTGCAAGAATCAAAGAGCAAAATCGCACATTTACATTTTTCAATAAATGTAAGAGAAGAAAAATTAAAGATTCGAGTAATCACAAATATTCCTTGCTATAATTAATTTTAAGTTATTTAAGAGATTTCAGGGGATGTGAAAAAGAATTTGGAGAATTTTGAAAAAATGAGGAATATGCGATTAAGCGAAGCCTTATCTTTGACAGATCGCTGATGTGCATCGATAAGTTAATACAATCCGCAGTTCCACGTATGCCCACGGCGAGAGGCGAGGAAATGTGTATATATCTATATCAGCATGAAGCTACGTCACTACCGGTAACACAAGGTGGCGGAGGGATCCGAAGCAGGATGCAAACCATTAAATAACAGCTCGCGGGGTGATAGATGGGTCGCATGCCGATCGTTCTCGTTGGCAAAGCCCATTAAAGCGCGTGGGTCCAACTCGAGTCGGGGTTAGCATTTACACCTGAGCTTTGACTGCCACCACCATCACCATCATCATCACCACCACCTGGTACCAGTACACGAGGGGACCGATAGGGACCGGGAACACCGATTGGACCAAGAAGGGGAACGGGATGGTGGAAGGAAAGGAGGAAGGGGATATCGGGGGAAAGCGAGAGGCCTGGGCCCCAGGACTTGGCCCACAGTTAATTGCCAGCATTTAATGAGCGTTCTTTGACGCGCCGCGCGAACCGCCACGGTAAGAGTCGTAATGGCCGCAGCGCTTTCCTGACGACTTCACGTACATATCACGTATACGTACGCCTGATCGATGAAATAAAAATGGCCGCTGGGGATATTAATCGATTACTATTGCAACGTATAAATCTCTCGCGACGACGAAAATCGTTTCGCGCGATTCAGATATTAGCGCGCCGCAGCTTCGCAGAGGATTGCGTTTTAACGGCATTTGATATGTTTCATAAGATTGTCGTATTGATAGGATTTATTCAAAATTCCTCGAAATTTCGATAAAAAAAAAAAATATTTGCGACAAAATCGAGCGTAATAATTTTTCAAAAATAAAGTCAATACTTTGTTATTTTTTTATATCTCTCGCAAATTGTTAAAAAAATCTAGAATTTGTTATATTCAACTTTATAAAGTTTAACTTTGTGGTTTTTTTTAAGAAATTCAAGATAAAACAACTCGTAATTATTTTCACAATTCGTTATGTTGCATCCTACAAAAATATAATAAACAAATAAACATATTAATTTGTTTTTTTAATATATAATTTTTAAAATGACTTTGGGAAATGAAGATAAACATATATTTAAGATAATGTGCGCATTTTTACTTATTCTCCACGAATTCGCTTGCACAACAAAACGAAAACCGGAAAAGCCGTATTCCAATTTTTCTTTCGGTTAATGCCATTTATATCACCGAGTTGGCAGCGAGAAACCACTTAAATTGCAGTCGTCACAATAGCGTCGGCACAGTGGCAAAGCTTTATAAATATACCGCTATTTTTTTCATAAGAATCGTCGGCAACCGACAAAAGTGTCGCCATTCTGATTTAGTGACCACAATAATGGTCAACGAAGAGCGTTTGTTGGCAAACCGTGTGTCCTTGCTGAAAGGGTCCGGTGCGACAGTCGTCAAATTCTTTATCCGCTCTAGAACCACCATAGTCTCCTTTACCTGTCGCGTGGTTTCCTCCTGAAAAAAATTCATAGCGTTAAATACATTCAAAATCGTTTATTTTTTATAACTACATAAAACGATAATATTCGTATAAAAATGTCATTTTTGTAAAATTGATAGAGAAACGAAGTAGCTTTTTTTAGTTTTTTTTTTTTTTTTAATAATTTATTTGAAATCAATTATGATCTTCTCATATTATAAAGGTATAATTAATTATATATATATATATTATTAATAAAATAAAACTTTTAACGTAAGTAATATATACACATATTTTATACGAAAAGATTATGTTAAATTTCTTGAAAATTATATAATTATAGAGTTATATTTCAAGATTATAAAAAATTTCAAAAGCTTCTATATAAGTTCTAATCGTATATGTATATAAATTATCTACGTAATTAACGACAGTCGATGTAACGACGCTTGTTGGTAAGCATAATTAATAGAAGAAAATTAATAGAAGAAATGATTCACATATATAAAAATGCAAGATAAATTTTATTATTTTAAAGAATTATTTTTATATAAGAAAAAATTACTTTGCACTCCCATTTTGCAAAGCTAATATAATAAAGGATAGAATCGATCCACGATAAGCACAGCTGAAGACATTATCTTGAGGATTAACAAGAGCAGTCCTTCTTACCATCGAAAGAATTCAATATTCAAACGATACCTTCTGAGAACTGTAAAAAAATTATATTGTTATAATTAATGTTAAGCAACATTTTATATGGAAACATAAAATATGTTATGTAAAATGTTATAAAATAATTTGCGTTTATAAAATTTAGGAAATATTAAAATATATCTTTTATTTCTTCTTTAAGTTACCAGATATTTTCATAGATGGCGACGTAAATATCTTCTACATAATACTTCTTCTTCTTCTTTGAAGCTGATTAGGCTTCTATATATAGAATTTGCCTATACGCCAGTCGGTGCTTCTATAGTCTATGTCTATATAATAAACTAATAGACATTTAAACAAAGAAAAACAAAAAAACAGAGATTTAATGTGTAGAGATTTCAATTGACCATGAAGAAATAGTAAGGATCTTTAATTATGCAATCAAAAACGTAATTTTTTTTTTTTTTTTTTTTTAGAAAAGTAGACAATTTGCTATTCTTTCGCTATTTCTTTCATTGTACCATTCTTTTCAAAGAGGCTGATTGATTAAAGAAGCTTAATTGATATACGATAAAATTCTATTTAAACTATTCATATAAAAATATTACTTTTCTTTTTTAATAATCTTTCTTTCGAAAAATATTTCTAACGGAATATATTGTATATATGACAGATGGGCACAGCAATATGCGAATTTAACAAATTTATTAATAATATATAAATAAATAATGTATTTGAATATGAAGGTTTTGTATTGAGTCAGAAAAAGGTTTATCGATTTTTGAAGCTTATCTATAAACAAATATATTTATTAGACAATTTATAATTTAAAAATAAATCAGATGCAAACATTATCCTCTGAATTTAAATGTCTTATCAAAAATTGTTCAGGCCATACTTGATACAAAATATTGAATTCTTATCGCTATCACAGATTAATCACGCACAAAGTATACATTTGTTATTAACATCAAAATGTAAATTAATGTAAATAATTATACGGTAATATATTTTGCTAATATAATTATACGTAAATAGAAAACTATATTTTAAAATTAATTATATATAACATTCTTCTTACATACATTAAAATAATAAAGATATATTTTAAACGACAAATTTATGGTATAACCAATGTGTAATAGATAACATAATTAGAATATAAAATATTAATTATAATAATTATTTTGTGTCTTTAATTCGTAGCAGATATATAATCTGTTGAGATATAGAGTTTTTTTTTTTTTTTTTTTTTTTTTGTATGTAGTCATTTGTCTTTTAAAATATTCGAACAATAAAAAATTGCTTTAACATATATCACAATTCTATTTGTAAATAATAATGTGAATTTCTAAAAATATATACTATCATCTACGATTTAAAGCCAAGTACCAAAGTAATATAAAAATTAACACAAGATTATTAATGTTACATACGTTATAATACCGATGATCCCTTTATCATTCTCTATTGGTACAGGCATGATATGTATTGCAACCATCCATATGTATTGCAACCAGCATTTAACGTAAAGGGAAATTCATCGAATAAATCTCTTGTGACTTATAATTAATATATATACTTTTTAACATAAAAACTTATTAAAAGTAAAAATTAAAATAAAAAATTAAGATTTAAATGAGTTACTTTAAAGAGAGTGAAAATTTAACTTTGAATAGAAGTTTACTTTTCTCTTGTTACCTCTAATATTTTTTCCCATTTTCTCTATTCTTCACACACAATAACTCTTAACTGAAAAATCTAAAAAATATCATATTACATTTTAATAATATGTTATATACACATCAGACCTCTCTTACATTTTAATTAAGCCTTAAATTGAAATATATCATTCGAATAATATAAATCTGCAATTAAGTAAATAATAAACATCTGTTATGTATTTTGTTTGCTTCTTCACTCTCAGTCATTTATAAGTGCTTAACATTTTTATCAAGAAGAAATCAACTTCGAGAACGTCAAAGTATATTATAAATGAGGTGAATAACGGAACGTTTTGAGACAGTCTCTGAATAGGGAATGCATCTCATCGGCGGCTTATTACAAAGTGTGCTCGAGTGCGCTACCACGGTCGCCACATCGGGTCGCGTTCGTCCACGCGTTCGACGTCGATTTCTTCATCGTCATCGGCGTTAATGTCTTGCGGGTCATTCGTTTTGTTCCTCATCATCGTTGTCGCCGTCGTCGTTGGCCGCCGATCCCTGAGACTCTTCGGCTTGCCGCTGCAATTTATTGTTAATTTCTCCTCACCGTCAACGAGCGACAACGTGGCCCGACATCGAGGCGTGGAAGAAGAAACGGTTGTCGTCGACGCGCTCGCGTCGCCGATCTCGTCGACAGTCCTATCGGCGCGGGTCATGGATTTGATCTCCGGTGACACGCTTGCGGAAGGTATCGCCGAATCAATTTCGCCGGAGGTGGCGACTGGACAAGGTGCCACGATGTTGGCGATGCGATCCAGATTGACCAGAGTAGGCGATAACAGATTGGCTTTCGGCTGGGGAGAACAAGTTTTTTGACGTCATTATACGGCGATCGTTAACACTTCGCGATCATAAATCTCTGCGATCTCGAGAGCTTTCCAAAACACTATAATATAGTATTTTTTCATTAAGTACTTTTTAAGTTATTTTATATTTTAATCTGACGTATTTTGATATAAAAAATGAAATATCTCGTAAAATATTTAGTTCTCGATAATCCTACCGTAATACTTTTATGTACAGAATAATGAGACCAAACAATTAGTGCAAAAAAAAACAAAAAAAAATGTTTATAAAAATACATTGTAAATAATTTTCTTGGATACAATTATTTTTTTATACTAATTGATTCGTCTCATTATTCTGTACATAAAAGTATTACGGTAAGATTATTGAAAACTAAATATTTTACAAAAAACGGCAGCGTGTGATCCCTCACAGGCTTCTCTCTGGTTACAACAGTTCTCTAGCACCTATTACGAGAAAAATAAAAATTTTAAAAATTTGAATATGGCACCTTTTCTGGTTCGCGACAAAGCGAGAAATTCATAGGCTGCGGTCGGAACGACGCTAGAAATGTTTCGATACGTTTGATTGACCAATCAGGGCAAAGAGAGTAAAGATTTCTTTATTCTAATTGGTTAATGCAATGCTTCGAAGCATCTCTAGTATCTTTCGACCGCAGCTATAATTTATCGTTCCCGCTTTCGCGAAATGTATAATGTAGCAAAGATCGTGTAGAACAATGACTTTCTTGAATAACATCGATACCTTTAACGGTAGACGAGATGTAAGCGAATAATGTATCTGACGCAAATGATTTCGGCAAAAGACGTCGCGATTTTCGCCAGCTTAATCCCTTTAATAATCGTCATCTTATTAATTTTAACAATCTAATGCGTCAATCCTCCAAAGTTTTGTAACCGGAATATGTCGAAAAATCAACTATGATCGTGTTCTAAAATTCACCGCCAGTACCGGAAATCTCTAGGGGTCATATTATGCATGTTAGAGATTTTCAGTACTAGCGATAAATTTCGGAACACAGTCTATATAATTGCGTGACGCTCGCGACGATCGGAAGCTCGCTCCCCATCCCCCCTCCTTCTCCCTCCGATTCCGAGAATCGTCCGGCGAGCCTTCGCGTGTCGTTTCCAGGAAAAGACGTCGCGATTTTCGCCAGCTTAATGCCTTTAATAATCGTCAGCTTATTAATTTTAAAATTTTAATGCGTCAATCCTCCAAAGTTTTGTAACCGAAATATGTCGAAAAATCAACTATGATCGTGTTCTAAAATTCACCGCCAGTACCGGAAATCTCTAGGGGTCATATTATGCATGTTAGAGATTTTCAGTACTAGCGATAAATTTCGGAACACAGTCTATATAATTGCGTGACGCTCGCGACGATCGGAAGCTCGCTCCCCATCCCCCCTCCTTCTCCCTCCGATTCCGAGAATCGTCCGGCGAGCCTTCGCGTGTCGTTTCCAGGAAAAGACGTCGCGATTTTCGCCAGCTTAATGCCTTTAATAATCGTCAGCTTATTAATTTTAAAATTTTAATGCGTCAATCCTCCAAAGTTTTGTAACCGAAATATGTCGAAAAATCAACTATGATCGTGTTCTAAAATTCACCGCCAGTACCGGAAATCTCTAGGGGTCATATTATGCATGTTAGAGATTTTCAGTACTAGCGATAAATTTCGGAACACAGTCTATATAATTGCGTGACGCTCGCGACGATCGGAAGCTCGCTCCCCATCCCCCCTCCTTCTCCCTCCGATTCCGAGAATCGTCCGGCGAGCCTTCGCGTGTCGTTTCCAGGAAAAGACGTCGCGATTTTCGCCAGCTTAATGCCTTTAATAATCGTCAGCTTATTAATTTTAAAATTTTAATGCGTCAATCCTCCAAAGTTTTGTAACCGGAATATGTCGAAAAATCAACTATGATCGTGTTCTAAAATTCACCGCCAGTACCGGAAATCTCTAGGGGTCATATTATGCATGTTAGAGATTTTCAGTACTAGCGATAAATTTCGGAACACAGTCTATATAATTGCGTGACGCTCGCGACGATCGGAAGCTCGCTCCCCATCCCCCCTCCTTCTCCCTCCGATTCCGAGAATCGTCCGGCGAGCCTTCGCGTGTCGTTTCCAGGAAAAGACGTCGCGATTTTCGCCAGCTTAATGCCTTTAATAATCGTCAGCTTATTAATTTTAAAATTTTAATGCGTCAATCCTCCAAAGTTTTGTAACCGAAATATGTCGAAAAATCAACTATGATCGTGTTCTAAAATTCACCGCCAGTACCGGAAATCTCTAGGGGTCATATTATGCATGTTAGAGATTTTCAGTACTAGCGATAAATTTCGGAACACAGTCTATATAATTGCGTGACGCTCGCGACGATCGGAAGCTCGCTCCCCATCCCCCCTCCTTCTCCCTCCGATTCCGAGAATCGTCCGGCGAGCCTTCGCGTGTCGTTTCCAGGAAAAGACGTCGCGATTTTCGCCAGCTTAATGCCTTTAATAATCGTCAGCTTATTAATTTTAAAATTTTAATGCGTCAATCCTCCAAAGTTTTGTAACCGGAATATGTCGAAAAATCAACTATGATCGTGTTCTAAAATTCACCGCCAGTACCGGAAATCTCTAGGGGTCATATTATGCATGTTAGAGATTTTCAGTACTAGCGATAAATTTCGGAACACAGTCTATATAATTGCGTGACGCTCGCGACGATCGGAAGCTCGCTCCCCATCCCCCCTCCTTCTCCCTCCGATTCCGAGAATCGTCCGGCGAGCCTTCGCGTGTCGTTTCCAGGAAAAGACGTCGCGATTTTCGCCAGCTTAATGCCTTTAATAATCGTCAGCTTATTAATTTTAAAATTTTAATGCGTCAATCCTCCAAAGTTTTGTAACCGAAATATGTCGAAAAATCAACTATGATCGTGTTCTAAAATTCACCGCCAGTACCGGAAATCTCTAGGGGTCATATTATGCATGTTAGAGATTTTCAGTACTAGCGATAAATTTCGGAACACAGTCTATATAATTGCGTGACGCTCGCGACGATCGGAAGCTCGCTCCCCATCCCCCCTCCTTCTCCCTCCGATTCCGAGAATCGTCCGGCGAGCCTTCGCGTGTCGTTTCCAGGAAAAGACGTCGCGATTTTCGCCAGCTTAATGCCTTTAATAATCGTCAGCTTATTAATTTTAAAATTTTAATGCGTCAATCCTCCAAAGTTTTGTAACCGAAATATGTCGAAAAATCAACTATGATCGTGTTCTAAAATTCACCGCCAGTACCGGAAATCTCTAGGGGTCATATTATGCATGTTAGAGATTTTCAGTACTAGCGATAAATTTCGGAACACAGTCTATATAATTGCGTGACGCTCGCGACGATCGGAAGCTCGCTCCCCATCCCCCCTCCTTCTCCCTCCGATTCCGAGAATCGTCCGGCGAGCCTTCGCGTGTCGTTTCCAGGAAAAGACGTCGCGATTTTCGCCAGCTTAATGCCTTTAATAATCGTCAGCTTATTAATTTTAAAATTTTAATGCGTCAATCCTCCAAAGTTTTGTAACCGAAATATGTCGAAAAATCAACTATGATCGTGTTCTAAAATTCACCGCCAGTACCGGAAATCTCTAGGGGTCATATTATGCATGTTACAGATTTTCAGTACTAGCGATAAATTTCGGAACACAGTCTATATAATTGCGTGACGCTCGCGACGATCGGAAGCTCGCTCCCCATCCCCCCTCCTTCTCCCTCCGATTCCGAGAATCGTCCGGCGGACCTTCGCGTTTCGTTTCCAGGAAAAGACGTCGCGATTTTCGCCAGCTTAATCCCATTAATAATCGTCATCTTATTAATTTTAAAAATCTAATGCGTCAATCCTCCAAAGTTTTGTAACCGGAATATGTCGAAAAATCAACTATGATCGTGTTCTAAAATTCACCGCCAGTACCGGAAATCTCTAGGGGTCATATTATGCATGTTAGAGATTTTCAGTACTAGCGATAAATTTCGGAACACAGTCTATATAATTGCGTGACGCTCGCGACGATCGGAAGCTCGCTCCCCATCCCCCCTCCTTCTCCCTCCGATTCCGAGAATCGTCCGGCGAGCCTTCGCGTGTCGTTTCCAGGAAAAGACGTCGCGATTTTCGCCAGCTTAATGCCTTTAATAATCGTCAGCTTATTAATTTCAAAATTTTAATGCGTCAATCCTTGTAGCGGACAGCATGTAGAACAATGTCTTTTTTGAATAATATCGATATCTTTAACGGTAATCGAAATCAAAGCGAATAATGTACCTGACGCAAATGATTTCGGAAAAGCGTCGCGATTTCGGCCCGCCATGTAGCTTTAATATAATTAAAGTTATATTCATTTACGACTTTATATACGGCTGCTCCGCCTTTAATGAACACATCTTAGAAAAAGATAGTAAAATATTGATTGTGCAATTTCAATGAATCTCTCTCTCTCACACGATACATAAAATAATAAAGTTCCGAACGACGCGTTATATCTCCTTTCTCTATATTAGATCGTAATATCAGAACAAAGTTATTATTTCAAAATTTTTTGATTATTGTTGATTAAACGTGTGTAGAATAGAACGATTACGAATCGAGCGGCGCAATTATTAATTATTATTTGCTATATACGAACCAATTTAATCGCGCGTTTTAATAACTTTTAATCGCGATGTGACAGGCAGTCATTTATAATTAGACAGAATGTAACTAGACTGTCATTCGATATTTATTTTTGAAAGAAAAGCTGCGCAATATTCAATATACTTTTATATTAATATTCAATATATACTTTTATATTAATATTTAATATACTTTTATATTAATATTGCAGCTTTTCTTTCAAAAATAACTATGGATTGACAGTCTAGTTAACCTCTATTAAGCTAGCAGGACCAAATCAGCAGAATCAAACTGGACCTATCAGATTATTTAGTACCCATTTTGTACTAATTTGTACCAATAATAATAATTTTGTACCTCGTGCCATTTTCAAAAAAACCGTGGCGATGCTACCATCAAATTAAGCTAGCAGGACCAAACTAAAACAAAACAAAAAAATAAAAATAAGACCAGAAATAGAAAGGGATGAATTTGTACTAATTTGTACCACCCAAATAAACTCAATATATTTAGCCCTTATGCTTAAAACAACCCCCAATTGAATTTAGCCCTATTAAGCTCAAGAGTAAAGTACTCTTTCCAATCAGCAGAATCAATCGCTACTTACACACTGGACGCGGCATAATTTGTACCGCCAAAATGTGAAGTTTCAAATTTTGTACCCCCGCCGTTCCTTCGAAAACTACCCCCGACCCATCTCAATCTCAAGAGTAAAGTACCTTTCGCCACGAGCAGAATCAATCGCTACTTGTACACACAACGCGACATAATTTGTACCATCAAAATCTAAAGTTACAGATTTTGTACCCCCGCCGTTCATTCGAAAACTACCCCCGACCCATCTCAATCTCAAGAGTAAAGTACCTTTCGCCACGAGCAGAATCAATCGCTACTTGTACACTCGGCGCGACATAATTTGTACCGCCAAAATGTGAAAGTACTCTGCGTTGATACCACTGCTTTGAAAAACACAATAAAAAAAAAAACGGGGTACAAAATCTGAAACTTTAGATTTTGATGGTACGAATTATGTCGCGTTGTGTGTACAAGTAGTGATTGATTCTGCTCGTCGCGAAGGGTATTTTACTTTTGAGACAGATAGAAGTCGGGGGTAGTTTTCGAAGGAACGGCGGGGGTACAAAATTTGAAACTTCACATTTTGGCGGTACAAATTATGCCGCGTCCAGTGTGTAAGTAGCGATTGATTCTGCTGATTGGAAAGAGTACTTTACTCTTGAGCTTAATTGGGCTAAATTCAATTGGGGGTTGTTTTAAGCATAAGGGCTAAATATATTGAGTTTATTTGGGTGGTACAAATTAGTACAAATTCAGCCCTTTCTATTTCTGGTCTTATTTTTATTTTTTTGTTTTGTTTTAGTTTGGTCCTGCTAGCTTAATTTGATGGTAGCAGCGCCACGGTTTTTTTGAAAATGGCACAAGGTACAAAATTATTATTATTGGTACAAATTAGTACAAAATGGGTACTAAATAATCTGATAGGTCCAGTTTGATTCTGCTGATTTGGTCCTGCTAGCTTAATAGAGGTGTCTAGTTATATTCTGCCCAATTGTAAATGGCTGCCCTAGCTTCACCTGTCGCATCGCCTGTTGAAAATCTAGTATATATATAAAAGTCTATGGGTATATCTCTTTTCTCTATATTAGATCGTAATATCACAACAAAGTTATTATTTCAAAATTTTTTGATCATTGTTGATTAAACGTGTATAGAATAGAACGATTACGAATCGAGCGGCGCGATTATTAATTATTATTTGCTATATACGATCCAATTTAATCGCGCGTTTCAATAATTTTCAATCGCGTTACAAAAATTCGCCGCTCCTTTTTTGCGGCGTACGCCGCTGTTGTTTGTACTAGCCTAGCTATTATTTATACTTTTATACTACCCTTCACCTTGTCGTCATTCGCGCGGCGACACTCGACTGAGCAGGTAGTGGTGTGAGTCGCTCCGTACATATCGCGGTAATTAATCTTCTTAATATTATTGCGACAGATACTGACTATTACAGAACGGTATGCCTCTTCTTAATCTATTAAATCTCACAATCAATAATATTGTCAATCGCGTATTAAAAGTTCGGTACTCCTATTTTACGGCGCCGGCGGTGCGTTATTCTTTTACATCCCGTGACGTCATTGCTTCTCATTGCGGCGACACTCGAATGAAGGTAGCAGCGCGAATCACTCGGTGTATATTTTGTAGTATCCTTCGTAACATAAACACAAGAATTAGAAAGATTAAATTCTAGACAAGTTAATTTTAATAACGGAAGAAAATTATTGTTTTAAAACTTCTCGATCGTCGTCGATTAAACGTAACATGCATATGGATTAAAATGATTACGAGTCGAGCAGCGCGATTATTAATTATTATTTGCTATATAATATACGATCCAATTTAATCGCTCGTTTCAATAATTTTCAATCGCGTTACAAAAATTCGGCGCTCCTTTTTTGCGGCGTACGCCGCTGTTGTTTGTACTAACTTAGCTATTATTTATACTTTTATACTACCCTTCACCTTGTCGTCATTCGCGCGGCGACACTCGACTGAGCAGGTAGTGGTGTGAGTCGCTCCGTACATCTCGCGGTAATTAATCTTCTTAATATTATTGCGACAGATACTGACTATTACAGAACGGTATGCCTCTTCTTAATCTATTAATCTACTAAACCTCACAATCAATAAAACTGTCAATCGCGTAATAAAAGTTCGGTACTCCTATTTTACGGCGCCGGCGGTGCGTTATTCTTTTACGTCCCGTGACGTCATTGCTTCTCATTGCGGCGACACTCGAATGAAGGTAGCAGCGCGAATCACTCGGTGCATATTTTGTAGTATCCTTCGTAACATAATCACAAGAATTATAAAGATTAAATTCTAGACAAGTTATTTCTTGTTTTTCTATATTAAATTGTAATAACGGAAGAAAATTATTGTTTTAAAACTTCTCGATCGTCGTCGATTAAACGTAACATGCATATGGATTAAAATGGTTACGAGTCGAGCAGCGCGATTATTAATTGCTATATATGGTTGACTTTAGTCGCGTAACAAAAATTTATTGTTTACATTCCAGCGTTAGTGTTTACATTCCTGGCATCCCGGACATTGTTGTTATTCGCGCGTCGACCATTAAAAAGAGGAGGACAAAGAAGTGAGGTGGACGAGGAGGCCCGGGGAGGCATCGGGCAACGGCGGAGCAACCGTGGGGTGAGTAGTATAAAATTTATTTAATTTCTTATTCGTAAAATATATTTTGATTGCTTGTTTCTCATCGCGATAAAGTCAATCTTTTTATATTTATTATTGAGCAATATAATGCAATTAATTATTGTTCATTATTTTTCCCACTTTGAAATTTATATATAACTTGCTCGAAATCTTCGGCAAAAATTGCTCATATGTATAATCATGTATAAAATATTGTGTAATCTATAAAAATTGCAAATTTCATTTTTCATATATATATATATATATATATAACAATAAAGTTCATTTAATTTAATTATCCTCCCAATAAAATATACTATCAAATAATAATTCTAATACTTAATTATAATTATTAATACATATATAAAATTCTATAGGGTCTTCTCGTCCCATAATAATATTTAAGCATTTTTACTTAAAATTTTAATTTTAATTTTTTATTAAAGACAGTTTAAATTTCATTCATTCCTTCATTCCAGCCTTCAATTAAAAAACAATTGATTATGCTACCTTTGCACAGTCAAAATACTGCGGCTATTTAATAATATGTTTATCGTTGAGCAGAATAAATTTTAAAATATAATCATAAATTATAATATAATCATGTTTCTATTAAACAGGTGAACTTAATTTTATTAATAATTAATATAATTTTTGCCTAATTCCTCTAATAAATTTATTATATTTAAAATAATTAAATTATTTTTTTATTAAAAATTTATACTAATTTTATCATAATTAATCAATAATTTTTATAATTATATATATTTTTTTAATTAATTAAATTTTTAAATATAATTTTTAAATTATTAAAATTTATAAATAAATTTATTTTAAATTAAATTAATAATCAATAAATAAATAAATATAAATTATTAAATTTTTTCAAATAATTTTAAATTTTAAAAATATATTTACTACTTATTTTTAATTTATTTAATACACCCTTATTTAAACTAACTTACAGATTATCTCGTAAATTTTTAATATAAATTTTTATATTTAATTAATTTACTAATAATTAATTATAATTAACAATTTATATTTAAATTAAATTTATATAAAAAAAAAACTAGATACCAAAAAAACCGAATAAAATTTCTTCACTAAATAAAAATTTTAAATAATTATTCAACATTAACTTTTATTTTAATTTAACTCTTCTTATATCGAGAAATTTTATTTATAAAATTTTTATTTAATAAATCCTCATACAAAAGGTACAATAAATAAAATTTACTATTTTATACTTAATTATTATTTATTTACATTACTTTAAATTATAATTTAAAAAATAATTATTTTAATATCATTACTAAAACCAAATAAAACGTAATAAAAATTTATTATTTAAAATATAAAATTAATAACCTCAATCTTATAAAATTTCATTTAAAAATTATTTTTATTAAATACAAAAAAAAATAATTTATTTATTTATTAAAATTTTAATATACATTTCATTTAACATATTACTCTTTTCAATGTAAATGAATTATTTTAAATTAAACTAAAATTTTTAATTTTTATATAATTAAATATTAATTTTTATTATAAAACTCTAAATACATTTTCCAATATATTTATTTTGTTACGACTTTTCTCATAAATTAAATTAATGAAAATGACGGGCAATTTGTACATACTTTAAAAAAAATTCAATTTATAAATTTATATAAATTTACACATTTAAATCCAATTCATTATAAAATTTAAATTTTATCTAAATTATATATATATATAATTTAAATTAATTGTAACTCATTAAAATCTTAATTATTCTACATTTTCATTTGAATTATAATTAATTTATTAATATAAAAAATTATCAATTTTTGTCTCTATTAATATAATTTTTAAACAACAATACATAAAATATATTAATTAAGTAAATCTATTCGTGGATTATCAAATTAATTAACAAGTTCCTCTAAAATTATAAAATACCGCCAAATTTTTTATTTTTAATGATTAAACATTTAATATTTAATTAATAAATTTTTCATAAAAATAATACGGTATCTAATCCTAATTTTTAAATAAATTTACTTAATATTATTTATTACTAAAATAATTAAATTTTTAATATTTATTATATTTCGCCATATATAAATTTAATATATTAATTTAATAAATTTTAAATAAATTATATCTTTTTAACTAATTATATTTAATTTATTTTTATTTTAAGTTTAACCGCAATTTCTGGCACTTTTATTAATTAATAATTAATTTTAAATTTCTATTAATAATTTTCATTAAAATAATTATTTTATATATTAAATTCTTTATAAAAAATTATTTAAATTTTTTTATAAATTAAATTATATCAAAATTTATTTATACATCAAATTAAAAAATAAATATATAAAAAAAAATTTATTTTATTTCATTTATTTATTCATATAATAAAATTACTAATTAATTAATAAACGTTGGTATTAAATTCTTAATTCACTCTCAAATCCTATAATATTCTCCCCTTACTACAGATTTTCCTACTGATATTAATTTATTTATTCACACATATAATAAAATTACTAATTAATTAATAATTGTTAATATTAAATTTTTAATATTAATTATAATATATTATTATTTAAATAATAATTATATATATACATTCAATTATATAATATATAATTATATATTATTATATAAAAATTAATTTAATTAATGATTTATTTATTAATAATGGCTATCAATTTTTAATTATTAATCCCGTATATTTAAATTAAATTAATAATTATTAAATACAGTTTCTTAATTATTAATAATTTTTATTAATTTTTTTCTTTTTTTTTTAACTTTAAGTTTTTAATATTTAACATTATTTTTAATAAAATATATTACTAATGATTAATAGTAAATTATTTTATATTATTTTTAATTATAATTATATAATTATTTATAAATAAAAATTCATTAAATTTATTATATATATATATATATATATATATATATATATATATTATAAATAATTAAAATTAATGAATATTTCCATAAACTTTTCATTTTTGCCTAAAATCTTTGAATTTTCGCCAATTTTAATTTAATTTTATTATTATTTATCAATTTTTTTCTAAAACTTATATAAATTTATATTTTAATAAAGACCAATATATATATATATATATATATATATATATATATATATATATACATATATATATATATATATATATAAATAAATTATTTATTTTTATTATACATAAAAATATATATTTTTAAATAAATTTTATTTTCAAACTAATAAATTCTATGTAAAAAAATATTAAAATTAAATTTTAAATTAACAAATTTATTGATTCCACGCTCCCCGAGGATTACACCTCTCAAAATTTTATTCAACAAATAATTATCTCCATTCGCATATAAATTCTATTTTCAAATTAATTTAATGTAACAAACAATTATATCTATTTTATATATAATATAAAATATTATTATTAAAATAAGTAAGCTAAATAAAAAGCTTTTAGGTTCATACCCTAACCACAGATTAATATCTCTTATTTTTTTATAATAATATAAATGATATGCCTGAAAAGAGATTATTTTGATAGAATAAATTATATATTTTAATTAAATATTTTCATTAAATTGCAATAAAATAATAAAATAATTGATTATTAGTTTAATTAAAATTAAATTATTATTTATACACACACAATTATATTTAATAGAATTAAACTATCACAAAAAACTTCAAAAATTTTTATGCACCTTACATTAAAATATAAATTAATTTATTTTTTTTTATTAATAAATTAATTATTATTAATTTATAATTATAAATTAAATAAATATATAATATAATTTTTAATTAATAAAATTATTTACATTATAATATTTATTTTTATTTTTTTTTAATTTATTTAATAAATTTGTCATTATTTTAAATTTAGTTAATTTTGCCTTAATTCCTTAATTTTTTTCCGACTTATTTATAACATGATTTTTTATAGAAATCAATAATTTTTTATTCATTTGTCACTTGTGTATAAAATTAATTAATAAAAAAATAATTTTCTTATACTATATTATTCAAGTTATAGCATCTTTAATACTAATTTTTTCATTAATAATTAATAATTTATTTTTTAACAATAACTTTTTTATTTTAAATTTTGTTATGTCCCTAATACTAAAATTAAGAATTCCTCCTTTTCATTTATGAATACCTCTAATATCTATAACTATACCATGAAATACATTATTTATCTTATTAACTATTCAAAAAATTACTCCATTTTATATACTTTCAATTATTGAAATTAATAATTTATTCATATATATTTTAATTCTTTCATCCTCGTATATCTCTGTCATTAAAATAATCAATTTATTTAATTTTAAAATATTATCGACATACTCATCAATTAACCAAACCAGATGAATATTAATATTAATTTTTTTAAAAAATTCATTATGATTAATTTACATATGTATTTATAGGTTAAATAAGATTAACCTATAAATACATATGTAAATTAATCATAATGAATTAAAATTAATGTAGGAGTAATTATTAAAAAAAAAAATTAGAAGATAATTTAAAATGGGAATAAATAAGGCAAGTAATAACTTGCCTTATTTATTCCCATTTTAAATTATCTTCTAATTTTTTTTTTTAATAATTACTCCTACATTAATTTTAATTTAATATGCCTAATATTATCTCTTAATCTATCTAGAATGCCTAAAATTCTTTTATTTTAATGTATACTTACATTAATTTAATAAATATAACTATATTTTTTTTTTATTTATTTTTAAATCTAAACTTTTTAATAATATTTATTATTTTAAATTTAATTTTATTAATTTTAAAAAATTACCATTATTAACATATTTTAGAATAATTATATCTTTAATAATTTTACTTATTTAAATTATTTTAAGATTTTAAGTTAATAAAAACTTTAAACCTTCAAAGTTTAATATATAATATATTTTATAATTCTTATATTTTAATTTATTATATTTTTAAAAATTTCTTTAAATTTGCAATTTATATATATATAATATTTTTACCTAAACTATAAAATAATTTATTAGTATTAGAAAACAACTTACTTTCATAAATAAATTTACAATTTATTACCTTAATTCAGACATAATACTTATATATTAATATTTTAATTAATTATTACTGAATAATTATTAAATCAATATTAAATTAACATTAAATTAATATTAAATTAATATTAAATTATGAACAAATGACTATACTCTACAAACCATAAAGATATCGGAATTTTATACTTTTTATTTTCAATGTGAGCGGGAATAATTGGATCATCTATAAGAATAATTATCCGATTAGAATTAGGATGTTCAAATTCACTAATTAATAATGATCAAATTTACAATTCAATAGTTACTAACCATTTTCTTTATAATTCCATTATAATTTTTTTTATAGTAATACCATTTATATAATTGGTGGATTTGGAAATTTTTTAATTCCTATAATACTTGGATCTCCAGATATAGCCTATCCTCGTATAAATAATATAAGATTTTGATTATTACCTCCATCTTTAACTCTTTTACTTTTAAGAAATTATATTAATGAAGGTACAGGAACAAGGATGAACAATTTATCCTCCTCTCGCATCCAATATTTTTCATAATAGTCCTTCTGTAGATTTAACTATTTTCTTCCTACATATATTGCTGGTATATCCTCAATTATAGGGGCGATTAATTTTATCTCAACAATTATAAATATACATCATATAAATATTTCTATTGATAAAATTCCTTTATTAGTATGATCGATTTTATAATCACCGCAATTTTACTCCTCTTATCTTTACCCGTCCTTGCAGGAGCAATCACTATATTATTAACAGATCGGAACATTAATATTTCATGATATTTTATATATAATTATACGTTGACAATTTTTTTCTGGATAATTATTTCAAACATTTTATATTATTATATTATTATAAGTTTTATATAATTTGGTTATATTTATGTTTTACAGATTTCAACATGTGTACTACAACTCCGCTGTTGCGCATCGTACCGGTGAGTCAAATTTCAATCTCGAGGTAATGAAATTGTAACATTTATATATAGATATACATATTAATGTATGTGTGTAATATATGTATAAAATAACAAATGTGAAAAAAAGAGTCAGAGTATTTTTAAAAATATAATTTTAATAAAATATCAATTAGTAAATATGTATAAATGTAATTTAATATTTGACGTTAAAATATCAGGAAAAAATGGATATATATATTGTTTAATATAATTAGTACGCTAAGAAATCTTGATGATCGAGTAAAGGATTTACATAAAATATACTTCAAATATTTTTATATTACATTTTATAAAATAAATATTGAATAATAATTACAAATTAAATATTTTGTAATCCGCAAAAGATTAATTTGAATAGACGTTTTATTTAATTCATAAATTTAGCACAATTTATACAAAAGTTGTTTTTTTCTGTATATTATATATGATTGTATATCAGTGAATTATTCAATTGTCTTAACTATATTTATGTTACTCGATCGCGCTTTAAATCCTCGCGTATATTATTTTATATACACGACAACCGTGTCGCATTCTTGTGCATCTCTCGTGCATGACGGATCGAAAGATTTCGTGGGAGCATGAAAGCGAAAGAAAGAGAGTAGGTAATAGAGCGCGAGACATTATCAAATTCCTTTTTTAAACGAGATCGCAACAAGTACCGGAAAATAATTTGATAAGATGATTATCTACTTATCTTTTAAATACATTACCACAATAAGAAATAATTATTTCTTCAAAAATAAAATTTAAAATTAAATATATTTTCGACGCTTTATCGTTTGACATTTAACAGCATCTAAATATGATTCGGATTAAGATGGAGCAATTAAACAATCGATTCGCAAAATCGAGTAATTAATATAAGACTTCGCGATACATCAACCGTTTAATAAATATAATTAATCATAATTTAAAATATATTTTATAAACTTTAATATTTCACGTATATATGTATATATATATATATATATATATATATATACATACATATATATATATACATATACACACACACACACATATATATATATATATATATATATATATAATATAATTGTACATATAAAATATTTCGGCAACGACTTTTCAATAACATGGTATTAAGCCTTGGTGGGGCGTAAACATTGGCGCGCTATTGTTTACGTATCATGATTTTGTTATTACTCATATGGCGACACTTGAATAAGAACTATAGTGGGGTGGGACGTTCCGTCGACATCAAATTCCTTTCTTATGTGTTATCATTCACACGACGACATCCGCGCAGTAAAGTAGTTTTGTGCGAGACGCTCCGTCAAATTCGTTTTCTAAACGCGATCGCGACAAGTACCGGAAAATAATTTGATAAGATGATTATCTACTTATCTTTTAAATACATTACCACAATAAGAAATAATTATTTCTTCAAAAATAAAATTTAAAATTAAATATATTTTCGACGCTTTATCGTTTGACTTTTAACAGCATCTAAATATGCTTCGGATTAAGATCGAGCAATTAAACAATCGATTCGCAAAATCGAGTAATTAATACAAGACTTCGCGATACATCAACCGTTTAATAAACATAATTTAAAATATATTTTATAAACTTTAATATTCCCCGCGTATATATATATATAATATAATTGTACATATAAAATATTTCGGCAACGACTTTTCAATAATATGATACTCGGTCTTGGCGGCGTAAAAATTGGCGCGCTACACCCACAGAAAAGATTTCCGGATCTAATGCTATTACTCTTCAATCTATCATGAAATAGGATCGATACAGCGACAATCATATTTATTATTGAAAAAGGAATATTTTAATCTTGAATGGAAAATTCTTAAATCTAGAATAAAATGCTCTCGGTGCTATCCCGTTAATTTTCTCACAAAGATGAAGATGGAAATTTGTAGCGATCTAACATCGAGTTATTCTAAATGCAAGACTATATATAAGCTTAGATTTGTATATGTTACTCTTGTCTCAAGATAATAAGACAATCTTATTTAATTCGAGAGAGAAGAAAAGGAATTATTGATTTAATTTTAAAATTGTTTTATTTTTATACCGCATAAGGTTGTGATACGATTAAATATGTCAAGTATATTTTTTGTCTCGTTATCAGAAATCCTTTCTGAGAGTGTATTGTTTACGTATCATGATTTTGTTATTACTCATACACTTGAATAATAGTATTAAAGCGTGTAATGTAATATTGTTGAGAGAAAAGTTGTTGCGGGAAAGAAAATATAATCAGAAATTTATATCGCGCTATGAAGCCAGTCATAGCGCGATATAAATGTGGTCGGTATACGCGCTCGTATTTCGCGTGATGTGTATTTGTGTTACATCTAATCAAGAGTTGAAATGATAGATATCAAAATTTTAAATGTAAATTGTTTTGTCGCGATGTTTCTTTCCCTTTATAAATAATAATTATTTCTCTAAAAATAATTAAGATTTAATTATATTTCGTCCGTTCTGCTTTTTCATTTAACTTTTCGACGATTTAAATATGATTCGGATAGAAAGCGTATAAAAAAATAGTCGAATCGCAGGTCCGAATAATTAAAATGACGATAAGTTTCGAGACATATTAATTTATTAAATAATTGATGTATAATTTAAAATATTTGTATAGTTTAATATTCCGCTTGTTCATAATACGCAAAATATATTTTCGGTTGCGAATTATCAGTAATATGATATTCGGCCTTGGCGGCATAAAAATTAGCGCGCTATTATTAAGGTATTACTACTTATGGTTAATCATTGTCACGGCGACACTCGAACAGTAAGATAGTAAAGAGACATTATCAAATTCCTTTTTTAAACGAGGTTGCAACAAGTATCGGAAAATAATTTGATACGATAAATAAAATTAATTATCTTTTATCTTATATATCTTAAATAATACATAATTATATCGCAACGATAAATTTCGAAGCGCGTATTTCGGGTGATATACATTTAACTAAGAGTCGAAGTGACAGGAATCAAAATTGTAATTTATTGTTTTGTCGTGATCTTTTTTTTCCTTTATAAGCAATAATTATCTCTTTAAAAATATTTCAAATTTAATAATATTTTGTCCGATACTTTAGACTAATCTCTCAATTATAAAATTCAATTTTTTTCTCTCTTAAGTTTTATATATTATATTAGAAAATTATATATTGTATAAAATAACCCTCCATGGGTACACCTTGACGTGGTGGAGTGGCTTCAGTACCTGGACGGTATGCCTTAAGGTCCTAAGGGTCCTCGAGGTTTACTGTGAAGGGGAAACCAAGTACCCAGCGTCGTCGTTGCTGTCATCGTGCCGCGGACGGCTCGTCGTATCGTTGGTGCTGTCATCGTGCCGCGGATGGCTTGTCGCGTCGTCGGCACCGTCATCGTGTCGCGGACGGCTTTCGCGTCTTTCGCGTCGCGTGTCCCTACAGCATTGCCACGAGTCGCACAATGGCTCATATGTGGCACGCGCATTTGTGCGTTGAACGCACATTAGTGCGTCGTCGTTGCCGTCATCGTGCCGTACGAGCAACGATGCGTCGCGTTGTCGCGGTATCGCGTTTTCGCGTCGTCGCGTCTTCGCGTTGGACTTTTATCTCGTTTTCACGATTGTCACCGAGAATCACACTTTGTCGCCGACTAAATGGGATGTCTCTCAGCGTTGCAATTATTAATATATTAATACCTATTAATATAATTAATTTTATATTAATATCAGTTAATATTAATACTATATTAATATTATATATATTATATAAATATTTATGTATTAATAAATTTAATATATTAATGTAGGCGCAACGTTAAAACGCCTCAGTATCGCGGCTGAGGTGAATGCCGGCCGCGTAGCAACGTATGTTCGTGCATAGTATAGATGCATGTTCGCGCGGTTAATCTTGAACTTCGGTTCGAGAATCGGCTGTTGAGGGCACGTTCTGCTCCGACGAACGGTTCGGCCCGAATCGGTTAGAGTTCGGTCGATCGCTTTGGAATCGTCGTTAATGGGTCCCTTCTCTTGTACCGTCTAACAGCACATTGTAGAAATACTGACATGTTTGGCATCTGAGGAGTCGGCTGTTCTAATTAGGTTCGATTTTCGCTCGCTAGAGAAGTTGATCTCCCGCTTTCGAAATGCTAGATTGTTAGCACGTAGAAGGTGGGTATCTTCATTCTCGACCCGTCTACCAGCCTTACGATAAACCCGGCTCAGTCTGTATGATAGAGACTTGGTGGTTCGTATGAAATCGTTCCTAACGATGTTCTAGTCGGCCCTCGATGGGAGCAGGCGCGGGTCAAGAGTCGAGCGAACCCCATTCGCGATTATTCCATCGATCGATTTCGTCTTCTTCCGCTTCCGCTTAACCTTTGCTCGAAGTAATCGGTGAATTCCCGACTTGTCGACTCGAAGTGTGATTCTCACGTGAAGCGAGGTTCGATCGTACCGAAATTCGAAAGTGCGCGAGTGTCGTTCAAAGTATCGCGCGTACAAGTGCGGAAGTAATCTTTTAATAAAAGTGCGGGAGTGCCGTTTAAGTATCGCGTGTGTGAATCAACCTGAGAGGAGGAGGAGGCCTAGGAGAGGCATCGGGCATCGACGGAACAACCCTGTCGTGAGTAATTTTTTATTTGTATATTAATTATTTATCCATCGCGTACGTGCAATTTAAATTAAGCAATTAAATCGCGCGATATAGTAATTTGATTTTTTATCGATGACTTATTTATGATTTAAACAGGAGAGAATTAGAGAAAAAGATTTTATATATGAAAGTTATAATCTTGTTTCTATTTTGAAATTATAATTTTTATACGAGAGTTATTATTAGAGTTATTAGTAGTCTTTTTCAAAATTTATAAATTTATTTTATTCGTCTGCTTATTATTACATGCATCGAATATAAAATTCGATGCGCATAATAAATTTTTTAAATATTAATTATTTTGAGCGTTGTTACAATTTGGATCTTCTATTTGCATGTTACAGATCAACGTAGCGACCTTGACATTTTGAGAGGAGGAGGAGGCCTAGGAGAGGTATCCTGCATCAGCGGAGCAACCCTAGGGTGAATATTTATTATTTCTATATCAGTTGTTAAAAATCGCGTTTGTGCATTAATTCGGTCTCATCATTTAAATGAAGTAAACAAGAGAAAATTAGAGAAAGAGAGATTTTGATATAAATTCTATAAAAGTTTCTATTTGAAAAAAATGTTTTTTTCATAATTTATAAAATTGTTCCATATTTATTATATAGAGCTTTTTATTATTGTACGCATCGGATATAAAATATTCCGCGCGAAAAATATTAATTATATTTTGGTCGCTGCTATAATTTGGACTTTATATTTGTATGTTACAGACAACGTAGCCACGTAGCCTCAAGACCAACAACTCCGCTGTTGCGCATCAGTGCCGGTGAGTGACAAACTTTTATTTAATTTTAAAGTAACGGATTTGTAGAGATTGTAGATGTAAATTGTAAATTGTAGATTGTAGATTATAGATTGTAGATAAATCCGTTACTTCTAAACGGATGAGCTTAAACACATCAAGTTGAATAACTTTTAATAAATTCTTTTGATACGCATTGTATTTATTGCAAAAGTAAATTTAAGTCTAAATTAAAAAAAGAAGATTATAGAAAACATTTTTTTTCCAATTTGTGTGTGTAGATTTTTACTGAAATTTATTGAATAAAGAATGCTAGTAATTTTATCAATTACATTATTTTATAATTAATTACGTATGATGGCAATTTATTTTTATAACGCGCGCTAACCTTATCCTAATTTCTTATAGCTCATTCGTATCGTAGAATGTGTTTTTAGACATTGTTCTTAAACTTTGTTTCAACTGATATATGAGAGACCAAATGAGATCGATCAATTAAATTATTTGTAACATGATAATGAATGGCATAAATGTTGTCTAAATTCATTTTATTTTATTATAAATTATATATTATTATTATATATAAATTAATATTATATATATTGATATTATATATATTATATTATTATATAAATTATATATAATTACATAAATTTTGATCAAATTTATATATTTATCATAATTTATCATAAGTTTTTCATGAAAATTTTGATTGATAACTTGGCTTCGTCTCAGTTAAAATAAAGTTAACGTTTAACGAACTATCGCATGATCGTCAATGAGCGTCAAATGTTTACGCTCACCCGCTAGCGAAAATAATTACCCGAAATAGAAGGAGCTTATCTCCTTACAAGCGCAAGAAAAATCTTGCGCTTATTCGCCGGCGACAATAAACAGCCGGCGATAAAAGGAATACGTATCTCCTTTTTCGATCTCTGGATTAGAGATCGATCCAGAAAGTGGCCAGGAGCAACAAAAGGTAGACTGGCCCGAAGAATGGAAGGCTACGCAAAATAGACGGCCAAAATGCGCGTAGCGAGAGCTATATAAGGCACGGTCAGGGTACGCGATTAGCGCTCTCTATTACATCCTGAATATATAAAGTATAGGGAAAGCTTATAAATAATATTAATTGATGTTAATTATAACAATCATTACTGCATGTATAATTTCATTTTTTTCAATCTTGGTCGCAGCAACAAAATACAATTACGATAATTGCAATAAATTACACGTTGCGACTCTTGCGACTCATAAGTTTATGCAACAACGTAAATTCAACGCATATGAAGCGGCTTATTCAATATTTATATCCTCAGAAATGACAATTAACACCGGACCGTACTTTAAATTACGCGGCGTAACTGTATTTGCGAAAATTTGTGCCTCGATTAAAAGTTTCACGCGCGAGCGAGCGAACGATAGCGACGTATCCTCTCGCAAATTTACGAGACGTAATCGGCGGGAGATATTGTATCTGCCCGCTCCCAAAACTTTCGCCTCATTAACCGATCCCCCGACCTCCTCCCTTTTTCCTTTCTCTCTTTCTTCCTCCGCTCTCTCCACGCAAATTATATCGCACTAATTATAGAATGAACCGATAATTACCGATGAATTAGTTTGCCGGCTTTGAAGACCGGCTGCGAGGTGTCTCGCCAGCCTCTCCGCGGCTTCACCTGGAAGCGACGAGAGAAATCTGCAGGCCTCCGTCGCGCAATGCCCAAAGCCAGATTGCCAGCGGCTCTCCGCGGAAATTTCGTCGCCGCTCGCAATCGTCGCCGATAATCCGGGGGATCGCGAGGCCTGCAGCTTCTGCAGATGACGCACCGTCAACTCGAGGATGTCCGCCTTCTCCAGCTTGCTGATGTTCTCGCCCTCGGTCTGCGAGCCGTTGTCAGATTTATCAATTAGTTTCATACTTCATTTATGGGATATGCGTTAAAAGAAATTTAGTAGTATTAATAAAAAAATATCTATAACTAATAACTATAAAACTATAAAACTATAAAACTATAAAAACTATAAAACTATAACTATAAAAAAATATCTATAACTAATATTTGTTGTTATCTAGATGAACTAGATCTAGATAATTATTTAGATGAAACAATTTGCGTTATCTTATCTTTATCTAATAATAATGTCTCTTATCTGAGATAAAATTTTATCTCATCCTATCTTTATCCAGATAATTTCAATATTATCTAGCACTGTCTATAACGCGCACAATGTCGTTACACTTTGTCCGGCTTGTCGATTGTATAATTTCGCGCCTCTTTACGGAAGTTAACGCTTCCGTTTCTCCTATAGATTAGTTTCACCGATCGTCGGCGCGTGAAAGTATCGTGAAATGATTCCGCGAAGGGGAAACGTCGTGTTTTTCGGATTAGAAGAGATTTCTACTAAAGTGCCGTCGTTACTGGTTCGCGACGCTTACGGGGCATTTTATTGTATTTTATGTCACATCCGATTCGGGACGCTCATTAGAAAAAAGAAGGAGCAATTCAGAATGTTCGTTAAAAGGATATCGTGTAACCGCGACATTTTGCGAGAAGAAGAAGAAGAAGAAGAATAGCATTCGGCCGGGGAACATTAAGCCGTACGAAACGTGCCGATTGGACCGGGTAATGTGCCGTTGGATAATTAGCATGGTGAAATCAAACGGTGCCTTTCACGCTGATTCAGCGAATTACGTGTACAATGGCAACGATGGCCGACGGAGAAGTAAGTCTTCGCGCGCGATCGTTTCGCGCGGAAAGACGGTATCGACAAATTACCATCAATGGCGAAGCACATTGTAGAGAATACCACTTAACACGTAATGTACAGGAAACGCATTATGACGTTCTTTTATGCGTTTGTGCACCGACGTTTGAGGCAGAATTCTTTCTTAAAATCCAAGTCTTTGGCGTATTCTCACCTCGCATCTTTAACGGTAAAATGTAACGACGTTCAAATTTTCATTTTGATATTAAATTTGCGTTTAATGCTAAATAGTGTTGTAAATCATACGTAAAAGTAGAAATAAATAAAAATTTTCATACATCAATTCCTTTAAATAAGTATAAATATTTTGCAAACAAAATTTTAAATTTTGTGACGAAGGGGACTCTTTTCTGAAATGGCGTTAAATGATTCTTACTCTCGCTTATCCGGAAATCGCGTTCGGTATTATCAGAATCGTGGGCTGAGAATCGTGTGATGGCATTTAACATGCAATGTAAAAATAACGAGCGGAAAGCGACGTTGAGGCGCAATAAAAATTAAACGGTAATATCGAAAACATTTAAATTTCACCCACGTGTCACCCAATAAAGCGTGTTGCGCGATCCGCGTGACTACACACTGTATATCGTTTCGTTGACACTCGTTCGTCGGGTGTAGGTTCCCACGATATCTGAGAGAATATTTAAAAGCAAAATCGCCTGCACGCGTAGTTGCGGCCGGAGAATGTGTTTCCTGTTACGCGCGATCCGTAAAATTGCAGCAGGGAGCGGTGACGCGCGAAGGAAGGGCACTCGGTATCATAAATAGAGTGCGGGGAGAAAAAGCATAGCACGTGCTCCGCTGAAGCAGGGGCCACGTATCGATATCCGAGATTGTTGCCATCCGAAATCCTTTTCCCGCCACTTCCCGCCGTTAAACAATAATTTGTCTTGACAGCGAGGAAGATTCGAACGACAGATCGCGGAGCGAAAGTTAATCGCTACTTGCAAAAAAAAACTGCAAGCGTAATATAAGTTGCGTACTGTCACATCTAAACATACATCTTACGCATAACTCGCAGCACTATATTTTAAATGAAACATTTGTTCAAAGATGTTTGAAAATAAAAAAGTTGCTATGTATATAATAATAATAATAATAATAATAATTGCATATTAATAATGATATGTGAAATAAAATTTTAATTTATTGTAGCTAGAAAATAATATAAATTAGAATAAATTTTTTTTTTTTTTAGTTGATTTAAAATTAAATAAGATATACATATATATATATATATAGGAATATCATTTTTGTATATCTTATATATGTTTATTAAAAAAATTGAACGTATATATCTTATTTAATTTTATTCTAATTTATATTATTTTTTAACTGCAATAAAATTTTATTTTGCACATTATTTTGTTATCGCCTGTTATTATGAATATGCAATATTGCTATTTTAAATAATGAAAAATATTTATACGATATTGGCAATGTAAAAAGCAATATTCCTACCTGTAAAGCGTCCACCATGAGATCCTTAAGTTCGTCGAGGCAACGATTTATACGCGCTCGTCTCTTCCTCTCCAAAAGCGGCTTCGTTATCTGGTGTTAAACACACGTTATATTTTATTAATCAATATTACGTGACGACTGCGTCGAACGTTCGCACACCGGCCATGCAGAAACTTTGGCACCTCGATCTTGCATCTCTCGTCGCGTGTCTTTGATCATCAATTGCTAATTTATTACATAGTCGAGACACAAAGGAACATAATCGAGGAACGCGCGAATCGTTCTGTCTTCGTATTAATTCACGAAAGAAATCTTCGATTTACAATGAACGGAGATACGTCAAAAGTTAAGTCTCTTTATATTGCCGCGGTGCCGAGATAAACGAGCGATGATTTTATCAATTAGCGATTGATATCCCCGCATCGATTTCTTATCGGTGCCAGCTGTCGAATGATCGTGAAAAAAAGAATAAAATCCTGATTGCGTTGAATGACGCAGGATCTAAAAAAAATCGTGCCTGATTTAAGGACTTTGTCAATTACATGGCAAATGCCTGGCTATCGATTTGTCGAATGCCGAGTATCGCGAGAAATAAAATCGTAAAAGAATGCGTAAATTATTATAAATGCTCTTTGCATGCGTCTAAAACTTTGCAATTTTTTATCTCTGTATCAATGTTACCACATAACACGAACTTAATTAGCGATCACCAAACCGCATCGATAAATAATCGTCTACCGCTAGCGAAAAAAAAAAAAAAAAAAATTTCCGTATATCACCGGCAATTAATAAACGCGAACTTGAGCTCGGATTGAAACGCGTGGTACGCAGATACGCAAACTTGTTACACAATCACTCGTGGGCTACATATGTAAATAAATATCAACTCTTTTAAGCCGCGTGTAATTATACGAAAGTATATTTTTTTAATTCGCGATATAGTTATACGAAGAGAATAATATATTTCTCACAGTTAATTATTCATGCTTATTTCTGCGTATTGATTGCGATACCTTTTTGTATTGGTACGTTCTCGAGACTGGATGAGGATAATCGTACGACATCATTGCAGGTGGGAAAGATATAGATCCAGGAGAATAAAAAAAAAAAAAAAAAAAAAAAACTGCAAAAGAAGGAATTAACAATAATAAATACAATTGAATAAAATATAAAAGAGAGAGAGAGAGAGAGATCTCTTTGATACAAAATCACAAAGTAGGACCAATTATAGAGCTGAAACGCAATTATATGCGATAGGTATAAAATAACTTATAAATGCAAATATTGACAAAAATAATAAAAAATAAAAATATTTATATAACAAACGTCTCCTTTATCTATTCACAATATTTAATAAATATTATAATAAATACAAAATAAATAATATCTTCTAAATTGCGTATTCTTCTTTTCAACAGTCTGGATATCTCTCTCGCGACAAAATATATGATAAAAATTTCATTTTGCCAACAGACAATAAATTTATTTGATGAATAAAACACACGACGAACGTCATTGGTAGCGCACCAAACGATCAACCGGTGCAATTTAGAAAGCCATTAAATAAATCCGTGAGCCGACGGTTGAAAATTGGCATTCACACTTTGACCATGCAAAATATCTCTCAAATTAATATTATAATCGATACAAAGATACTATTCGTATTTTTAGAAATTTTATGCGGGTGAATTAGAGATAAGGATAAATAAATAAATTCCAAAATAAATAATTTAATACGAAAAGTGTAAGACGCAGAGAAAAATATATACAAATGATATACAAGAAAGAAGAAGAAAAGAAATTAAGTAAGAAATGTACCTCTGTTAAAACTGGCGATTCCAACAGCACTCTGTAACAATTGCTTACATTCAAAAATTACATTTAAAGACACTATCGAATAAAATCTATAGTATGATTGATTGCACACAGGAGCGACGGAGCACGTTGACGTGTCTCGTCAATTTTCCTTAAACAGTCAAATTATAACGCGAGTCGATCTGTCTCACGGCGTCTCGTAGTGACATTTTACATTTCACGTATCAAGATTTGAATGAATAAAATAGCGGATAACGCGTGTATTCCGACGACGCGCCGAGTGAGTTGACAGGTCGAGACGGACTGACATTAGACACAGAGGCGGGTGCACTTGGTGGAGTCTCTACACCAACTGACTCGACGCTCTTCGCTGCCATTCCGACACAGGCTACCCTCAC
Organism: Polyergus mexicanus; assembly: GCF_030449975.1. Lineage (NCBI taxonomy): Eukaryota > Metazoa > Arthropoda > Insecta > Hymenoptera > Formicidae > Polyergus > Polyergus mexicanus. The sequence continues at coordinate 1,276,981 of NW_027223344.1, forward strand.
CCAGCTTGGAACCCTCCGGAGAAGCTACTTTGGATAGGAAGATCGCTCCGAATGCTTCACGGTGTTGAGCTCACTCATACACGCGCGCAGACCGATACCTGTATACGGGCTGACAAAACACGCGGGCCGACTCTCTCCCTCCGTACATGTTACTATTATAATTAAAGTCAAATATTGCCAAATTGATCCTGTCAAATTTATTAGCCGCGAAAATCGTTAAAGGTTTTTTTTTTCCCGTATATATTTTAATCTCAAATTTTTCCAAAAATTATCATCACTATCATATTATAATCATTCATATAATAAATCGCAAAAAAAATATTTAAAAAAAAATAAATACTTGATTTTTACTTAATTGTCACTTATTGATTAATTTCCATTTTGTTTATTGGCCGGTCGAGATATACCACGAATTGCAAGTTAGTTAGGAGCTATTGTTTAAGTTACGCCGTACGCGATAATGAATACGCCGTGCGCGGCGAATAAGATTGAATTACCAATTTTACACGCGCGTCTGTCGCACACACTCGCGTCGAATTTGTTTGCAAAATATTAGTAACCGTGCCGAGTTTGCCATTGCGTTCGCGGTAACACGAGCCATCGTATTCAGTGAAAGCAAGCGACAGTTCAATCAGAATGCCATTACCACATATCCGGCGATAATGAAGCGGGATTATAATCGCGGCACGTTTGGCGCTTCTGTATAACGCGATCGTGTTACGTTCGTCAATATTCCTTTGCCTTTCTCACAGATATTGCTTGACTGCACAAGCTCTGCTGTTTCCTGATAAAACCTCTCTGTCTAACATGATTTCTTCTATAAATTTATTAATGGGGGAGGGGGGGAAGAAATTGAATTGTGATTAGGGAAATGGCGCAAGGAAATGATACGATCAAAGCGCAGATTGTATTCTCTTACATAGCTCTTCCTGTATAATCGTATACTAAATTGTCTAAACGTCAAGTTTGAAACATAACTTTGTAAAACTTCAACACTGAACTGTAATTACCGTGTCTCGATCATTCGCCGGTTACATCGGCAATAACGTCCTTTTTATCAATCAGCGCACACTGCTAATTAATATAAGGCAAAAATCGTCGTTGTAAACATCGTATATGCGGCAAGAATATTGTAAAATGAAATGAATCCGAAATGAATCGTTGGCTATAATTATATCATGCGACTCGAAAATTATCGCATGCGTAAATTATAAAATTATAAAATCCCATCGCAATGATCTCTTCATTAGCATCCAACTCGTTGTCTTAACGTGGCTATAAAAACAACCGGTTTTATTATGCAAAAAAATGCCATCCTTAATCAGAATATATATCGAGGAAAACGAGAAAAAAAAAACTGGAATTTAGATCGTATTAAAAATCGACGATTATTCGCGAGAAGAATATATTTAAGTATTGGTAAAAATCAATAAAACGGTAATAGGAAGATGTAAAATAACCGGAAAATTATTAAAAAAAAAAAAGGATAGATTTATAAAAAAATTCCACACACTCAAGATAAATTATTTAAAATCGCTCTCTTGCAACACTCGTGACACTTTGTAATCAGTAATTAAGAATGATATCCCCCCATTGATGAACGTCGATCGTGTTTTGTGCCGTGTGACGTTCCTCCACCTCGTCGACGCTGAAAAGGCAGCATTGTTGAAGTTTCAAGAGACGCGTCACGTCCACAAGATTTCGGCGGCCTCACTCAAGATGATAAGCCAAAGCTCATTAAGATTATCTATGTGTACGTGGAGCCGCGCCAGATGCTCAGGAACTGTGCAGACACACTGCATTTGCACTTGGCGCTTCTTTCTAGAACTTGCCTTGTCGCGCATGTCAACGGGGAATTTTTTTTTACACACGACCATCGTGTCATGTTCCGGATTACATTGGACGATTAGCTGCTTCACCATGGCGCTAGAAGAGTCTCTCTCTCTCTCTCTCTTTCTCCCAAATAGAAGAGTTTCTGTTACAGATAAACGAAAGAATACTTTACACGCCGAAGTATGTCGTGAAACTTTTCCAAGCCATGTGTTTTACCGATATTGAAAAGTGAAAATTAAGCTGAACGCGCATTAAAAATAAAATGAAAAATCATCGATTCGGTAATATTCTATTTTTTGTAAAAAAAAAAAAAAAAAAAAAAAAAATACGTTGCATAAATTCTTATGAGATACACTAATACATACAACGGATAATAAATCATTGTTATATATATATATATATTAACGCTCCTAAAATAATCTCATTCAATTCTATTACATCGCCGCTGCGCCTCTCATATGTCTCTGCCCCTTAAGACGTATAATCATCGATCTGTTTCCTTCTACGACAGAACGATAGTTGGTGTATACGGATTGTATCCGGTGCTGTCATTCACGAGACGCGCCCGTCTCTTCGGCGTGCTTTCATTGACGCCACCGACGTATTAAAATCCGACACTGCTCGTAAACATTCGCACGCTTCGCGTAGCGGCCCGTGATACGGCATAAGCGATAACCGCGGTCCGATAACGATACGACGATATTGCACGGGCGGTTTCAACCACGTCGGGTGACATCGACTAATTATTGTTTTCCTTCCTGGTATTCCAGCCGACCAACAGCTCGCTCCTTCTTCCTCTCTTCCTCGCTTGTCAGTAGACCGACAGACATACGAGAACTGTGAGACTCGTGCGACGAACACGAAGCGCGATGATCGATCAGGGGGAATAAATAAAAACTTCCGCGCGCGGGCTCTGAAGAGCCCAAGAGCTTCTTCGAAGAGTATATAGTAGACGGTATCATCGTATCCGATGTAGAATAATCATTTCCAGGACGATCTCTTCTCTCACTATATAATTTACAAAGATAAGAAAGGAAAGGAAAATTAAATATTAAAGACTCGTGAAAAAAGAAATGACGCTTGATTATTAATTTTTACTCGAAAAAACAGAAAAACAAAAAGCGAGATAGATATATTTTTAAACGTATTGAAATTAAACTTTATAAATTAAGTAATATAAAGTAATTAATTTGCGCCATTTTTACGTTACATTAAAGTGTGTAATGATAATGTGATGCGCAGATTCTTTAAATTTAAATTTTTTAAAGTTTTTAAATTTATAAATGTTTTTATTTACTAACAATAAATAAAACTTTTTGTCTTTCTCGCCTCTATTTCCATATTAATTAAAATCTCCGTTCAGAGATCGGGAGCAATTAGATAACTTTTTTTAAAAACCAAGACTTCTCTAAAAGATCAAGAATCTTGATAATTTGTTTTGGTATTGTCTTGATAATTAATATATATATGTATATTCATATATATAAATGTAATCGTACCTGTATGCATATAATTCCTGGAGTGTAAAAAATTGCGTAAAAATTTAGACACTTTTTTGTTTGAATTTTTAAATCTGGGTATCTGAAAGAAATTTCAGACAAAATCCATTTTAATCATCAGTCATTCTAAAAATTGAGAAGATTTTGTCTGAAAATTCAGACAGTGTGTTCGCGAAAAAAACTGCGGACACTTCCGTCTACAAGTTGCAGACAATTTTTGTTTACGGCGCGTGTAAACTTTCTTTCAAATAGCAGTATACTCTGGAAAGGATCAAAGCTCTCGCTGCACGCAATAATTATGGCCCTCAAATGAAGCAGATACAAATTTCTTTCCCAAGATACTCCTCGTCTTTCCGAAATTACGAGTGATTGAGTTTCTCAGCCTCATTTCCCACGCACGTGGTGCAAACTTGCGATGCACCTTCGCCCGCTCCGCTCGCCGTTTACGATCGCCGATCCGCGATCTTCTTCGCGTGCACGTAAAAAGAGGTAGCTCGCTTTGTCCCCCCCCCCCCTCCCTTTCTCGCTCTCTCTCTTTTTTTTTAAGTTTATTACGGTTGATTGGCGAGGCCAGGACCCCGATGCACGATGCTTTGCGGCACGAACGATGCATGGCATCGGCATCCTTTCTCGCTCAAGATAAAGCGTCGAGGCGGCGAAAAGGGCGAGGTATAAGGCGGATGGAGAAAGTACCCGACAAGTGAAAACGTTTCGAAAATGCATTTGCAAATCTTCGGCTGAAGATTAAAAGTCGTCGTGATAGCCGATCAAAAGATAAAACAGAGTTATTCGGTTGGATAAGAGAGGTGTTGAGAGAGGAAAAGAACAAAGTGTTGGCGAAAGTTGGCGAAAGAAGGAAGCGACGTGTGCCAAATAAGCATTCACGTATCAGCTGTGTAATTTTAATCAACCGTGAAATATAATAATCCTATTGCTTATTTCTTTCATTTGACTTGAAAGATTTTATTATTATTAAATTTGCATTAGCTTCGCTTTCTAGAAAATTATTTTTCGTACTGATAATATCTCTGTTTTCCTTAATTTCTCTCACTATATATTATATTATACATTCATATGCATGCGTATATCTGCTTATACAACACACATTTCTGCTATTTTTAAATATTAAATTTATACTTTTAATAAGCAATTTGCTTTTTCTTTTTTCATCATTCAAGAATATCTGAATATATTAAATATATTTATCTGAATATAATATAATATTTAAAAGAAACAAATATTATAAGAATCACATAATGAATAAACCTCTTTGCGTAAATCTTAACTTTCTTGTATCTTCCAATAAAGCGCGATAAAACAATATCGCGAAACCCCTGCGAGATAAATTTACCGTAATAAAAAAACAGGACAGAAGTGCGAAGTCACCGCGTCGCGGTAGCAGCGGAGTCTCGTGAAAAAGAAACGGAAACGCGAGAAGGAGACCGATGGCGCGGGAACAGCAGCAAGAAGAGGAGGCGGAAAAGGAGGCTGAAGAAGAAGAAGAAGAAGAAGAAGAAGAAGAGGAGGAGAAGGAGGGAGGAAGGTAGCGCCGAGGATGAAAAAAACGCGGTTTGTGTTCACGGCTCGGGCGGCTCGGACGTGTGCGAGTCGCGTGTGAGGCTCGCGCCTGTCGTTGTCTCTGTCACGAGCACGGGCCCGGGCGACGGGCGACGGGCCCCGGCTCCTCGGGCCCGCACTGTTGCGGTCTCCGTCGGGCCCCGTGCCGGCTGAAGGGCCCCCGTGTGGGACGCGATGCCTCGCCTCGTTCTCACGGTAGCCTCCGACGAAGGGGGCCCCCTTTTGCTCGCTTCCTCTCCTGCTTTCACCTCCCCTTCGCCCCTTCGTCGCCGCCAACATCGGGGCTCTGCCTTCTCTCCTCACCCTCCGTGCAAACGCTCTCTTCGGTACCTACTCCCTCCTATTTTCCGGACTGTGCGCGACGCCATGACTCGCGTGCACGCGTGTGCGTGCCGCGCCAAGCACGCGTCTAGTTCCTCCGAAAGGTCCGTCGAATTTTTCTGAACGTCGCGAGTGTATTATATCGAGACCGTAAGTGTCAAACAGCTCGATGTCGTGACATATATATCATTAATTGATAACAGAAAATCGTAACAAATCATATTTTATCAAGTTTCTTTTAGATGATTTAATTCCCGGCACAATTCATACAAGAGCGAGAATTATATGTAGAATTTTTTTTATGTATATATAACACATAGGGAACACACTCGAGGGAAAAAGAAATAGACAAAATATACATATATGCAAAATAATATAGAATAAAATTATAAATCAAATTTCGTTCTCTCTCCAAAAATAAATTAGAGATCGTGAAAAATTATTTTTTCCAATAATAAAGATATAATTATAATTAATAATGCAGTCTGTTTGACATGGAAGGCAATATTTGCCAAAATGCAATATTACTGATGAAAATAATATTCGATTTTTTTTTTTTTTTTTTTCTTTAGTGTAGACTCCCTAGAATGAAGACAAAATATTAATTAGTAGTTCCTGTAGCTTGACTTCTCAATAATCAGGATAATCAAGATTTTTAATCGCTACTTTTAGAGAAGCACTGAAAGTACATCCTATATCCTATAATAAATGTGTCTCGTTTTCCCAGATATCGAACAATAAGAATAAATATTAATCCGAGATTAAAGAAGCACACATATTTGCATCTCTAATGGAAATATTTAACGAATAACGAACGAGATTTATAAAAGAAGAACGAAAAATTTCAATGTTAATTTAATGTATCGTGCCTGTCGTCTTCAAAGATTTAATCGACGCGTGATCTGAATGCAGATGGGATAAGGGAGCTGCATTAAAAATTGCTACGTTCCTTATGCGATAGCATTCGATAATTGAAGATCTTGGGAGAAGAGAACGAACGTATATTAAGGTGGGTATACACTTAGCGAACGGACAGCGAATGCGAAAGTCTTGTGAAACGTTTTTCTCGCACAAATTGTCTTTAATGTACCGTCTTATGAGGGAATCGAGCCGAATGCGAATCGAACGTTTTGTTCGCATTCGCTTTGGCGTATATATCTGCTGAATGATAACAACGAACGTTCGCATGGGCTGTTTGTTCGCTAAGTGTATACCCACCTTTAGCAATCGTTGCGCGCGTCAAGATGTCCAAATATAATAAAATGCACGTGCGATAACTGTCCGTATCTATTAAATTCCTGTCTTAATTAAGGATTGGCTACCGAATTATGCTAACGTAAATATACGTATATTCCTTTTGCAACGATAATGCAAACATAGATACACACATACACATTTCTGTGTATATGTATATGTACGTGCGTGTGAGAAATTGCTCTCATCTTTTTAAATCAGGTTCCAAAGTTTTTTTCTCTCTCAACTGATTTGCAAAGTGTCGCACACACGGAAAAGAGAAAAAATCCGCGTGTTGTTAAAAGTAGATAAATTCAGTAACATATTAAATGTTTATATTAGCGCAATTTAGGGTAACATTAATAATGGGGGGAATGTTAAACGCAACAATAACATTCCTATTCCCACGACTAACCCCCATACGTGTTTTTAATATACGATTATACATTGATTTACACACAATTCTCTTCGAGAATAAATAAATAGTAATAAACATATGATAAACATCTGTAGTGAAAGATTGCACGGTAGGGCAACAGCAATAACATGAAACGTCGCGGAAAGATACATTCGGGGACCTTCTGGTTTTTTTTTTTTTTCCATATATGTAATACTACTAGGGTTGCACGAGAGACCCAAGACAAGACAATATTCGCAAAAATATTGTATTGGTCTTGAAAATTTTAATCTTGTCTCGTCTTGCCTTGATTTTTATTAACAGCTTTTATTTAACACTAAATTATTTGCCAGCTTGATAAAAAAAAAAAAAACAGAAAATAGTAAATACATCTAATTTCTCGATAAGATCAAGAATCTTGATAATTTGTTTTGGTATTGTCCTGATAATTAATTTAAAATCTCGTCTTGATCTTGTCTTGAAATTCAAGACTAGATCGAGACGAGACCAAAACTAGTCTTGGTATCTCGTGCAACCCTAAATACTGCTATATTGCTACTCAAAGCTCGACGCTGGCGAAAACATTACGGCATGCAGAGCAGCATTTCGGCGTTTTACCGGGACGCTGCATACCCTCGCGCAAAATTTCAATTTCCGGTCCAGCCGCGACGAAGAGTCTCGTATCCGCCAGTATCGTAACGCGTCGTAAAACACGCGCGATCGTATCCCTCTTTCGTGAATGGAAGAACCCCCGTCGCTATCTCCCCGTAAATTCGCCCGGGGCCGGACGATCGGCCCTCCGCCCTTCATTCACGAATACGAAATTATTGGGAATCAAAGCGCGCGATGGACACAGTTGACGGCACAATGCGCCACGTTGGTGAATGAACGCGCGCTCGTGTATATACGCACGTGTCAGCACGAGATGTCAGAGGGACTGGCGGCGCAGCGGGTGGAGCGCGTAAAGGGGGAGAGTGTCGATAGGGCCCCGGGATATAAGCCGTGTCCTCTCTCCACTAAATCCTGTCTCATTGTTGCCCGATAAATATTCATGAGCGTCTATCGCGGGGAATCGCGGTTTGAATGAGCGCAGGTGCCCCGTGATCGTGGGAATTTCACTCCGGTTTCTCTCCGGCCAACGGAAAACCGATAGCAGGTGGCAGCAAGGGCGGACGCGAGGGGGAAGGAATTCCGCAACGGCGGCCGGGCCGACGATGGAGTCATTATTGCGGAACGCGTCGCATTCGGCCGGATTCGAGCTGAGTTAATGAACGGTTCACTTAAAAGTGAATTTATATACGATTCGCTCTTGATCATTCTGAACGAATCATTCGCGCCGCGAGACAATTGTATATGATGTCTCTGCGGAAATACTCGGATCAAAAATTGGATATGTTTTAATTGGGATATATAAGCTTTTGTTTTCTCATACACGCGATAATATTATTATCCACGTGAAGCCAGAATTTTATTATGTAATTCAGGCTCTCATATACGTGCGTAAGTTACACAAGTATAATTATGCATGACATCGCAGTTGTCCCGTTAATGCGGAGAATCGCTGAAAATATGAAAGATTTAAATTAATGTCATCAAATTTGTTCCCTGTGCGCGATCGTATAAATGTTTACGTTTTACATTCGACACTTAATTTCGATTATAATTCTTCGATTCGGCTAATCATTATTTATTTCTCCGTCGCGTGCAATAATAAAACGCATTCACTTCGATAATAAGGATAATTCTCTCTATACGCATAGACAAAACTCGATCCACGCACATCGTGTACGATGCTCCGGTCATTTTTGCGGCTTGCCATTTATCCCGCGTATTTCCTGCATATTACTATAATACTATACACATATTATGAATAATAGACATCTTGTGAATAAAAAATTCGAGAGAGAAGGGCTTCCCCATCGTATACAATACAACAAGGAGATCAGATCACTTTATCCTCTCGGATAATCGCATTGTTGGAAAATTTCTGGTGATTTCTTGTTAAAAAATATGCCGATAAAAATTTGCGTATGAAATATTTAACACATTCATGTATTAATTTAACATATTGTTATTATGTTAATTAAACTCAAATTATTCAAATAACTGAAAAAGTGAAAGAAAATAACACACTGCGTACGTATTTTTAATTTTATACAATAAATATGTTTCGCGCGTATATTATTAGCGATATGATTTATCTATTAAAATTTACAGAAAAAGAATATTGATTTTATTTTACAATACGATTGACAGTGATTATAAACGTCGATAACATTTTTCCAAGTTAATTTTATCATTAAAAGTATGTTGATTTGACACTAAATTAAATTAAAAATTTAATAAAAATTAAATTACTAATTGTTAAATTAACACGAAAATTTCTGACCGTTTGGGAATGCGATATATGGGGGGAGGGGGGGGGGAGGGGAAACCGAGATCTTCATTTTTGAAGAACGACGTATCATGACGTATCGGAATTTTGCGATACACAACGTGATCCTCGGTAAGTGACTTTCGCGGGTGAAAGTTTCCATGGCGGAGTCGTTGTAATCAGTTTTGGGACTCGAAATAATTTACGGTCAATATTATATGCGATGCACGCACAAAGTAGCTGGCCGATTGTAAGCCGATACACCTTGACTCGATCGGCTTAATAGGACGGTGGGCGCGTTTCGTCTTAAATTGCAAGCCGGCCGACATGCCGTTCGAGTGAGGTTTCTTTCTGTTTGGCGCGCTAACTCGCTTAATTGCATCGCCGTTCACTGTCATTATGCATGTTGCAGATTGGTAATTCAGTTACAATTTCTCTCTCTCTCTCTCTCTCTCTCTCCTTTTCTCTCGATATATTCTTAATATTATTCAATATACTTAAATATATATATAAGATGCATTCGTCTGATTCTTTTATCCTAAACAAAGAAATGACAAATGAAATAAATGCCGGAATAAATTAATAATTCGTGTCTTTCTTGCTCTCCCTCTATTTAAGAGCATTCTTAAGATGCCGGAATCTACGAAAATGACAAATATAATCGTGCGATAAAAATTAAGATTAAAAAAATTTTCTAGAAAAAGAAAAATAGATTATCGCTGATCATATCTTTTATTCTTTTTTTTTTTTTTCCTAAATCGCTTTAACAAACTGATCAGCTTTTATAACAAGCGCTTCTTTAAAGTTTCCTCCCGTTTCTCGGATGAGCAATTTATATCGCTTGACAATCTCAATTACAATATATCCTTTTCTCGCGAGATACGTTCGACGTGTCGCGGAAGGATGCACGTGTTAAAAAAGAATTTTAATTGACTAACATCACGCATCGAGCCCGTAATTAACGGGGGCCCGTCCACGCGCTCGCGCGCGGGAGGGGGGCAGGAATCCGTCAAAGTGCCCATTTTTCCGAGAGATGAGATGATATGACGATTGGAGCGTGGGCGTCATCGCCTGAAGCGATTCAGAGCGTAAGGAGGAGTCGTCGCCGTTGAAGGGGCCTTACTCTCTTCTCCGGTGATCGCGGGAGCGGAACACGAAGAGCTTCCTGAAACGCTTCAGCGACGGCCGTTCCGTTCCCACGAGACGCCCGGATCGTCTAAGGTCGATACGCGTCTAACCGACGTATTCGAGGCGACCGCTAAGGATCGTAACCGATAATCCGAACGCGTCTGAAGCGTGGCCGACGCGTGGACAGAGATCTCTTTCCGGGTATTACGTGCGGATTTGGACTCTCCAATTTTTATTTCATACGAGAACGTAACGTTAAGCTGTAAAGGGGAGACCTGTCTGTGTCCGATGCGTAATTAGGACTTTATTATACGATGTAACGTGACATTAGCCGGTTATAATTGTATTGTACGATGATTATTTCGCTAATTAATTTTCTAAATTTGCGATTGGAACATCGTCTCGTATACGCTATAATCTTCGAGCTACGTATAATTTTCGAGAAGCGACCGATCTCGCCGCACTCGTTACAACATCGATTAAAAGCTCTTTTCGCTCGCTCGCAAGGCTAGATGGAGGACGAGATATGAAATTCAGAAATTCCACCCGCTTCACACGTGGATTGTCCAAGGAAACCTGTTTCCTCTCCTTCCCCCCTCACCTCCCCTGCCCAACCTCGTCACTCGTTTCGCGAGAGCGGCGTGACTGACACGTGGTTCGCGCGGTTGCCGGCGAAGCTCGAGATCTCCTTCTCGATTACGCGTGCTCGTCCGTCACCTTGGATCGGCTCTCACGATCTTCATAATGCGAAGAAGATTACGGCCGCCGGCACTTCCTGTTTTTGACGGGGGGGAAAAAAAAAAAGTAGAAACTCCGCGATAATGCACGCATTATCATCGTTCGCCTCGCGCGCGCAACGTGGAATTTGCGCTCGTGCGCGTCGCGCACCGTTTACGCATCATAAGCCGTTTAACCGACGATTTTCAGGAAGGCGAAAGGCGGTTTATGCAAATAGACGAAATGCATCTTGCAGAAATTCGACGATGAGTACTATATAATTTCCGAATATACGGCCGGCTATCAATCGAGAACGATGCACTTACCCGATTTACCTGGCATTACGGTTATAAAATTACACGCCCCTTAAAACTCTCTTATGTTTCGTGAAAACACTTTACGTATAATATCTGTTGTCGAAGGTCCTAGATAGTATAAAAAGTTTGCGATATAAGTTTTGAATGTTTGCAATTAATCCGAAATTCTAGAATCTTCTCGATGAGAATAAAAGTTTAATGATTAGTAACACATTTTTATTAATTTTTTTTTCGGTCACGTTCATTTTTGATCAATCTATCTCTTTTTAAAGATCTCTTGATGTAACGTTGACACGAGAGATAACTAAGAGAGTCTGCGCGAAAAATATCCGGAATTTGTGTCAATCGCGTGGATGATAAAACAAACGATTCATCGATCAAATTTTGTAAGAATGTACGTGTCATATGTCAAATTATTGACAAAAGCATGAAAATTTCGTAGACTGTTCTATTATTTCTTCAGAGTATCCGTGCAAAATCCGAACACAATTCTCTTAACGGTTTGGAAATTTATTTAAATTTAAAGTTAGCATCGATTCTAATGGAAAATGACATATTGTAGCAATTGTTTGATAAGGAAAAAAACATTGACAGGAAAATAAAAATTTTCACGTATATAAGGAAATCTCTAATAAATATTTACTTGTAAGTAAAACTTGATTTAAATCTCCGCTTACTCGTTTCAAAGTTATTTGCTAAAAATTATAGAAAAATATTATCTCTTCCCTCTCTTTCTTTCTGCAAATTATTCGTTCATCTTGTTTTTTGCTGTTAATTTCACGGGGCATTCACGATCAAGAGTTCTTGATCATAAATTAGAAAAAATATTATTTACAATTATTTTCTTTTACGAAGACCAATAAAAACCATATTATTTTGTGATACTTTAATTCTTTTTACAATCGAAATTTATTCATTTGATTTTTCAAACAATATAAACGTAAGAAATATATTTTTTTTTTAATTTTAACAATTTTTTGCTATTTTGAATTGTTTTTGTAATCTACATTTTACGTCGCGAATTACACGACGACAGTCACGTGGCAACTTTTGCTTCTGGATCAGATGATCGAAACGAACTCGCTGAGGAACTGATGAGATTATTCCCGTAGATGACACAAAGAGGGGACGCATCCAGAGACGTCCCGAATATCCGCGGGGTTTCCTCCGAGAGAATCTCGGCTCTGATGATCGTCGGACTGGAACGGTCGCGCTTTGGTAGCACAAGTCGAAGGCAAATAAAGTGCCACGAGCCTGTATCGAGCGCTCCCTCGATCGAATCGATCCGCGTTTTTCTGACCCCGGCTGTTGCGCGATTTGTTCCAGGAACGAGCGTCAGGCTCGATGGGCGAACGACCTTTCGCGACTGTTCGCGCTTCTTCTGACACAGACGGAGAGAGATTTTTAATTATTCGCTTCTTTGTTCTATCATGCCTCGAGATAAAACACGCTCCTTTTCCTGCACGAATTAATTCACGGCTTGCACAACGCGCACGATATTCGCAAAAGATGGCGCAAATCGAATGTAAAGCTAATTAAGGACAAATGGCCCGCGACCAATCGCCGTTACACGAGCGAGCGAGAGACAGCCCCGTCACGCACCTTTTCCTCTCGCGATCGGAATTTTTTTTGCCAACCAGAGAGAAACGAACGCCTTTATAACACACACAAATGCCTTCGGCACCCTACAATTATAATATTTACATACATACAGACATACACTTATCGAGACGATCATTCCGCGCGCCGTCTTCGATCATCTCGAATTGCCCCGAAGCCGCGTTCATGCGCACAAGAAAAAAAAAAAAAAGAATAAGAGAGGGGAAGACGAGGGGGGGGGGGGGGGAGAGAGAGGAAGGAAGGGACCCGAATCTGGCCGTTACGGCTGAAGGAGCGTGGGAAGGCAGAAGTCGCGAATCCTTGTAAGGAACCGTTGTATTTCCTGCGAAGGAGGTCCTCCGTCCACCTGACGCCCTCCCTTCGTCCCGGCCCGTGAGAAAGATCGTCAGGGCCTCGGTCGCTCGCTGTCCCCCCTCCCCTCATCCCTCTCTCTCTCTCTCTCTCTTTCTTTTTGTCATTCTCGCTAACGGCCACGCGAGCAGCACGCTTTCAGCACGTTTCGACGACGACGTGGGAAGGATCCCGTGCCCGACAATCCGATCCAGCTATCTTCTTTCCTTTGCCGCGGTAACGGCGACCCATCCAGGATATAGCGGGTTCCCGATGTAATCGCGAACGACAACGGATGCTCGTATAACGTTCTCTTAACGCTTCTTGTAACGTATTGGAAAATGTCGAATCATTAAGAGCGGAGGCAACGTTAAAAATAGCACAGATCTTGGATTTTGATGTGGTTGACAGTTATTTGTAGAGGCAAATACTTTGACAGATACATACAGGAATGTGTTAAAGGATTTTAAGAATAAATGAAGAAAGTCGAAGCATCCGTCGTGAATTAACGGCCGCGATGTCATTCGTGTCATTCATTATTCCCGCGAAGATTCATAACATGGATATAAAGGGATATTCGATACCCGATACAGACATCGGGTGGGTAGCTGGTTTAACAGGATTCACGAAAACACGAAAACGCCGCTGGCGTGCAGGAAATTGGGTCAGTGACGTCATGACGAGAGGCCGCTGAAGACGAAACATTCGGAGGAATAAAAGGATGCGGGCAATCCGTGTTGCACGATCTCTACGGTGGTTATTTTCTGAATCTCTCGTGGGAAACGGCTCCCCCGCGTCGGCTCAATCCCGTCTGGCAAAAAACGTGTCTGCGCGAATACCGAAATGTCTGCTCGGTAGAAAAATACACTCGCGACGCTCGCGCGCATGACTCGGTTGAAAAAAAAAAAAAAAGAAAAAAGAAAAAGAAACCTTCCGTTAACAGCCGGATAAATTCGCCGAATAATGCAACCGGTATCCGGTACATTTTGCGCGGCCAACATATTTATTCGAATCATATAAGGCAACATCTCGCGGATGTAAGACTGTCTCTTAGGATCATCCGGTATATAATAAGAAGATACGTGTCATTGAACGTTTACAAATATATATATAAGAAAAAAGAACGTAATTAAAAATTTAATAAAGATGTTCAAAAAATATAGCGAAAAGTAATTTCTCTTTCTAAGGATCCATGATGCTTTTCATGCAGGACAACAATGCCACAATTCATCGCTCGATCCATCAATTGCGGTGAATTGTCGCGGGTCAGCGAAAAGAGTCGTTTTCATGAATCACGAAGAATAGAATAGGTAGGTAGGCAGAGGTAGAGAGGTATAGATTAGGGAGAGGAGAGGGAGGGAGGAGGGATGACATTCCACCACGAATACACGCGTGCAACGTGCGTGCCGAAAATGGTGGCAAGGGCGGGGCCACGTATAGCGTATTTCTCAGCGGGGTTTACATCTATTTCGAGGGGTGAAGAAAGGGGGGGGGGTGTCGCGCGCACCCCGCGCTAGCCACCTGACGCACCCCGACGCCGTGGGAACCGAACGAAAAACCGTAGGAATTCTCTAGCCCACAGTCGCGCGGTCCGCGTGCACGCGTGCGTGCGTGCGTGCGTGCGTGCGTGCGTGTGTGCGCGCGCGCCGATACACTCTAATATCACGGTACCCCCGATTGTGAAGAAGGGCTCGAAATTACGGCGCTTTTGTACGCCGCGCATTTGGGGATTTTGAAAATTTTATTATTAAATTTGCTTTTTCAATTCGACCACTTTGAATTGAAATAATTTCAATTTTACACAGTTTGAAAATTTATGTTTTCTTGTTGAAAAGTATGGCCGGTTAAAATTTTTTTCTGTCAAATATTTGTGTGTTAATTTAGCACATGGTAGTTGCGTTAATTAAACGCAAATGTTAAATTATTAAGACAAATGAAGAAAAGTGCAAAAATAACATAATATGCGCTTATTCTTAATTTTACACAATAGATATGTTTCATATTATTAGTGACAGGGGATTTATCAGTTAAAATTTGCAGGAAAAATGTTGATTTTATTCTACAATAGAAATGAGAGAGTGACTATATAGATATAGATCGTCAATAACATTGATGTTACACAAAATTAAGTTGTTGAGTTAAAAATTTAATAAAAATTAAATTATTAATTGCTAAATTAATACAAAGATCTATGTTGACCGTTTGGGACATGCAATTGTATGTTAAATTTAAGTCAAATTTTTTTAACTCGCTTATGATAAATAAATCTGTTAATTTTATAGCTGTGATGACACATGTTCGAATTTCCTTCTCTCTCAGCATCGGCTTTAATATTTTAATTTTATTTTATAGAATCCACCTTCCTCTTCCTACGATCAATTGCAGAGATCTATCGTTCTTTCAATAACAAAAAAAAAAACTTTATTTCTCCATCGCGCACGTATTTATTCCCGCTGAAACAATGAAATTCGTCGGCGCACGCTTCACGCACGCGCGCGGCTTACGAAGAATGAGCTGCGTGACAATATTTGTCGGCGGTTTACGAGCGGCGTGAAAGTATGTGGGAAGTCCATCGAGATTCTCGAGGGAGCGTCCGGTCTATGAACAGCCTCGTAATCAACCGCGTGCACGTCGGCTCGTGCGTAAGACAAAGCGAGAGAATACCAAGGGATATATATATATATATATATATATATATATATACGAGAACGATTGGGTTGTATATATAGACGCCAATGAGAGAGGCAGAAAGAGAGAGATTATTGTAATGCTGAAACAATGGTTCGGTATATCTGTATGTACGAGCGTGCCGCGTCGCACGAGCCTGGCGTACGCGAAATCTGCGTCTCGTATTACTGCGACCAGCAGCTATTAATCGTGCAATCTTATCTTCCTCTCTCTCTCTTTCTCTCCTTTCGGATATCTCGTATATATAGCATTTAAAAATTTTAATTCAACATATATCGCGCGTCCCAATTAATGCACACAAATTTTTATGTTAATTTAACAATACGGATACGTTAAATGGTGACTATGCTAATACCATGTTAATATTTCAATAGAAAATGAATGAAAACTTTATAGTAATTTGATAGAAATTTTCTGTAAAATCGACATATTTTTAATAACAAAATTATGTTGAAAAAATTATTATTGACTGATGAGTTTGTAGTCACTCTCATTCCTATCGTAGATTAAAATCAATATTTTTTTCCGAAAGATTTAACAGAATAATTTTAACAGATAAATCCTGTCATTAATAATATGGAATATATACTATTGTGTAAAATTTAAAAATACGTGCACACTGTGTTACTTTCCAGTTATTTTAATAATTTAACACATCTGAGACTTTAATTAATACAACGGAAAGATGTTAAATTAACATAATAAACGTATTAAATATTTAACACAAACATTTTTACCGGCATATTAAAAAAAAAAAGAAAAGAAAGAAAGACACGAATTTTCCAACGGTGTACAAATCGACAGTATTTTTTAACAGAACGAAAAATTAATACAAAATTAAAATTAACGTCATGCATTTTGTATACCGCAAAAAAATTATATAGAATTAAATAGAATTATATAAAATTATGTAACAAATAAAAGTGCGTGTAATTAATCATCTTGTACAATATAATCGTAAACAAACGATTAAACAAATTTCACGGTCTTGAAATTGTAAGTTCGAACGCTCGGAAGAAACAATCGAAGGGGAGCTTACGATCGATATCTCGAATACGAATTTTGACACGAGGCACGGAGAGAACATATGGGAGAAGAGACCCGGAGGAGAACGCGCGCGCGGAAGCGTGGGAACGGGCGCTCTTAAGCCTTCTCAAAACAAAGCACGAGCTAGCTTACACGTGGTGACGTAAGTGGGGAGCACGCGACGCACCTGACTACACCGCCGACGCCCCCGCGCAGCTCCACGTGCTCGCATCCGCCCGCACCGCGATCATCACTATTCTTGCTCTGCCCTCTCTCTCCCTCCCACCCCCCCCTCCCCACTTCTCTCACGTCTCGTATCGCACAGTGGCTGCTGACGGTTTATTAAGTCGTTACCCGGTGTCGAGTACGTTCTCGCGCGCGCAATATTTCGCGTAGGCAGCGACGCTTGAATGGAATTGGAGGATGAATCGGATAGATGTTCGTAAACTCGTAATAATATATGCGCGTTGAATTATGATTAGACGATACATAACAATTATTTATTTATTGATTTTTTTATATTGAACACTTGTCACGAATATAAATACGAAATACTGTTTTTAAAGTTGGAACAATTATACTCGGAAATGAATATTGACTCTTGAAAATTAAAAATGTGTTCAAAGAAATGGAGATAAAAAAAAAATATAGATAATAATTATTTATCGGAGACAGAGATTGGCCGCTGAGTAATCGCTAAATACGAGAATCGAGTGGCACGCGCTGCGGTTAAATACACGGCAATGAATCGTAATTACACTGTCGCAGTTAAGGCGACATTGAATGGTGCTCGTGTATCGAGAAGGACCTTGAATAAATCGTACGAGACCGCCTCTATATTCGAGCCTACGGTCGTGATAAATAACACGCTAATTATGCACACGTGCGGAGGACACATTGTAATTACTTTGCAATCGTCACGCGCGCGCAAAGTTCACGAGGCAAACAAGCACCGGATATCTAATCATACGCGAATAGCTCGTGCACGAATCAAAGATGCGAGGAGATTACCTCGCTTATCGATGGTTGCTAATTATTATATTTCACACGACTACACACTCTCAGAAAGGATTTCCGATAACGAGACAAAAAATATTCTTGACATATTTAATCGTATCGCAACCTTACGCGGTATAAAAATAAAACAATTTTAAAATTAAATCGATAATTCCTTTTCTTCTCTCTCGAATTAAATAAGATTGTCTTACTATCTTGAGACAAGAGTGACATATACAAATCTCTAAGCTTATACAATATATTCTTGCATTTAGAATAACTCGATGTTAGATCGCTACAAATTTCCATCTTCATCTTTGTGAGAAAATTAACGGGATTAACCCTTCTAGATTTAAGAATTTTCCATTTAAGATTAAAATATTCCTTTTTCAACGATAAATATGATTGTCGCTGTATCGATCCTATTTTATGATAGATTGAAGATTAATGGCATTAGATCCGGAAATCTCATGTACGAAATAATATCCACGAGTTCTGTCACACAGATTAGCAATTTTTAAGATATTTTTAAAATATTTTAAAAATAATTTTGTATTTTTAGAATATTTTTAAAATAATTTTGTATTTTCGAAATATTTTTGTATTCTTGAAAATATTTTCCCCCCTGTCTATAAACTCAAGGCTTCTCTTGTTCTTAAGAAATCAAAATATAATTGCGCGATTATTTTTCATTTATTAAAAACGATATAATCAGAAGTTAAAGGAAAGTATTTTTAGAAAAATTTTTCTTAATATATATTATAAATATGCTAAATTGAAATACTTTTAGAAATTTTATTACATCTTCTGTATTTCAATCTACGGTTGTGATAAATGATATGCTATCTATGCATACGTGCGGAATATATATTGTAATTATATGCTTTTTATTTGCATAAAAAAACCATTAAAGTAAAGATTAAAAAATATATATATATATATATATTATTAATTTTTGTTGAAATCACACACACACATATAGAGGGTGGGGCATTTATATTGAGGCACTTGAATATCTAAAAAATAAAGCAAGATAGAAAGAAATGTTTCGGACAAAAGTTGTTCGGTTCTAAGGGGGTCGTAAGATGGTGCCGTTAATTTGACCTTGGGTGGAGGCACTGATTGATGTCTCTCATTTTTTCAGCTTAAGGTAACATTATTGCAAAATAAATAATTTTATGAAATATTTCATAGTTTATGTAAAATTATGTCAAAGTAAAGTAATAAAATAAAGTATAAAATATCTCGTAAATTATTAAACTTTTGGCCATCGTACCCCTATAACTTTTTATGCAGAATAACTTTTGTCTAAAACATTTCTTTCCATCTTGCCTTATTTTTTAGATATTTAGGTGTCTCAATATAAAAGCCCCACCCTGTATTTATATATATATATAGAACGATGATGGCATATCTTAAATTAAATGGAACGATATACTCGTATCACAAATGAGATGTTGTTAAATAACGTATAATTTTTCATCGTTGAACGAGAGAGTAAAGCGGACTAATTTCTGAACTCTGCTTCCACGAAGTAACCATTCATTAGGAATCCATCCGTCAAATGAATTTGATGAAGCGACAAAGCGCAATTCATAGGTGATTTAATGATTCACTTGAAGCGATTTCAGAACTTTTGCTCGTTGTTATTCGAGACGGGCCAAAGTATTTCACGCACGATTCAAGGAATCGATGTGAAATTATCGTTCTAGACACGGTTCGCGCTTCTTTTCTTCTAGATTAAATAAAAATCTCGGACAAAACGTATAGACAAAGAGCTCTAGCCTTATTAAATGGACGACGATAAAAACATAACTACCTGTCCCGTACTCTCAGCGAGATCTCCTTGAGATCTGTCCTCACGTAGAGAGAGAAGACGGGGTCCTTAGCCTTACGCGTCGTGTCGGCGTTGTATTGGTTACATAACGCACACGCAGCCACTCGCATGAATGAATACATTCATAAAGACAGTCCGGCTTGCTGCGCACGTCGCATACATATGTGCATACACACACACACACACACACACACACACACACAAAACGTACAACGCGCGCGCGAGTAAGGCTGCAATCTCAATAAGAAAATATGTCTATTATGTTGTTACAATAACGATATCAATTCATTGACCATCGTGGCTCTGTGAACGCAGTCTATTGTCTCCAAACGACGTTGGGGTATCCCATGTACTCTGGGTGCACCAGAGTAAATCATCCTCGAATAATTTCGTCTCCAAAATCTGAAGCTCAAGAGAGAATCTGCGAGATCGATACGTTAAATTGTTATATTTATTATTAATTATTATTATTAATGTTTGTTGGTTTTTTTTTCTGAAAAAAAAAATTGACGATAAACAAATAATGAATTTCACGAAAAAAAAAATAACGTTATTAATAATTTCTGTATATTTAATATAATCTAAATTCGATAACATTAATTCTATATCCTTTTAGCTGTATTCGTGTAGAAAATGTAGAGCCGAGACTATTTCGAGACATTAATCATCGTCTGGTTAAGATGACGATTGTTTAACGAGACGGAAAATCTAAACGAATCAAATGTTTTGCCTCGTGGTGTCTTTGCTTCTGAAGACAATTGATACGGTCATTCTCTATCACGGATCGTACTTCCTCCAGACAAAACTGATATATGATGTTTTAAGTGACGGACTACCCAACCAGTAATTGAATTTAAAGGGCGGAAGCGAAGAAATCTGGTCCCCTTTCGTATTAACCTAATCAAGGGCAGTTGTCGGTACCGCCGACTGTCGCGGTCACAATAGAGACATTAAATTGTCAGTACGGATTTATTAAACCCTGAGCGTGCAACCGTAAAATCGTTTACATCTCGAATGATTCACCACATTATTATATCCGATAACTCGTACGATATTTAAAAGATATCGTGCGTATGTCAAAATGGCGCATTCTAATTTTCTTAATTTTTATTTGATAAACTAAAAACCTGTGAGTTTTCACAAAGCTTACGATTTTGTACTTGATAAATCAACAGAGAAATACACTTCCTTCCTGTGTATTATCGAAGCAGCAGGTGCTTGGCAATCTCGCCATTCTCCTGTTGCCGTAAATTATGCACGCCCGCTACATTAGCAAAGAGACTCTTGCGCATCGGCAGCTTTGACTTTTTATTATCGCCACCGCCAGCGGTCAGCCGTCATACGAGTTGCCATTAGGCGTTCGATAATAATTTCGATATACGCGAACATCTCGGCGTTCTCGGTACGATGACTTGTCTATAATTTAGCACGACCGGTGCAAGCGTTCCCTTTCTTTCGGGCTGTCATGCCGATACTTACTCCTTCCTTATCACTGAATTTAAGACAAGTTTTTACCAATACTGTGCTTTTTGTATACCGTGCGTATGATTTTGCAAAAGTTAAAGGAGCCGAAATAATGAGTTTGAGGCAATCTGTGGCTAATATATATAAATAAACGAAGATGATTATAAAAAATTATAAGATTTTTATCGATATGACTATATAGTAAATGAAAAATCAATTTCGCGAAGAACACATTATTTTTTTTATCAGCGTCTCTAAGAACAATTCTTTACACATTAAGGCAATCATCGAAACATACATGCATATAGATATGTAATTTTTTCACTTACTTGTTTATACACTTGAATCCGTTTATGAAATCTAACGTCCTCTATAAAATTCAAAATACCATATTTGCATCGAGTTGCATTAAAAAGAAATTTTATATTTAATTTTTGTATTAAAATAAGCATTAAATTTAACGTTAGATTTTTGATACAGTTATTTTTTAAAGTTATATTTTTATATATTATTTTTATTTTCTATATATATATGACTTATATCTTTGAAATAATTATTCTTTTATAAATTTATATATATATATATATATATAATTTAAGCAAGTAATTCATCATATAAAATAAAAATTATTAATTATTGCAATAAACTCTATTTGAAATAAGATTATATAAAATTAAATCTATATATATATATATTATTGATGGGCAAAACAAGGATTAATAATGCATGAGGGAAAAAGGATCGATCATATGGCAGCATTAGTAATCCCGCGCGTATAGTGAAAAATTGTTTATTAAAGACAAAATCTCATACAATAAAATAAATTCGCACAACCGTGGGAAAAGGCACATAATGAACTTGGGTTCTTAAAGAACCACGGACGTGTGGAAATGGTACGTTTACCCGTATATAAGTGCGCGCACATAGCGTACAAGACGAAAAGATTGGAACATCGATTTGAAATGAGCACTCGCAGCTTGGCGTTTCTTTCGATGTCGATATTATCGATGTAAATACGACGTGCGGAAGGAAGGTTACCATTTAATAGTTTACTTGTTCCAAGTGATACTTGGTCTTGCATAACTTTTGTAACCGGGAAATACCTTCGTCCCGATTATCGCCGTATTTGGCCTCCCACGCGTCGAACAACATATTATAGTATCTCGGAATCTCAAAGTACTGCAAGTACTGGTGACTGGTAGTAGTAGGAAAGATCTTCTCGAATCTACCTAATTGTGTCAGCTCGTCCTCGTAAGTAATCAAGTGTCTGACATCGTCGGGCGTGAGATCCTCGATTATTTCGTCAAGGTAGTCGTCGCGATTTCTCAGATTCGCGTATAACGATTGCTTGTGCCGCTCTTGGTAGCTAAGTGTAGTTCGGTGCAGTCTGTAATCTTGAAACACCAGATCTAACTGGTATCTCTGGGCTAGTTTCTCCGCTTCCTCGGACGGTATGCTCGTAGGCAATTGGTATCCGGCTATATTAAAGACGTTTCTAATAAGAGGCCCCTTGACGGCAGTGTCGAGCGGCGAGGAAGACTGTAGAGAGGGCGATATATTCACCTCGAGTAACCACGGTTTTCGATTCTCATCCAAGAGAATATCGATGCCGAAAAGCTCGTAGCAACAGTACCTTGGGATTTAATAAAGTAAAATATATATTAATATGTAAATATATATTATGAAAAAAAGATTTATAAAGTAGAGAAAGAATATATAATTAATGTAAAAAAATTGTTGAAACAGCGCGAAAATATTCTACGCCAATTGTAAAACTTTATAAAATTATATAAAAAAAAATTGTCATTTAATTATTAGTATTTGAATTTTTGCATTACGTTGATTTTGAAAATATTAAAAATATCCGTATTAAAACACAGAAATATATACAATACATTAAAAAATAATTGAATTAGAAAGAATAATAATCTCTATTTCGTGGAAAAATATAAGGTTTTCTCACCTCGAAGTTGTATTGGTTCTCGTTAGAGTGTTGATAGGAGACTCGCCGGCTATCATCGTCTTGATGACTATATCCTTTATCGAGGCCCATATCTTGGCGATATTCACGTTCTCCTGCTCGAGATAGGACCATAGAGTTCTCAGAGTCCATTTATGACCGGTGCTGGAGTCCGCGCAGTCGTTGCTGGTGTAGGTCGCACTGGTCTTGTTAATGCTATAGTTGGTGAGATGCATGAAACGGTCGCTGAGGTAATTGATATCGTCATTGTATTTGACGGAGGCGAAGCGTGCGAGGCCGTCCGGATAGATATAGATCTTGAGCGGATTGAAGCTGGTGACAAGCACGTAGAGACGCAGATCGAACTTGGCACCGCGTATCAGCAACGGTCGCGACAGATATTGCTGCACGACGACGGCGCGTTTCTTTGGTATCTGCGACCAGCGATGGACCACGCGGATCCCAGTGCCGCGAGCGGAGGCCGGTGGCTTGATGATCCATTTCTCCTTGCCGCCGTTCTTCTCCCACACTTGGCGGAAGAGACGCAAGTCCTGAGGTAGCACGTAGGTGCGCGGCACGAAGCCAAACTCCCGCTTACCGTACTTCATCATCATCCGGCTAAGATTGCGCGACAATCGGTCCTTGCGGCCGATCTGGAAGGTTCCGGGAAAGTGGTTGACTTTCTGCGACTGCTTCAAGCTTTTGTAGCAGACGGACTTCATGTGCTTGCCCCAGGTGCCGCACCAGTTTTGGCATTTCTTCATCAACCGATAACCGGAGTTCATCACGGTGCGACGCACTATTATCGGTGTTATCGTGCTCAGGTGCCACTTCAAGTGCCGCGTCACTTCGTACGGCAGTACCGGGCCGGTTTTGCATTCGAACGACTGAAAGATGATGTAGGGCGCCACGTTGTCGAACAAGCTTCTACGAAACGGCAGCTTGTTCCCTTTGTCACCGTCGATCGACAGCAGATCTCCGTCGACATCGAGATCGGGCACACTCTCCTCGTCGTATTGAGTCTCGGCGCCGTCGGTGCTGCTCCCGATGCTACCGGTTTCGTGCTGATTGTAACTGATTACGTCCATCTCGGATTAGCCTGCAGCATACGGGAAAGAAGATCGTCGTGGTACGCGTGACGGCTTGTATGTCAATTCGCGCTATCGCTATTATAAATTTACTTTATTAGAAACGTTTCTAAATATTAAATCAACAAAAAAATGTGCTGTTAAAATATAATGCAGATTAATACGGAATACCGCTGTTGAATATTCTCGAGGAGCACAACTGACAGAAATCGGGATAAACATCTGTCACGGCCTGTCAAAAAGTTTGCCTCGACTCGACGTGCAATGTAATATATGACGTAATTAACATGCTTTAGGGATTATTATAAATCGATATATTAATAAGATTTTTATTAATAATTATCAATTACAAAATACTTTCTCCGGGACTGATTAATTACGAGATGTGACACTTCTTGCCCCGAGGTTATAATTATTAAGTACCAAACTGACACTGATACTTTGTACATGTTATATATATATATATATATATATATATATATATATATATATATATTATATGTTGTATATATTATATAGCTGCAAATTATTAGTAACGCGAAACAAGCAGCTGCAGATAATCGATTTACTTATCGCGGGGAAATAGATTAACGAGCCGATTAAAATTCAATTTCGTCGGCAGCTTCATCAGGGGCCGAACGAATTTCTCACAGAGATATTTTCTCTCGAAGCATAAATTATATTCTATTTTTTTTTTTTAATAAATTATTTTTCATATAGTAAAAGTTTACTTCGATTTTTTATTCCAGAAAAATTGTATAAGTCATTGATCCTTTCGACGTATAGCGTTCGATAAAAAATCGCACGGTAAGGAGAAACGCAATACACGTCAAAATACGATAAGAATTGTAAACGACCTGCGGTAACAGAAACGAATATTGCAAAGCGATAAAATATCATTACATCGCTAAGCAATTTTTATTCAGTAACGCGAATACGATAGAAACTGATCCGACTCGAATGATGATGATGCCATGCAGGCGCGTCAACATATGCATTAACGCATATGTTGGAAAACTTGATTATAAACGCTCGAGATTAAAGAAGAGAAATTTGTGTATGTGTGCGAAAGAAAAAAAATATACGTACCAATTCGTATTGTTTAAATATCAGCAGCTGTCAGCATTATGATGATGCGGCTACGAGCATCTGAAAGAAACAAATTAATTCGCAAATTATTATAATTATCTGAGAGATTCTGTACATATTGATAATAGCAATTAACGTTTCTTTGTGTTATAAAAAAATAATAATCTTGTGATAAAACACAGTCTCTCGTTCTGAAATAATTAATAAATAGAAGAATGATTAAAAAATAATTTTTTCGATGCAATTATGAAATGGCGACGATTAAGTACAATATATCACCGCAAAGAAATAACCGGAATTTATACCATAACAATAACTTTTTATTTCCATCGACTATTACGAGTAACTTACCATATATGAGAGTTAATTCGAGAATTATTTTCGTCCACATGAATTTTGCGCGGCAAAAATAAAATTATAAATATTTATATGTAAAGAAGTTAGATACACGTATGTTGTATTAATATATTTTATGTTCTCTTTATTTTACATTTACGATGTCATTATTAACAAGTTGAAAAAAAAGAAAAGTACCGCACAAAAACAAATAAAATACATTAATAAAATAATAATACTTACAATACATCACTCTCAAAAATTGTAAAATTCCTAACGTGTAACAAAATATCTAACTTTGTAACGGAATTTATTTCAATTTTTACTCAGGTTCTTCTCAGCCAATAGCTGAGCGTCTTGCAAAATGATAATTCTTTCTCAAATTCCTCGAAATAAAATTATTAACTGTTAGATTATGAAAAATACAGAAATGCACAGGAAATAGAAAATCTATCTATTCTATTGCGATAAATATCAGTTTATTTCGCGATAATGATCAACAGCTATAAAACTAAAATTATACATTATATTAATTATTATAATTTATACATACATTTGTGAGAATATACAGAGAACACAATATACGCCAGAACCGTGCCATATGATAATTGATACGAGGATGCCGAAGCAGACGTGTAAGCATGCGGTGCTGATATAAAAAGTTCGTGTTGTCGATTAATCCGCCTCTTCGAAACGCGCCTTAAGTAAATATGCCAGCCACAATGTACCAATTAAATACTCGTTATCGATCGCGTCGAGTCGGTAAAATACGTGAGTGCATTAATCGAAAAGTAAGACGGGACCTGACGAGAAGAAAGAGTTAATTTTCTTTCGTGTGCCACTTATATAAAATCAAATTAACGCGCGATGCTACAAGAATACAAGGAAAAAACAGGAAGACTGGAAAAAGTGTGAAAGCATCGCGCCCATCGATCGATGGAATTGATGGATGACTGTGGAGAAATTTTTTTCATTTATCACAAATTCCTTCTCTCTTTAAATCATAATTGTATCATCGATAAAGAAGGACTTGAATTAATTCTGATTAGCGCGCTAATCGACGTGTCGGAGAAATCGATTTTAGGTAAAAAATTTACTTCGCGTATTATATATAGATGTAAATGTTATTAAAAAAAAAAAATAAATAAATAAATCTGCGCGTAAAGATCTTTTCATCTATTTTACTAGTCATTTGCAATTTTGCATATACAGGAAATATATATGGCGTAGAAATTTCAAAAGCATATATGTTGCGCGTATCGTGTGATATATTTTTATCTATGCTATTTAAAAGAAAAAAGTGTAAGAGAGAGAGAGAGAAATCTTTTTTAAAATCAATCGCAATTTTTTTATCCACAAATTTTAACCTCAATATTTTCTGTTCGATTCTATTTTTTTAATCGTAAAAATATAACAGATACTATATTCAATTCCATAATTATTATTACTTTCAAAATTTATCAATTGTAACGAATGTATTTAAATTGAGAGCAAAATTTACTACTAATAATTTCTATAAATGTATCGCAAAATATTTCCAAGATTAATAAATAAATAAATAAATAATTGAGATAACATAAATTAATTTTTATTATAATAGTTATTAATCTTTTTATTACAAAGATTGCAAAGATTTATTATTGTAGTAGTTTATCTAAAATTTTCGCTGCGTATGCGGACATTGAAATTACTTATCTCTCTCTCTCTCTCTCATTAAATCATTAAATAAACTCGATTAATATTTTTTACTTGAATTATGATAATTTGTATAAATACAATATATATTGATTTACGTGATGTATGAAAAATTATATATGTTAAAATAATATTTTGCCGAGTGTCTTATATTGTTTTGATATGGATTCGTCATTGCGAGAAGATTAATAAAGGAGAGAAGGATACATAAATATGTGATGGTGATTATTTCAACATTATTTATCATTGAAACAAGACGTTTATTAATGATCGGGCTGCAACAGGGATGCCAAACGTCATTACGTCGAAAAAAAGAGATTCTTAAACATAACAAGTTAACACGTATACAATAGTCGCTATGCTCTTTATGAGAAAATAGTCATCTCAGGTACAAAATGGAACCCTATCACAGACTTCACTTAAAGCTGTATCACCTATGTACAATGCGATAGATTTAAACCCCATTGAGAAGTTAATATAAAGTTCTCGATATTTTCAACGAGGCATCGTAAAAATGTCGATGTTTGGAAGACAGTTTGTTTCGTCGTTTTCCTCCTTGCGTTGGCGGGAGGGAAGCTCCTCATCGCGGGAATTGTCCCGGAACGGTATTCCCATCATCGCTGATCCACATCACCAGGGTCTCCAGACTGCGTTGGAAGACTCGGAGGATTCCCCGGAAGAGCTCGCGACACTGACAGGACTCTGAGGAGGAGTGTATACGTTCTGCGGGACGCTTGTCTGGCTGGCCTGGGTCGTCTTGGTCGTCGTCGACGTGGTCGCCGTCGCGAGCACGTGCTTGGTGCCGGCCGGGCCCTCGAGTCGTCGAAGACAGCCGCCGAGATGTCGCATAAGCTGGGCACCGGCGGCGGGATGGACCGCCGCGGCGACCGGCGTCGACAGGAACGTCGACACTTCCTGGGCGCACTGAGTGAAACCGTCGCGAAATCGATCGGCGTAGCTGTTCTCCGGGGTGAGGGTGAGCCTCCTGGCGGCACGTAACGCGTGAAGATGACGTACCGTGAGCTCGAGGATGTCCGCCTTCTCCAGCTTCGCCACGTTCTCGCCCTCGGCCTGCAAGGCGGTCACCATCAGGTCCTTCAGCTCGTCCAAGCAGCGATTGATGCGGGCGCGCCGTTTGCGCTCCAGCATCGGCTTCATCACCTTGCGGTACTGATAGGTGCGCGACACTGGCTCCTCGTACTCCATGCCGCTGACAGGTGTGTAACTCGTATGCGGTGACATGACGATCACACTCTCGATCGTACTTATCACTGGTCACGAAACAAGGGATAATTCAGTCCCAGTGAGAGATCGAGTCTTCGAAACGTTGCGCGACGATGCTGGGATCACCTATCGACGATCCGATCAAGTCTCGGGGCAATCCCCGTTGCGAAACTCTCCTAACGTATATGCGCTCGCTGTTCTCGGAGTGCCGAGAATGCGTCCGAGCCCGTACGTTTTGGTGAGGGTTCTGAGTCGCTGGTGGGGCACAACCCGTTATTTATATACCGCGCGCGGTTCCCCACCAGCGCCGCGATCGTCCTACGCTCTACGGCCGAATGGCGGAGGGGTCCGAGGGGCACGCTGCTGAACCCTGCAGCCCGCGTGTACAGCCAGCCAGCCAGCCAGCCAGCCAGCCAGCAGCCGTGGCGTATCGTGGGAAGCTCGCGAGCCGGAGCGTTCCCACAGATCGGGGGGGCCTGCACAGGTTCTGTGCCGTTTGACGCCTGCCGACCGGGAAAAGGAGAGAGAGAGAGAGAGAGAGGGGGGGGGGGCAGGGGCCCTCCTTGCGAGTCGAAAGCGCGCGCGCGGGAGGGGACACCTCGCTCACCCGAGAACA
Source organism: Polyergus mexicanus (assembly GCF_030449975.1). Taxonomy (NCBI): domain Eukaryota; kingdom Metazoa; phylum Arthropoda; class Insecta; order Hymenoptera; family Formicidae; genus Polyergus; species Polyergus mexicanus. The sequence goes on from NW_027223344.1 coordinate 1,306,347, forward strand.
CACCTGCACACTGTCCCGGACGACGAGCCCTCGCGCGCGGAGAGCGAGAGGCGAGAGGAAGAGGAAAGCACACGCCACGACGCGCGACCAGCACGAGGACGACTCGCGCGGCAGAGCGGCGCGAGGACGATCGCGCCGGTGGTAGAGACTAATCGTGAATGAATCTATTGTATCTAGGAGAGGGTACGATCGTCGCGCGAGAGAGCTAGATTAAAGCGCGTAAAGAGAGAAAGGAAATTTCTCCTGATATTTTGGATTATTTTCAGACGTTACGTCATATATTGCCTAAATGATCGGGCAATTTTTCAAATAGCCGATTTGCATGTATTTTCTGTTGTAAAGATAAATTGAATAAATTGTACACATGCGGATAAGGCAAATTTCATGTGTAATAAAAATAATCAATTGTCTCTCTCTTCAAAAATCACGCACGCGAACTGAGAGATGCACGAATTTCCTCATTCGCTTATATAACTTGATTAAAAATTAAAATATAAAATAATAATAATTCTTTTCGCGTAAAAACGATAGAAATAAACACGTCATTATTCGATAAGATTATTTATTAGTGTCCTCCGTTGCGTTGGATTACGTGAATTGCAATGTGAAGAATCTTTTGTTCGATATATAAGAAATTTATAAATAAAAGATCGTGTTAATTAATAATTCTCTCCTATGAAAGTGTAGAGAGAATAAAATAAGGGATTAAGCGAGGGACGATTTTGATTGTAAATAAATTTTCCCTATAAATACTATTCGATATCTGCGATATATGCGCGACGAAGAATGAAGATTCGATTCTTCATCCATATTCAGTTTACCATTTCTGCGACGGAAGAGAATTTCGATATTCTCTCCATATATAATATACAGTTCCCAGAATAAATTCCAATACAATTAACCTACGATCTCTTCCTACTTAAAAGATTTGCATACGTCGGAGAGAATTTTGCATATTCCGTTTGAGATTAGTCCAACATTAGAGAGATCTCCTAGATGATTTCCGACAACCGGTTCCGGTGCAATCGAGTGGGCCCGGGAGCCGATGTTTTGAATTATAAACGTACGCTCTTAATGATCTACCTATTCTCGTTCAGACCCGTTCAGGCTTCGCTTGCGGGACTTAACGAGGTGTTCAGTCCTTTTGGAAGCCGATACCCCAAACAAGGCCCCGAGTTGGCCGGCCGAATATTTACGAGCCTTCGGGCCTAAACGCAAAAGCAGCTAGTCGGTTCAGAGGCGATTCGGATATTGCTGTAACGTGTCGCCTTCGTTAAAAAAAAATCCAATCCACGGCTGCCGCTCGATTGCTGATCTGTCCGAGATTACAACAGCTACGGCAATTGATACCAGTAGAATTCTGTCTGTCGGATAAACAATCTTTAGGAGGACAATCAAAAATATTCTCCATTGAGAGAGACTCGTCTTTGTAAGCTGGGATCCCCGTGTACTAGATAAGCCTGTCCTCGGATACGTTTTATCTAAGGTCTCTGTACAAGAAGAGATAGCGCGAGTATAGGGATAATATTTTAGTATCATTCTCGTCGCGCAGTAACACATACAACGCGCAAAACTGTACGAAATATTAATAATATAAATATAATTCTTTTAATATTCTAAATATTATAATACTGCGTTAATCTTTAAATAGAATTATCATTCTCGATATATATATATATATATATATATATATATATATATATATATATATATATATATAGGGTGATTCTAAATAAGTGAGACAAAGTTTAGGAAATGATTCTTTATGCAAAATTAAGAGTGGGATCTTTCATATAAACATATACTCTTATATCCCTCCTTTGGTCCTTTTTATTATTTTTTTTTTTTCTCAAAGTTTGGACAAGTTAAAAAAATGAAATGATGAACATCTGGCTTTATTTCTCCAAATTCAATTTCTCGTAATTCAAAATCTATGCCGTTTGGTACCGTGCTGTGTATGACAATTTATTTTATTTTTTTTTAAATTATTGACTTTACGAAAAAAATTAAAAGAAATAAGAAAATTTCTAAACGAATCAAGATTTCTAACGCATATTTTTAGATGATCATATTTCGACTCGTTAAAAAGATGTAATAAAAAAATTGAATAGGGGTAGCTAGTTTAGAGGAGTGTAATTCCAGGGAGGAATATAAGAGTATATGTTTATATAAAAGACTCCCCTTAATTTTCGACAAAGAATCATGTATCATATTATATATATAAATATCTCTGACAATGTGCCATATTTTTTTTAAACACGAATAAATTCATTAGACTTAGCGTACGTGTGTCGTATATATATTATTAATTTTTTATTATTTTATACCGAGTGCAATCCAGGTATCGCGACTATATATTTGTTTTTTCGTAAAGATCCTTCGATCTGTTGCTATATCTCTGCTGATTCATCAATGTCAATTTACTCTCTCCGCTTTTTTTTTTTTTTTTTTTTGGAAATCGTATTTTCTGCGAGGCAAGTACGTTCTCGGATGGACGAAAATAAAGCAGCAGCGAGCGCGCTGAGCCGGTAGAAGACCGGTAGGATAATCACATTGATTGGTCATACGAGCCGGATGTGGCGGTGCGCGCACGTATGTACGCCAATTAAGCCCCGACGAAACGAGCCTTATCCGCGGCGCTACCGGCCGGGACACCGGGTACATATTATTGCCCCACGTTAACAACTCGTTACGGTCCGGCGAATGAAATGTTGAGATATTCCCGCGGCGATTGTGCCCAGCGTGCGCTGGCAACGCGCCCTTACGCGATTCCCAACGATGGAGTATTTCGTAATTCGTTTCTGGGTAGAATGATGAATTTTTTGCACGCGTGTGCCCTTCCCCCTTCACGGCTCGCAACAAATCGTGCACTTCCTCGTCGAGAGATCGAGGAAGCTTCAAGAGAGAAATCCCGCGCGTTAAGGTGCCTTTACATGGCAGCGTTAAGCGCTTTACGCTGCCATGTAAAGGCACCTTTAACGTTACGCACGACTGTTAAAACTCGATATTTTGAATGCAACGAGTTCGTCGAACATATTAATAAGGCGTGAGATTGTTAAATTATGAAAGATTCCCCCGAATCTATTATATGAAAATTCGTGAAATCAATTTCTGCGATAGATATTTAATTAACAGATATAATTAATAGAACATTAATTACTATTAATAAATAATATTAAATATTAATAATAACAAATCATAAATAATAATTAAATAGAATATTTTAAAGCATTTTACGAGAGCGATGGATCATTATTGCGATGTAAGAATAAAATAATATCGACAATAAAATTTATATTAATATAATAGATTAATTTAATTTAATTTTGTTCAATTAATTCGCGAAAGTAGACACTTTATAATGCGCGGAACATTAGGGTTATTATGTTTTTTTTTGTTTTTTGTAAATATATCTGTATCAAGATTTATAATAAAATTTTATAATCTTATTTTTCGATAGACATGATTAAACATTGAAATAATAACAAAGTAACAATTTGATATAAAAAGCAATAATAGTATTAATATAACGTGTGGCTCGACATTAGCACCTCGAACGAGTTATTTATATCATTCTACGACTCTAATTAGAAACAATAATAATGATTACACGAGCCATAATTAAATCGAGGTCTTTCGCTGCTAGGAGCGGCCGTTCTATATCTGAGTAGGAAACGTCGATAATAAGAGGCGTAATAATTAGCGTGCAAATTGCGGCCGAGCCTGTGGGGTCGTATTTATTCGCATGAATAAAGACGAGAGAGGAAATTGGAAGGCGCGTATGATTCCACGTATACGCGAAGGCCGCGCACACAAAATAATGGGGCAACTATTACGAGCGGCTGAATTATTACGCTATCTCGGCTCGACACACACCGTTCGCTCTAATTAAGAAACGTCGTCGAGCCGCGTATAGCGAGAGGAGCGATACGACGATCTATATATAGAGAACGAGGGTACCTAGCAAGGGAGGTGAATAAAAGAGGATCGCCATTTTTTTTTCTTTTTTTTGCCAACGATTGATCGAGGCAAACCCGCGGGCAACGCAGGCGACGGAATGTCGACGCAAGGCCAGCACACGAGCTGCACACGAGCAAGCACACTTTCATGATGCTTTTCGTATGACGCCGCATACGCATTGTACGTGCGTGCGTGCTGGGGCCCGGGGCAGGGAGACAGAGAATAGCTTCGACAACTGGAGGCAAACGAGCCTGCTGCGGCCCACCTATTGTATTGACACCCATTTCAGGTTGCTCCGGTGTCGGCTCGATGTACCGTAAACGTTATATAAATCAATAATTATCCCTAAATCATATATACGTTATTTATGTGTGACAAAGTATAGATTTACAATTATACGAAATATTATTTTATTCTTATTTATTATTGCTATTTCATCATTACTTATTATTACTTATTTTACATTTGAAATACATCTCGCAAAAGTTATTCAAGTCTGATAAAAGGATATTGTCAAGTATTTAAATAATTCCCGAGTTTAGGATTTCTCGCGAACGTTTTATCGAATGATTTGGGGGATGCGAGGGAGCTGGCGTGCCAGACCTGAATGGCTGCGACACACTTGCGGGGCTTTTCGTCCCACTACGATCGGGGGAGTCTGCGCAAAACGGGCCCCTTGTAACACGGGAAGATTCCGTTCGCCGCGTTCCCACGAAGGTGAGGCAACCACCTGTGCGTCAGAACGAGGGCGAGGGCAACCCCGTGAATTGGGATGGGTGGAGGAGGAGGGGGGGAGAGGAGAGGAGAGGAGAGGAGAGGGCGAGGACGTAGAGACGCTATGATTTTCGACCCTAATTTCGATTCGGAAAAAAAAGGACCGCTGCCCGCTCAGCCCTTACGGCCGGCCGAAAAGGGTGTTAAACGAGCCGAGGTTAAGCCAAGGAACGCGCGGCAGTAGTTAGTTTTCCAATCTGACAAGCGAGGGTGAGATTGGACTTTTAAACGTTGACGCGAGAACGAGGTAGCAAACTCACTTTAACGAGATAGATAGAGGGCGGTGGGATTAAAAGGATAATGGAGAATCGTGAATTGCGCTTATCAATCGGTATTTTCAATAGCGAAAAAATTATAAATTTATTCGTTATTTAATATTCATTTATTTATTATTTAAAGTAATTCAAAATAATTAAAAAAAAAAAAAAATAAAATAAAAAATATTCAATCGATATATCAAGTACGAAATTTGAGAAATTGAAAAAGAAATTTTTTTCCCCGTATCGTATTAGAGCCGAAAGCGCATCGCGGTCTTTGAATTTGGCCGATTAAGCGCGCCGAAGCGAGTAATAAGGCTATGTAGAAAGCGGGAGGCGCTTAATAAAGTTAGTGGATCCTGCTCGGGGGCTCTCTCATTAAGGAATCGAAGAGCCTCCAGATGACTCTCTATCGCCGCGCAAGCTCCCAAGTGGCCGACTTAAATTAACTTCTATACAGAGGCCGGACGCGCCTTATTCTTTCAGACCCCGACGTCGCGGCGGGGCCCCTCGTCAACGCGCAAACGATGAGCGGGCTAATTAACGAGCACCGTCGATTAACGTTGCGGGAAAAATGTTTCACGTGTTTTTACGTTATAAGGTGATGCGTTTGTTTGTGGCGCAATCCCTCTTCATTAAAGAGAAAAATGTAATTTTTTCTCTTGTTAGAGAAAAAATTACATTTTTTCTTTAACAATTTTTTTACTTAAATAATTACTCAAGTAATTTACTTAAATAAAAATATATCAATCTACACATATATATATATATAATTTATTTAAGCAATAATTATCTTGTAAATGAATGCTCGAGAGAGAATATTTTATACATTGTGATATTAAAAGAAATTAATGTATTTACATTGTAAAACTTGTATATATTCGCGACTATTTATTCGATATCTGTCCTTGGAGCGCGCGCACCTTAACAAAGTATTCGCGCCATTAAAAGACAACGACAATCCCAAATTGCATTTACGAGCGACACGTTCCTGCGGCGGACCAAGCATTCCTATTGCGGTGTCACAAGTTAAATCCGATACGGGCGTTTCGTCGTCGAATTTTACGAGCGATCCTAACGACGTTAACGCACATGGCCATCGCGGCGCTGAAAACTCGTACGACTCGCACGCGCGATTAAAAGTGGAAGTTACGGGTTATCCGCTGGCACCGTTGCTCGACTGACCTCCCGGCCCGGTATCGGGGCGATTCGGGTGGGTACCCGAAGCAGGTGGGTTTCGAGATGGAGGTGAGAAACCGGATCCGCACACGGTTACGACGATTATACCACGAGGACTAACGGTACGGAGGATGAAAAAAAAAATGCCAACCGCGAAAATTGCATCGCGACTCTGCGCGACCTCGGCACTTTTTCACCGCGTCGAGTGACAAGCCCCGACAGCGTTACGATAACAGTACATTATGTTCCTCGTGGCTGGCCGGGCGAGGCCGAGCACGTGAGTCACATATCGTTAAGTCGAGCCAAGCAGAGAGCAGCTGGCGCGGATTCTCACCTGACGCGCCTCATAATCGTGTCCCGCTAAAACGGGTCAGGCGGTCACTTTGATACTTTATCGAGTTCGCGTGTCGCCGTTTTCGATCTCGTCCACCCCTTCCCCGCTAATTTTCATCGATGAACCTCGAATCAAACTGTCACGTCTTATATTTATGAGCGCGAGTAATTAATCCTTGCCTTCTCTCGGTCCATCATCACCACGCGATCACACCTGTGGAGCGAAGAGAGATTACGAGCGTCCGCTTTTTTCGAGCTCAGATTAGCCTATTATAATAATCATCGAAGCGTCCATTGCAAATGTCTTGTACATTTTTGTAATATGCGATTTCTTCAATCAAATTCCAACGAGATGAAAAAGTTATTAGTAATATCTTGAAAAGAAACATCAATCAGCCAAACTTGCTAAAGATGAATAAAAATTTCTCAAGAAAGATGGAAAATATTTCATTTCAAACCTTTAGAATTGCGAAGCTATCTCATAAATCGTTGCTCGTTAAAAGGAAACCGTAGTTTATCTCGAATCGATCGATCAATTTAATTCTCGTCCGATAGCTAGACGAGCGAATTTTAATTGAGTCGAGAGAGCGATGATTGTCGTAGCGATTGTCGGAAACTCTACTTCAAGTTTCTGGGAACCGAACGAATTTTTCATTAGCGTATTCTTCGCGATAATCACACGAATACAGAAATACAGAAATTGAAATTCTCGAGAAAACTATTCGACTGTATTTAACGATCGACGAGCAAATAGTAGGTTCTTAGTAATCGCGTAAACGTTTTCGAATTCAGGGCTCGCTAGTTTGGAATTGCCAGCTTTGTTTCTTTCTTTCTTTCTTTTCTTTTTTTCAATTTCATCGTTCCTTCGCGAGACTCGGATAAACATCGTTAAATATAAACGATCGATTTGCTTCCTTTCGTGAGACGCTGCTTAATTTCTGACTTGTTTAATTTGTCATTAAAACGTTGCAGGTTTTATCCTCCATCGTATTCAACGATAAATCATGAATACTTTCCAGATGAGAATTATGTCAACGTATAAAAATCACTCGTTATTTATATTATACAAAGCTTATTTAATGCTGATAAATTCGTCGAAACCGGTTTACTTATATATTGACTTTAAAATATCTCGCTTGTGGGAAGAAATTATTGATTTTTTTTTATTTATTATTATTAATTTAAAAGATTTTAAAGAATTTCTCTTTCTAAAAATCGAGTATAATCGTTCAATGCGGATAAGGGTATGAAAGATACATATTATAGCGCGAATATATGGCTAGAAATTAATCGCTCTCTTGATAAAAATTAATACATTGTTTTTTCTTTTTTTTACAATCTTAATCGTTTGAAATTGTTTTGCGATAATCTACGATACCTTTCTGTCCTCCGCGCAGCCAAAACGGATGATGTAATGATGTAACAAGCGATATCGGTATCGAATCTCGGCGGCACTTAACGGAAAGTCTCGAGAGGAAAGAGATACGTTTGACTTAATGGTTGTGATCATGCGCGCTGCGTGTGGATTAAGTTATCTCACGATATCGAGCGGCTCCTTTGTGAGGGATAATCGTATGCGAAAGGAAGACGAGGGATCGATGCGGGAAGGAGAGCGAATTCGGAGGTATAAAGATCGAATAAAATCGGGATCGAGAGATTGGTAAGAGAAATCTCACATTCTCTCCGAGTCCTATAGCCTTTTATCTCTTTCACATGATCACATGAGATGAGTTTTTGGATAAGATGGCTAGATTTCGTAATTAAGTTCCCTCTCAAACGGTGAAAGGTAAAGTTTATAGGAAACATCGAAGAGTTCCTCGCGAGCCTCATTCATGAGATCATTATAATGTGAAATCATTATAATATATTCCTATTTAAAAAAGAATTTCGGATATTACTTTACAAATTTTCAATATTGTTATGAGAAATTATTTTCATGTATTATTCATTATCTGTTACACTGTTATACAGGGTGTCCCGTAAAGACCGTAACGAAGCTTAGGGATAAATTCTACATTTTAAGATGTTTCTTTTTCCCCTCACCAAAAATCTTCTCAATAATTGGCATCAATAATTTTCGTGTTGTAAGCGATTCGAACAGAAGGACTTTTTGCAAATTAAACTTTATAGAGAGTTACAAAAACTACATTTTTTTTATTTAATTTCAGATAGAGGTTAGTTTAATAGAGAGAGAGAGAATTTTAATTTAAAGCTTAGTTACAAAGATGATGGAAAAAATTGGAAACTTGCCAAAAATAATAATCTCTCTTGTCATTTTCGCTGAGAAAAAAATCTTCTCCAAATGATGTCAAAAATTTAGCCTTAAGCCTTGTTACGATCTTTATGGGACACCCTGTATATATTTCGCATATAAAAATGATACTATTTTATAAATTAAAAATTAAAAATATAAATAGAATTTTATTTATTATTAATTCCGTCCGATTACAGTGATTGATCGCCGCGTATATGAAACATGAAATTTCTATCTTCTAAAAACCAATGCACACCGAATGTCACAGAATGTCGCGAGTAACAGCGAGTTCCCACACTTTTGATACGAGAACGGCGACGGCGTGTCTGACTCTCGTCAGTGTCAGCGGCGGCTGACGTATATCACAGAAACCTGACGGTTTTGCGCGCGGTAGCGGCCGTCCGGATCCCGATCTCATTGCCGATGCGGCCGATTTCGAAGTCGTTAAACTCATTTCCTCTCGCGGCACGATCCTCGGTGACTTTCACCTCACCCGGTCAGATTGAGCGGTAAAAGCCTTACGTAAAACCTGGACGCGCGGTGCGCAGGCACTCGCACTCCCATCCGCACGAGACCGATTAATCGGCACCGGTAAGCCTGCCGCTCTTTCCGTAAATCGCACGCGGGCTTTCTCACCAACGGCGATAAATGCGACGCGATCTTTTGCTACCTTACGTAAGTAAAGCTTTGTCGAGGCTCGCTCAATCGCACCCGGCGCGACAGAATGCGTATAAATGAAAGCGGCGATTGATTTAAAATAAATTTCAAAGCTTTCAGTTGGAATTAAAACGTTCAATGTTGCGAGAGAAAAAAATGGCACGGTTATAACTGATTAATTTCCAATCAATTTTAAAATAATGATTTGATTATTTTTATCTTAATATTTCAGATGTCATTTTGATTTTTGATTTTTCAGAGGAAAATTATGTTTGCCTTTTTTTTTCTTTTTCTTTTTTTAATTATTGATTTTAGTTTTTATTTTTTAAAGAATATTTTTTGAGGGCAAATTTTTATATATTTGCCGTGTTTTCTTCATCTTTGTAAAGTTTTTTTTTTTTTTTTTTAACCTTTGACGATGGCAAAAAATTGTTTCGATCTTAAAATTCGTTTCATCTCAATTAACAATTTCGCATAATAAATATTACGACATTGTCATTACTAGGAGTTGTATAACGCGGACAAGCCGCATTATATATATTATATGTGACAATAGATTGAGGAAGTTGCTTGATATTGTTTCGTTGCGGTAACTTCCTTGTTCATTCATGCGAGCCGCTTTACAAAGCGAACGGCAAACACTTCAATGTGCGTAAACAAGCGTTTCTGGAATTTCGAGCGAGGTCTGCGTTACTCAATCAAGCGAAATGCCGTCGTTTGCGCCGATGATTACAGGTAGCAACGTTTGTTTTCTCAATTACTCATATCGGGGACAAACAATCGACTCATTCGCACTCATAGCGCTCGTACCGCAGGAAGACACGCCGATTGACATTCGCGATTAAAGTATTGAAGCGAGGATGTAGGAGAACTAGTTGTCCAAGATAGAAAAGTGTTCAAAGATATCTCCTACAATTTCTTACCGAAATCACGAGATAATCCTTTGACTTTATGAAAGGTCATGATTTACGCATTAACCGTTGAAAAAAAAAAATATCCCAATAATTAAAAGCTCGTTTAATCCCGCGACCGTGTCGGAGATCGGTGTATCCGCAAAAAGATTTCCAGCAGCTGGCGCGTAAAAAACACGCATGTCGCGAAGAACGTAGCTTCAACATTGTGGCATGTGAGAAACGATAGGAGTTATTACCGCTGCAAAAGGTAACTCTTGATCCTACATTAGCTCAGTTAAGTCAAGTCGTGTTCGAGGGAAGAAGAGAAGAGCGAGGTTCGTAAAGCGAAGAAGTGGATAGATTCGGCGGCCTTAATTACGAACGAAAGTACATACATAGTAGTACGTCCGTAGATTTCGCAGAATGCGTGGCCGATGAGGCATAGATGACTTGAAGCATGACAATATATGGGGCTTCATACGGTGAAGCGCGTGTCGAGATCCGTGACGAATCAACACCTGCATAGTAATTATCGCATATACGTACGCATATATTTTTGGAAAATATTTTTACTTCCAATGATAACACAAAAGATTAATTTTCCAGCGCGCTAGATACTTTTGCACGAATTAATCCGTAATTAATCCTTCTTGAACGACAGAATCACGTGGCGTCTGCGACAATTTAATTTCAACAGAAACATCACGCGACTTCCATCTCGCGACTTTCCTTAAGCGCATGCGTAATTGGCAGAGTTGAATAATAAAGTCTGATTGAAATTGAAAAGTTTAAACTTTTAACTTGGACTAGTTATTTTATTAAAAATATATCAACGTTAACTTGTCAATTTTTCTTTATACAAGTTAAAATAATTCATCAATATTAAAATCGTGTGAAAATCTGTCGTATAACAAGCTTGTCAGATGTGTCGATTCTGTTGGATAGAGGATTAATTTTAAACTTTAACGAGTTAATAATTTTTTAATTTAATTTTTATTTAAGTAACTTTTAACGTAAAAAAAAACTTAACTTCAAACTTAACTTATTATTAACCCTTCCTATATTAACCTTGTAAATTGAACGATAACTTTCAATGAGACAATAGCTGTAATAGCGTCGAGAAGTTTCATTCGCACCCTCTCTTCAAGTTTTAACCAATCGCTACGATTTCTTTATCCGGTAAATAATTACAGTCTAAGTTTTCGCATAGCCAGTATTTCGGATTTAATGGCCTGTGTGCTTGCCGACTCTTTTGATTTTATTGCGCGTATGGCGTAATTATTCAAATTATATCTCGAGAGAGTTTCTGCGAAAGATTCCTCGAAAAGTGTATAAAGAAGATGTAGAAAAAGTTGGGCAAAAAGCAAGGGAAAAGTGACGGACGTTGTTGCCGCGGGCGACTGGCGTTAGGCTTCGAAGAGCTTTGACAGATAGCGTGAATTATTTTTATGTCAATCGTAAAACGCTCGGAGGGGGCAAAGTTTTCATTCTCGACGGCAATTTTTTTTTATTCTCTCCGGTGATGGAGCGTGAAATTTTTTGAGGCTCCAAAAAAGGGGAAAAGGCGACGAGATGTAGATAGGGATTTGTTTGTCGCGACACGTGTCAATTCTAATTAGATAAGCCCGAGACATTTATTCAAGAGCTGAAGTGACGATCTTTATACGATTATAGTTCCTTTCTTCGGCGTGTAATTAAAGTGCGTACGCAGGATTCATAAAACCATGTTCTGAATATAACTCTGTACGCATAACTTTGCTTCTACCATCGATCGGCAGAATTAGAAAAATATTTATCGCGATCCAATATACGATTTATTTTATTCGTTAGAAGATTTTCTGTCAAACGTAACTTAATGGCTTCGACGATAATCCTAGACGTCCAGCCTTAATAATACAAAAATACGGAATTTATTGAAATAAGGCCATCGCGTGCAGAAAGAAAAGGGAGAAAAATGTAAGAGGCTTACGTGCATTTTTCAAACGCATTACGGAATGCAATATATGGGCAAGATTGCGCTTTGCTCTTGCTCGTAATAAGAATATTTTTATTTTATTAACAGCGTTTATTAATAGCGCTGCTAATAACATCGTGGTTGCGGTTGACATTAAACATGTTATTAGCAGCCCTTTCGTTCAACATCTTACTCTAACAAGGTGCATAATAAAATATCTTGGCAATAAAAAATAATAATTCCATCATCATTATCTTCATGTCAATGCCAGAATAATCAGCCTTATCGGAGATATACGTTAATATTATCTTACATATCGTAATTATACAATAATTAAAGCGATGGAATAATCGATGCGAGTTATTTTTGCGTCGTAAAGTGGAAGCGAAATGAACGAGACGATGGTAGATAACGAACGAAAAGAATCTCGTCGCTTTCAATTTAATTTCTTAGGCAAGCTATATCTCAGATTGTCGATATTGGAAAAATACGCGGATAATTATTAAAATAATAAAAGCCAGATTTAAAAGAAATTAATTTGCAAACTATTGTTATGTATCGTGAGATATTTAATTATAAAAAGTAATAACATAAAATTGGCAATTAACGCTAGTTTCTATGTAAAATAATTATAATAATTTTTACATAAAATTGCCACGTGATATATAAATAATACAGGGTTTTTCAAAAGTGGAGATCAATCGCTCGAGAGGTGATTGGGGCACCTGGAAATGCATTGTTATCGAGTTATCGAGTTATCGCTTCGCTTTCGAATTGTTTTGTCAAAATTGAAAGAAGAGAGATGGATTGTATTTATATATTTAATTTTTTTTGTATTTATTTTATTATGCCTTTTTTTTCTTCTTTTTCTTTTTATCCTGGATAGTGCAAAAGCAACTTTTATTTGACTTTAATTATGTTACGAGACTCAAAAATTTTTCAATTCACTTCGTACCAATTTTTTTTTCTTCTTTTTGTATCCCCGATCATCTCCTGAGCGATTGACCTCCACTTTTGAAACACCCTGTATATTCTTTATCTATCTCTCACCGTCCAAGTCGATGCGATTGTTCAATCACATTACAAAAAAAAAAAAAAAGAAAAAAAAATATTAACCTATTACCCCGTTTATCAAACTCGCGACCTACTCCAAGGATACCGGCATAATTCGCCACGAGCTCGCGAGGAAGAAGAAACGAGGTAGTTGGAAAGAAGAAAAGGAGGAGTATAAGCGTAGAGACGGATCTCTCAACAACGCCGTCGGCGTCGTATGGTGCTTGCAAGATGCGGGCAACAATGTGGCCCGTGCTGCGTACAATAGCCTCCGCGTTATGTGCCAGAACGCGGCGATAGGGGGGCGGGGGGGAGGGGATGGGGCAGCGCTAAGATTACAATACCAACTGGTTGCCTCCTCTTCTCACAAAGAAGGACTCGGCGTACAATGGCTGGAAGAAGAGCACGCCGTGCGTGTATTACACGTCGCGCACACGCACGCGCGATGCGTCCGGACTAGCGATGGGATTGAATTGATATTACGATAAAAATATGACGAGAACGATTTATATAGAAAAGAAAAAAAAATACAATACATACTTTAATGCGAAAGAATTGGGACATACGTATTGGGACATATTGTATTAGAAACACAGATAAATTGAAAGGATATAAAAATTATATTCGCGTAATAAAATTGTAACGATGAATCGTCAAAACATCGAACGGAGGCTGTATCAATTTTTTTTTTTTTTTTTTTGTGCACGATATACGACAACTCATTATTCTTCGATCCTGAGAGATAAAGCGCGAGGAATTTTTTTTTTTTCTTTGCTCGAGCCCGCGATCGCGTCGATCCCATCGCTACGCAATGCCGCACGCGGTCCGTTGCAACGCATGTTTTCACGTGGTGGGGTCGGCTTCCATAGGCCTGAGAACATTCCCACGTTCCCCGTAGCACGAGCCAAGAGTATACAACCGGAAGAATTTCGGAGGCCAGGCTACCCATTCTACGTCGAGGGAGAAAGAGAGAGAGGGGCTCGGGAATGGGCTCGACGACCCCCTTTACGGGCGAGAGAAGGGAACGGAGACGCCGGAAGTGCATCGACGCGCCACGAATTAGCATCAACGACCTTCGTACCTTTTTCTGCGCCGACAGACGGGGGGGTCGTCGCGAAGGAGCACGAGGAGGAGATCGAGGGATCCCTGAAGAAATCTCTTCGCGGATCCGGTAAATATTGCTGGCATTGCTCGCAAAGTGATGGGATCGGGCAATTATTGTTTTAGCCCGGGGAAAATATATCTCGCTTGTTTATCCGCATCGCATCGCGGTTTGAAAGAAAGACGGGATGGCGAGGGATCGAAGGGTCATTATTTTACTTTACTCGGATACAGATTGATACAATAGATTTTTACGCTACGATATATATCGGTACGCGAACTCATCGCTTCGCTTACTTCGATTATTATCGTTTCTTCTTGCGCATTTATCGCGCCCCTCGTCCGTTATAATATTTACCCAAGGGGCAAACAGTGTTCCTGCTTGAATAAAAGCTGTTGGCTGGTATTATTTGTGCGAGTATCGCAACGTATTCTTAGCAATGTGATTATTTAACGCGTATTGATGCACAGCTGTAAGAGAGATGGGGCGGGGGGAGGGGGGATCATACATATGTTTTATTTTATAAAACTTTGTTGTTTTTGCTCTTATTAAAACATATGTATTTGCTTACAACATTTAATTAGCTTGTTTCCCGTAAACGAATATCGCATGCATGGGGTTTCTACGAGATAATTCTTCTTTTGAAGGTTTATTATCGCGATTTAATATTCTTAATTGGTGTCGATAAAATGCCAGCATCCGTTTTTGCGTAGTTTGGAAAAATTATCGTTTCGCCGACTGCAAGCGCCGACACAATGCGCGGATCTAATCGACCAGTTAGTCGAAGTAAATTGGCATTTATCGTTGCGGTAGCGCGTTGCATAAGCGGATACGGTCCACTTATTCGTTTGTAACTTTGCACTTTTCACACCACCTTCCGTCTCGTAACGAAGAGCGTTTATTGGCGTCGATATTCCATTTTCAATGCTCTCGCCTATATCAAATAGTTTTCGTCTGTTTATACGATTCTTAATCTATAATCAGATCAAAGGTAATATTCAAATTAGGAATACATATAAATAAATATAAATTTTACAAATATATCGAATATCTTATGAATATATATATATATATATATATATATATATATATATATATATATATAAATCATAGACTTTGTCTCTATTTACATACACGTAAATATTTAATTATAAAATATTTATAAAATTTATGAAACATTTTTCCATCGCTTTACCGCCACTGACAGTCGCCAATCTCGCGACTCGTGATTTTTCGAAGACGAAGGAAAGAGCGGGACGAGAGAGAAAATAAGTATTTCGATCTCAGAATACGTCTTATAATACCGGTTTTATCTACGTTCGAAAATAGAACAGGCGATTATATTCCTCCCCCCTCCCCCCCCCCCCGTCGTCGTGGGCTTATCAAAACGGTCTCCCGGTATTAAACGATGGACGCTCGGCTGTGACGATATTCGCCGTCGTTTGTATGCGAATGGTCGAGGGGTCGCATCGCCGTTCTCGTTTGCGAAGCCCCCCGTTATAGCCGCCGCCGAAATTAACGAGCAGAGATACACGAGTCAATAATTTTCGTCCGTTGACCTAATCCCCCCATCTTCCTTGCGCGACACGGCGACTCGGTTTAGATAAATGCATCTCTCGCAGAAATTGCAGCTTACGACGCGACGAGATTCATTTGCACGCACGCGCAGCTCTCGTTATCGCCTAGAAAAATGTCAGCTCCTGATCGAAAAGTTTTTTTTTTTTCCAATTTCGCGAAAGAATTCTTCTAGTATCGTACAAGTATCGTGAACGAAAAATAATTATAAAAAGTATTAGTAAAATTTAATAATGTATATTACTTATATTGTACGTATTGTTATTAGCGATACCATTATTTATTTATTTATTTATTATATATTAGATACGGGGAAAAAAAAAAAGATCTCCCTAGTATACAAATGTATAAATGCAAAAATGGTGTTAAAAGAGAAAAGAGAAAAAGAAAAAGAAGAAAAAGAAAAGAAAGAAAGAAAGAAAGAGAAAGAAAAATTGTATTATTATTTTATATTTAAATAATTATTTTCTATTGAATTTTCCGAATGTAATACGATATACGTATGTATAATGTAAGAATTGATCCGCTTTAACGATTCAATGCAGTCGGGATCATGAGCAGCGAGGGGCTCTAATCTAATAACTTTATCAAAGCAAGTCTTTCAGAATGAAAGAGACGTCGCCGTGGCAAAAATCTGACGTTTAATCCGCTCGCGGCATCGGTGACGTCGGCATTAAACTCGCAGATTTTCAAACCCGTTTCTCACATTCCTTTTCGACGCAACCATCGTCCAAGGATTAAGCATCCTGATCAAAAGGACCCGAAACTCGGCACACCTACCCCGACATTAGAAAAAAAGATTTAGAGACAGTGATATAATATCTTTGTGATATAGCGGATTATGAGTCTAATGATTTATGCGAATATAAGAGTCATGGCAAAAGGATTAAAGCGGAGAAATTTAATTCGTATCTTTGTTATTGAATCATGTACGTTGTACATTGTGTAAATTGAATCTCTCTGCTTTAATCCACTTACCACGCCTTCAAACAGTTCAACGTAAGAGAAGAGATCGCGCTCACCCCATCTCGTACGCTGAGAAAAAAAATTATTAACTTGACTAAATTCATTCGTCCAATTACTATCTCCTTCCATTTCTTTAATTGAAATATTTAAGTATTCGAGTCAGATACGATATATTAAATTTAACTATGACAATATTTGACTCGAATACTTAAATATTTCAATTAAAGAAATAGTAATTAGTTGGATGAATTTAGTCAAGAGTTTCTAACAATTTACATTAATACAGTTCCTCCTCATCATTATGGCATATTTTGATAAAAAAGATATTATCGCATGTTTTGTTGAAAACAATAAAAAAATTTCAAAATGACGGATAGAATTCCACGCGTACGCACACGTACCGAGCATCCTGTTACGCGATGGTTCTCCTTTGTCAGAGGCAAAAAATCGTCCATGCAAGCCGCGACGCGTCCTCCAACGGCCTCCACAGAACAACACATGCCTTCACACCGCGAGTTCCCATAATGCTCTTAGCCACAAGCGACAAGCTACCATTCCGCTTTCTTTCTCTCGCAGGTTGACGTGCCGCGCGTGTTAAGTCGCCGCTGTGTAAGAGCCTGTCCGCGATCGGCGTTATCGAAAATTTGCGCGGCGATCCGTAGGTTCCGAGTAGAGCGTCATAAGACAACGTCGTCTATTCGATGTAAGCAACAATTACCGCACGAAAACAATAGAACTCCGCCATGCAGCAACTTAATGCCGTCTATGAAAATCGGGCACGAATTTATGCAAATTTCTTCATCGCAATATTATCGCGAAAACACATTGTTAAGGATTTCTAGAAGTTATTTTTGTTTAACGATTTGCCTTGGAGATCGTCTATTTTGAGCAAATAATCATCAGCGACGATGAAGAGACGCAATGACGTGGAACTATCGAGAGTGAACTCGCGTTTCTCATCTAATCCCGTAGAACCAACAAACCACCTTCTTCTCGTGACTTTCTTGCCGATAGACGGAAAACGCGTTTATGCACGGTAGAGGATGAATTCCCATAGCGCGAGAAGATGTCCCTGAATGTTTGGCTTTTCCATCAATACGATACGGACCAAAAGAAAAGAAGAAGAAAAAAAAAAAATCACGCGATTTAATCGCGCGACGGCTCCCAGCACGCCCACGGAGGCCCTTCTTGGCGATCGTCTCCTTTTTATTTCGTTGTCATTTTTTTCTCTTTTAGAAACTTCGATGATGGAACCGGCCGAAGACGGTAGCCAATCATCGGCGTTTCTTCCGATCTCTTTTCGCTTCGGCGAAGCGTGAACATCGCGAGCCGCTTCGATTCGGTACACCTCTAAGATGCTGATGAGCGTGCACGTCATTTTAATAGGAAATCGCGGCAATTATACGGGCTAAACAGCGTGACACGTTAGTTCGACCCTTCGATCGATCGAATTAATGAGAAATATTTATATTATTATGTTTTCCGCTTCGTCACGATAACTGTATTCTATACATAAAGTTGCGATTGATGCAGGAAGACGTGTTAATAAAGAAATTTTTTCACGCTAAAGATTTCATAATGGATACGCAGTAACGGCGTTTTGTAATAAAATGGCAGAGTTCTTGTTCATCTCGAGTATGATATTATTCATGGAAGAAATTGAAGTTTCACGCGCGCAATAAAACTTGGAAAAGCTTAAATTTTCGACGCATACATACAGGGTGTCTCCAATTTAAACGTTAAAATTTCTTTTTCCTCTTTCGCATCGTTGTGAAGAAAATCGCAAAAAATCAAACAAATAATTTTCACCCCAAAATACTTAAAATAATACTAAAATTATTAGATTTATCATACCGTACCATGATATGAAAATTGTGGAATTTAGAAAAGAGAGTGAGTTAAGAAATTCACCCGAGGTAAAATTAGATTGGAGACAAAATTTCGCGTTGTCGCTTATTTTTATTTACAATCCTCTAATTTTATCTCGCGAATATTTTAATTTACTCTCTGTTCTTAATTTCATGTTTTACAATTTTATTTCACACATACACACACACACACACACACGCGCATGATACTTTTCGATAAACTTAATAATTTTAGTATCGTAAATTTTTTGGTGAAAACTTTTTCTTTCATTTTTCGTGATTTTCTTCAAAACGAAGCAAAAACGAGCAAATCTCTAAAGAACTTTTTGTCTTACACACGTGCTCCCAAAGTTTTGACGTTTAAATTGAAAACATCCTGTATATATATATATATATGGAGACAATCGGCGGGGTATCTTCTCTGCTTAAACTATAAAGATGTAAACGTGTAAAGTTTGCATTTCTTATGTGCAGTTTAAAATATTATACTTCCTTGATAAAAAATAGCGAAAATTCGCTCCAAAATTTATTCGTCCTTTTAACGAGAATTATAATTTTGATTTATACAGAACATCGCATTCCAAGCAAGTCCAGCAAGTACTTTAATAATTGCTTAATTTTTATCGATGAATCGCGAACATCGTGCATATTAAATGAGTGCATTCTCGATAAAAGGCATTTAAAATTCGTCAACACAATTTTCGGCCGGAAATGTTGTCGCATTCTCTTAATATAGAGTGTTTCGTCCTACATAATTCTTATCTTAGAATCTTTATATTATATTTTAAAGTAATAGCTGTTTTTTCTTCTCAAAAGGAAAAACTGTTATTCAACGTACTTTCCTTAATTCGCATTCGAATTTGAACATTGCTGTAAAAAATTCGCTCGACATTTTCGATAAGATTTTATAAGAATAAAAAAACATGAGATAGAATATAAGATATAAAAAGGGGAAAGGAGCTGTTTGTCGTTAGATCGCGGAAATATTAAACACGGTATGAACGCATAAAATCAGCATGAGAGCAACGCGCTTAAAATATGACGCGGAAGGTCGTTAGAGGCCATGATTTTCGGGATGACTGAACCGTCACGTATCGAACGACAAGTCTGGCATACGCTATATCAACCGCATACGAGATGCCGATCACGTGAGCACGTGAGTAGAAATTTCTATCAGCTGGACTTCCTCGGTCACGGGAACCCGGTCGAAGCGTGGGATCGATTGAAAAGTCCAACTGCACAATGCTATGAAGATGGCTCCAACAATAACAATGTACGCGGTGTGTCAAGAACATACCGTTTTCTCCGTACATGGCACACAGTTGAAAAACTTGTGTCAAATTTGACAGATATCACATGTCCCAAACGATTCGCACGAACTTTTACGTTAATTTAGTATAATATGGATATGTGTGTCAAATGGTAACGCTAATATTTACTATGTTAATATTTCAATAAAAAAATGAATGCAAACTTTATAATAATTTGAAAGAAATTTTGTGTAAAAAATCAACATATTTTTAATGATGAATAAAATCAATATTTTCTTTTTGTAAATCTAACAGAATAATTTTAACGGATAAATTCTGTCACTGTAATAATACGGAACATATTTATCCTGTAAAATTACAAATATATGTTTTTTCCGGTTCTTTTAAGTTTAATTGACACAACAACAATATATTAAATTAACATATGAATGTGTTAAATATTTAACGCATTCAATTAAATTGAAATTAAAATTACAAATTTTAACCGGCATATTTTTTAACAAGAAAACACAAATTTTCCAATATTGCGTGTGTGTGTGCTGACATGTCGCGTCATAATTAGAGGGGTTCGACGAAAACGTAAAACTCGCATGGATCGATCAATCGGTATTGTAATCATCTTCTTTGAAGAGCGTAGAAAAAACAGAAAATTTAATTCCTGCCTTCTTATTTGGTACTGGAAATTCCTCAATTTACACGTTTTACAAAGATCGCCGACCATGAGGATAATGATTAGAAGTGAAAGCAAGCTCGTCGAACATTTAATTAGCAAGCTTTTTTTCGGAAAAATTCCCGGTATTGCATCCGATCGTCGTTTCAACGAGTGGAAAATACAAGAGATAACATAATAGCATATTTTGCAATAATAATAGCGTTATTACGCATTAACCGCGTTACGTGTCCGCGAGCATAAATCGGTGATCGATCCTGTTTTTATAAAGCGTTAATCGCAGATCGACAACGATCATCAAGCTATTTCTGTTCGAAGCATTCGATCGTTGACGGTCAACCCTGAGTGATTCGCAGACTTGTGATATTTTTATTCCTAGATACTAGATATTAATGATTCTAAGCAGGGTAAAAATAACACGTACATTCATCATTGACACATCGTTGCAACCGAGTCATATCAGGGAAGAGAGATAAATCTAGGAGTACTTACGAATTTGCTCTATTTTTTTTTTTTTTTTTTTTTTTTTTCCAGAAGGCGATGAGAAACGTATTGTCAAAAAAAAAAAAAATAAAATAAAATACATAATTATTGAAAACTGGAATATATATTATTTGATCGCGCAATATTTAACATTTTAATTTTCGCGCGTGTAAATAATTATAATTGAATTAGAAAAATATTATAAGATTTATTAGGGAATGGAGAATATGATTTTGTGACAGAAAACTCACGCACATACATAAACAATATATATATATATATATATATATATATATATATATATATATTAATATTTACAATGTATGTATTACGTATAATATTATTTTTTACGTGATCTTAGAAAGGGAGAAATAATTCGATGTAAAGTGATCTAACGAATTCAATTTGTCTCTAATCGCTTATACAGATACCATATTGCCTATCTTTCGAATCCATCAGAGATATATGATATATTTAAATGATACAATAGATACAGATCGCCGGGAACGAGGCGCGTTTTCCCGATAATCAGAACCGAGCGCGGTGGAATCAGGTCAAAGGGGGGTCGGCACTCGTAAGAGCATCGTCGTCGCTGAACGAGAGCGGATCCGTCCCCTCGCGCGTACGATTATACGCCTCGACGTGGCGGCGTACGCCGTGCGCGAACACGCTTCTCGTCACGATGGGACTACGAGACGAGGTGACGGCGGGGCGCGCCGTGACGTCACGTCCGGCGCGAGGGCCATCGAGTGTGGGAACGGGCGGCAGGTGGGTCCGAGAGTCAGCCAGAGAGTGTGGAGCAGTCGGCAAAGAGGGAACGGGGAGGGGTGAGGCGAGGGTGGGATGGGGTGAAACCCTCTTCATCTCCTCCTCGTTCTCCTCGTCGTCCGCCGTCTCCTCGCCACCCCTCCCCCCCTCCCCCCCCCAACCACGCGTGGCCCCCGGAAAAGGAGGGAAGGGGAGGGGGAGGACAAAAAAGTAGAACCCGTACCCGCATACCGCCACACTCCGCGCGCACGCCGCGCGCACGAGCGTGTGTGCGTCGCGTGTTACACAGACTCGTGCTGTGTGCGTGCTGTACGTGGGGCACGGTAGTGTGTCACGCGCAGCGCAATGGCAGGGGAACGAGGGGTACACGTATCTCGCGTGTAACCAGGTTGAGTATGACTTATTTTTGGATTAATAATAAACGTATTCGGTTAAATAATAATTTTATCGCGGAATAATCGCATCTTTTTAATTTTTTCAATCGCTACGACGCGTCGCGTGAACACTGCTTGCGTGTAGCCCATGCGTGTTTTACGCATGTGTCATGCATATATATGTAAGCAATGGTACATATTGACACACGCGCTATCTCATGACAAATTGCATCGCGCAGGGTGTGACGATCTTCGGGCCCCTGAGATTCGTCTATGTAAGATAGACGCGTACAACAATATGCGTGTATACGCATGTTCTCTTCCGATCTTTCAATCTAGAAACATTGGAAAAAAAAAATGATGCTTCCATCAACATTATCGCCTGATTGCACGACAGAAGACTGCGATTGAAAAAAGAAATAATCTCTATGTAATAAAAAATAATCGTGTCTTTATAATTAACTTTTGACAATCGAAATAAAGCGATACTATAAGTTATTCTTCTTCTTTTGAAAAATACGAAAAAAAGGAAAAAGTTTGAAATATTTAAGCAGGGTGAAATCCTGTAAAAAATTTCCCTAAAAATTCGCTGAATTAGATAGGTACTCTTGGCCGAAACTCCAGGTGAATAGAATATTTTAAACATTTTCTTATGCTTATGATTTTCTAAAATAATTTTTTTTATTGTACACAATTTTTAATGCCCCTCATCCATACGAAGGGAAAACACAAAGCCACGTCAAGTTTCGTATATGCTAGATTTACTAAATGTAGTGAAAATCAAACTGAATAGCTTACGTTGAGATAAAACTTTTTAATTTGCATAACATTTTTATTTATCGCTAAAAATTAAAATAAAAAATATGTATTGCATATCCAATATCTTGTTAAGACATTGAATATATAGACAGAGATAGATATATATATTTGCAATATATTTTAAACACATAATTCGCAACATGACTTATTGGCTGAATTTTTTAAAAAGTTCCCCGAGTCCCAACAAAATTCCATGAGAATTCCCTGATATTTTTCTAGTTATAAAAAAAATTCCCTTTGGCCTCCAAAATAGACATTCCATTGATGTAAAATCTAATATTTCTCTTTACGAAATATTTTTATAATTTTATATATATTAAAAAAAAAAAAAAAATAATTGAAGCGGAAACTACTTCGCTTTCGTAGAAACCTCGCGAGGCGAGTCGCGTGTTCGCGATTTGTGGTCATCGTCCAAGCCTGTCGGCGACAATTACGGTCGCAATTTTCGCCGACGTTCTCGAAAGTGTCACCGCGATGCCGGCAACCCTGATATTTCTCCAATGAACCTTATATAGAGGCCGCGAAATGGCGTTGCTCGTCGTTGCGCGAGAAACGCCGCGTTACGATATTTACCGCAGTCGCTCGCGCGCACGCCTAATAATTTATGCGTAAATCATACGCAACGAAAGCGGCCTCGAATAAACAGCGCGAAAGCAGCAGTGTTGTGACAAGTGCGCACACCCGATATTGCTCCCTTATCGCAGACGGCGATATATGCAGCTTAACCGGAAAATTACAGACAAAAACGCTCCGACACCGATTGCGGCTGTAACGCACACGTCGCGCAAACAATCTCGAACGCTCGCAACGTCGACAGTCGCGAAAAATAAACGCGCTAACGAGGAACGCTGGAATAACAAGCCTTTGTTCGCTCGCTCATACAAAAATATTAATGTTTCGGCAATTTTTCGGGCATATAATAAAAATATACTTCAACATCTTCATTCGAATGCAGGAAATATTAAAATTTTCCTCTCAATTTTACTCTCTTATTCACGATTAATTTTATTAATATTATGTTGATCTAAGAATGAAATTAATCAATATTATTATGCTTATTTTTTTATCAAGTAGAATGTTTTTCAATTGATATTACTTTTTAATTTCATAAATCTGAAAACGTACGCGCACAAAAGCGACTTGCTGTAAAAAAAAAAACGCGCCGTTTCTGCGCAAAGTCGTTCGCGCGAGTTCGCTCGAGGACGCGTTGCTCTCATGGAGCTTTTAGAATAGCGGCGACTCGCGCCGCAACGATGTATTATTTTAATGAGCCGTTGAATCGTGGCGTTCGGTCTAATTACGCTCGACAAGAAGCCGCGGAAGCTGCAAGGGCGTGTACGGATATGATTGGGCGTAATCGCAGCGCGGATCGATACCAGGCTCGCCCTCGATGCAAAAAGGTTGAAAAGGTAACATCAGGGAGATAAGCATCCGGATAATATTATATAAAGCTGCGCAATATTTATAGACACGCGGACGCATCGATGCAATTCCGCCTCCGTCGTGAGGCGTCTTAAATCGTCGAAGAGTCGTAGGAAAAAATTTTTCAAAAAATTTCTCAATTCATTAAAGTATCTTTGGAAAGTATTCCGATAATTTTTCGTTATCACAATGACGACAGGATATCAAGTTGACGCAATATTCATACACGCGACAAAAATAATGTATTAGAGATATAAATAAAATAAAAATAAGCCTCGTCTTTTTTCAAACTTTTTTCTTTCCCCCCCCCCCCCAGATATTTAATATCTTTATATTTTCATTATTTTTAACTTTTTAAATAATAGATTTGAATCAATCATCATTATTTTCAATGTAGTTCGCATTGCAATTGATTATATAATAGTTATGTAATCACTATTTTTAATTAATAAAACTTTTCGCATCTAATTGGAAATTATCCGAATCATATCGAGTTTGATATAATTTGCCGGAAAAATCTCATTAATGCATTAAAATTACTTTTGAAAAAAAAAAAAAAAAAAAATAAATTAAGAATATAAAACTTTTGTTCTTTTATTATGTTAACAAAAAAAAAATATATATATAAATATAAAGAAAAATAATAAAAGAAAAAAACATTCTTTTTCAACCATTTTTTTTTTCCCCTATTAGAAAAAAGAATGGCACCTCTAACTAGCACATAAATATTTCAATTGCATATGAAATCTTAATGACCGATTTTTTTTTTTTTTACGAATGTGAAATCGACTTTCACACACATTGTTGCGGGCGGATTAAAGGCGCCCGTTAAATCCGCGATTATCGACGCGCCCGGGACGAAAGTTGGCGGCTCATTTTCATAACCCACTCTTGGACGATGATTTTCGCCGGGAGCGCAAACTGAAAAGCGAGAAGTGAGATTTACCGGCCAATGTGCTTCATTAACGATCGTAAAGGACCCAACGATGCCAATGACGGCGCGCCGCCGCCACCGGAGGCCTGTAATCACGGACTTGTAATAATCTAGTATCTTCGCTCCTGCAATCCAACTGTAACCACGTGAAATTATGAGCGATATCAATTTTATACAATACTTACAACATCGGCCGGTAAATGCCGGCACACCTGTCCGAATCACCGAACAGTCCTAACGAGCGCGAAACTGCCAAGCCAGGTATACGCGGGTATTTTCCAAGCGCTATTATTTCTGTGGTTATACACATGTAACTGCCAACCGCGCTATTTCGATATTTCCGTGAATACGTATTCATCTACGCGTGCTCAATGCGCATCGGAAGCGGATGAATAGAGATGGACTCTCGTATTAAAGATTATTAAAAAATTGTCGATTGTCATTCTAGATCTAGGCGCGCTACTAATTCAGGCTTGCGATCTTATAAGCGTATATAGCGTAAACAGAGGAAGAAGATTGATCGGTATTTCAAATTTTCGAGCGCGTTTTATACTTGCAAAATAAAAATAATGTAATTTAGATTATAAAAAAAAAATATATTCGAAATCTTATTTTTTTTTTTATTTGGTAATTTGTCGTATATTAAATATAGAGCGAGAAATAATTCGATAATCCGGGTTTTTTAATTTTTATACATGATAAAATTATACGAAGAATTTAATCAATGTTGGCTCTTTCGTTGCCAAACATCTTTGATTAGCGAATGTCAATCTTATAGATCATTTTTACTTGTTCTGTAAAGTTATTCATTTTCAATCTATTGGATGATTGCATAAGTTCGTGCCCGATTTTCATAGAGATAACACATTAAGTTACTGCATGGCGGAGTTCTATTGTTTTCGCGTGGTAATTGTTGCTTACACCGAATAGATGACGTTGTCTTATGTCAATTTAGCGTCAGACATTGTTCAGATAAGTCCATTTGTGCATAAGAGAGATCGTTAAAGATGGAGAACGAAAAGGTGCATTTGCGGCATGTAACGCTATATGAATTTCGGAAAGGCGTGAGTGTTGGGATTGCACAAAAAAATATTCAAAGCGTTTATTTGGACCGCGCTCCTGCTCTCCGAACAGTCGAAAAGTGGTTTGGCAGATTTCAACATGGAGGATCAACCCCGCTCTGGACGGCCTTCTGGCATCGATGATGACATTGCGCATGCCTTAGTGGAAAGAAACCCAAGGATTACAACTGAGGATATTGCTGAGAGGCTAAACATCGATAATTCAACCGCTTTTCGTCATTTAAAAAAGCTTGGATACATTTCCAAGCTTGATACGTGGGTGCCGCATCTCCTGACTGAAAGGAATAAGCTGCAGAAAAACTGCAGGAGTTGCAATGGGAAATTCTACAGCACCCGCCGTATTCTCCAGATATTGCGCCTTCAGATTTTTATCTGTTCCGATCTTTGCGGAATAGTTTAAATGGCAAGAATGTCGAAAGAGCTGTCGAAAATCACCTTACAAACTTTTTTCAAGAAAAACCAAGTTCTTTCTTCAAAAATGGAATCGACAAGCTTATAGATGGTTGGAAAACCATTGTAGAAAAGAATGGAGACTATATAATTGATTAATAAAAGTGTTATCTCTAAAATATAATCTATCGAAGTTTATATTTAAATCGGGCACAAACTTATATGCAATCACCCAATATTAATCTTTCATTTCAGTCACCAGCTGTTATTATAGGTTTGCCCACCGCTACCGTCTCGACCGTAATAAATTTGATCGCATCCAGTCTATCCACTTTCGATCTGCGTAAATTAACGGTCGTATTCGTTAACCGTGAGAAAATCTCGTCAATGATTCCGCGAATGATACGCGGTTTCTTCGAGTTCGCCGCGCAATCTCTCGCGTCCGCGCAAATATACTCGGCGCGTACAATTATCCGCGTGATATTATCTCGCATTCAAGTCACCTTGTAACGCGCCGCGTGAAAATGCGGAAACGACACGACGAGATCGCCGCTCTCGGAACGCATCCGTCAAAGGGCCCGACTCGGCTGCTAAATTACAGCGCAGAAATTCGCTATGTAGGGAACGTTTTACGGCGCTTTCGCGACCGCGCTTAACGTTTACGTATGAATCGTTCTTCTTTTCCATCATTCCTGCTTTTACGTCGTCCCTTTTCCCTTCTTACCGTCGAATTCGCGAGAGATTACCGCGGTTCCGTAATTGCATCGAAATCGCCTTTAAAGCACGAAAGGATTTACCGCATAACCCCCTTTTAAAAAGCAGTTACTTCGTCGTCATACGTGGAAACCGATTATACAAATGTAAATGTTGAAAAAAAATATATATGTATATATATATATATATATATATATATTCTTAATGTAAATATAATCGTTTCAAGATTTGAAGATTTCATGAGAAAGAGATATCAAAAGTCACGAGAAATAAAGATCTTTCGCAATTATATTCACCGCGATATTATCTCGAAGAAATAAAGGAAAAAATATATTTATATTTGCGTGTATTTTATATGTAAAAAAAAAAAAAAAAAAAAATCATTTATAACTTAATTTATATTTCGATATTAACAATAAGTACACTCGATAAATGTTTTAATATATATTGCTCGTGGAAATGTATACGTAATAAAAATAATAATAAGAAAAATGACAATAATAATATTGATTTAAAAACTGCGATTTTTTCTTCATGCAAAAATAAGAAATAAAAATAAAACAATTTTAAAATTAAATCAATAATTCCTTTTCTTCTCTCTCGAATTAAATAAGATTGTCTTACTATCTCGAGACAAGAGTAACATATACAAATCTAAGCTTATACAATATATTCTTGCATTTAGAATAACTCGATGTTAGATCGCTACAAATTTCCATCTTCATCTTTGTGAGAAAATTAACGGGATTAACCCTTCTAGATTTAAGAATTTTCCATTTAAGATTAAAATATTCCTTTTTCAATGATAAATATGATTGTCGTTGTATCGATCCCTTATTTATGATAGATTGAAGAGTAATGGCATTAGATCCGGAAATCTTTTCTGTGGGTCTTGCCGCCGTCTCGGGCAACAAAGTTTATCGGGAGTAATCGACTCGCCGAAGAGTGCCTGGGTTAAATAGTTTAATAATTCTTTGACTAAAAAAATCGATCTTTCAAAGGATCGAATCGGAATCGAACATCCCTACGGTGCATGCTCGCGGCGACGGTCGCGATAAAAAAAAGCCCGCGAATGCGCTTCTAAAAGGTGCACGCGCGATCGCGATAAACGCGTTCCTCGCTCGCGCCGCAACTTTTTCTCACTTATCGTGGATAAAACTGGTTTATCGTAATAAACGGAGGAAGAAGTTTCTAAGAGATATCGCAGCATATTGCCTGCAACTTGCGCTCGTCTCCGATTAATTTATCTATAGAATCAATCTGTTTGCTAGTAACTACATTAATATATATATTAATAAAAGGGCGTGAAAAAAATGCTATAAAATGTAAATAAATTATTGTAAATTTTATTTATATATTTTGTCCTATCTTATTCTTTTTATCATATACTTTATATTCTGTATATAACTTTAGAAAAAGTTTATCCGGTTTCTTCTTTTAAAAGCTGCGATCAAATATCTCTTGTTCCATTTATCTATAAGTTTATTAATTAATTTAATAGACATTTTTACATATACAGACAGTTTTAATGTAACGTGTCGTAATAAATTTTAAATTGAAAATTTTAAATTTCCACACATCTGCCGCGCAGAATCTCGCATCGGGAAGGAAATGCCGCGCGGCGGCATGTTGGGAATCCACGAGGAGCGTCGGACGCGTCCTGCTCTCCCGATCGGGCGTCGCGACGCCCGCGCTTTTTCGATTCGCGGACGACACGACGACGCTCGGCCGTTGTACTAAACGCAAGCTTCTACGTTCCTGATAACGGGGGCTGCTCGCAAGCAACCGCCTGGACGGCTTCGTCTTATCGGAAGCTCTCCGGGGACGGCGAGCTTTCCTTCCCTTTTTCCTTTCGTCGATGAAAGGCGATCGGCGTCGCGACGCCGAAGACGTCGAACGACGCCCTTCCCCGTCCCCGTTAAAGAGAGCCGGGAAAAAAATTCCCACGTCCCCTATCCCCCTGTCGAAAGAACCGATACACGCGCACAGCCGCGAGGCTACGCAGAGCACACGCACACGCGAGCGATCGCACGTGCTTTCGTTACGTTTTATTATTGGCGATCGGCCCGATATAACAGCGCGTACTCTCCTGATAGGGCGTCGCGACGCTAACCGGCCGACGCCCCTAATTCCGATACACCCTCGTAAAAATTGTATCGGGTGATGCGTGTGACAGGGTGAGTATGGGCCGAGTAACACGTTATATGAGATTCTGTCCTCTTATTAAGTTCCAAGGATTATTTTCTCGCTCGCGTCCGTTATGGAATGGTCTTTATCTTCGTCCACACAGTTTTCGTGATGATAGAAAAAAATAATATATTTAATATATATATTCGTAATGTAATGTAAAAAAAATAAAATTGGAGCCATAGAATTTTGATGTAAATCTTTTCACTTCGCTAAATACATTTTATTGGAAAATTTTTACAAATAAAAAGCAAATATACATATTTATAATATTAACATTTGTGTAGCGATTAAACTCTTCTGTCAAAAGAAGAAATCTTGAATCTCTTACACATGTTTTAAAAAGATAATTTTCTCATCTTTAGAAAAGCAAAATGTAAAAGCGCAACAAAATTGTTTTTATTGTAATTCTATGTTCTCTTTGTCTAATAGCGAGTTTAACGATTAGGTCTTTCTTTCATTTCCTATAGATATTTTCGATGAAATGTTATGGAGTAAAAAATTGAATGTTTCCATTAATAAAAATTTGTTCCTCGTAAATTCTATTCAAACTGTAATTAATAATTTAATATAAAATATTATATTTATTAAAAAGTTTCTATTTATTACGTTGAAATATATGCGTGCATTTTTCATTACAACTCCGCCGTAAATCTTGCAAAAACATTCTAGAAGAAGCGTTTATCCGATATCCTTTATTTAAGTACAGTATGATGAAATATCTCGTTCATCTATATTATTATTAATTAATCTACCAGATATTTTTTTATACAATTAATTTCTACATCATAATAAATTTTAAATTCGCCGGATTCCCATATAATGTATCCGCTACACAAAATCGCATCGGCAGCGAATAATACTCATACTCGTTCGCTTTAAACACGAAAACTATGTTCTCAGCCTAAATACAGTAGTATTATGCTTCTCCGCGCAAGCTCGGCATATATATTCCTCCATTGTTATGCTTTCCCGGACGCGGCGCTCGCCGATCAACCTATTCCGAAGACTCCGCGACAAGTAGATACGGACGAGCTAGTGTCGGACGTCGGGCGCCGGAACGCCGTTGCTTGCTGATGGGCGCCTGGTGCATCGTCGGCTCGCTATCCGACCTGCGACATCGTCCTCGCCACAGGTGTGCCGTCGCGACGCCCGCGACGGGCTATCGACGACGTCCGGTCCGCGACGGACGTCGCGACGTCGGTCAGCGGAGACCGACGACGCATCAACGACGGCAACTGCCCACCTGTCGCTCATCGCTTGTCGCGGCTCGGTCGCGACGAGTTCTCCGACACGGCGAGCATCGATGACGCGGAGCTGGCGCCGGGGACGTCGCGACGGCGATGACAGCGAGCGCCCCGTGGCGCCAATCCTCGGGCGTCGCGACGCCGGAGCAGGAGAATACGACGCGCGCGGGAACAGCCCGCCGTCGACCGACATTCTCGCTCGTTGACTGTCATATCGCTTTGCGTGCCTTAATCCTAATATAATAAATCCTTTGGCGATTATTTTCTCGAGATGAATTATTTATCTCAAATAGTGTGCTATCGAGGGTACGCGAGTAAAATATGTGTTGGAAAAGATACGAAATATATGCGCGAGTTTTAAAAGATTGTATCATTGAAATATATGTTTCCCGCATTTGAAATTTTTTTCTCCCCGTACAATGGCATCCAAAAATTATATTCTTATAAAAATAACTAAGATGAAATATAATAAACGTAGTGTCGAAGATAAATTTTTTTTTCTAAAATCCGAAAAAGAGAGAATACCAAACTTTTGATCGCTACTATATTTCCCATGCGTACGAACAATACCAGATACATGAACACGTGTTGACGAAAATACATACGAATTCCGCGACGAGTAAGCGGGTCAACGTCGTCGGATCGTCCGTTGTTACGCTCGTACCACTCGACGAGCGCCCCTGAGAAAGGCGCCGCGGCGCCCTAGCGTCGCGACGCCCTATCCGGCGAGCATGACGCACCGGTCGCCCCAATGTCCGACGACGTCTGACGAAACTGCTCGTCAAACGGAAGACGTCGTCTGACGTACCACCGTGCCAGGGTTGCATGCGCGTGCGGGAAGTCGCGAGCTTTCCACCGCGAGAGCCTCCACGGGGTGCGTCCGGGCGTCGCGACGCCCGGACGGCCGTCGGGGCCGATGCTGTCAGAGGCCGCGCCGCGACGGGCGTCGTTGCGGCGAGAGATCGTATCGGGGTTGCACGAGCCGAGTGGAGCTGGCCGGCGTCGCGACGCCCGGGGGAGCTTATTTATAGATTCGGGATCCCCTCCGCGTGTAACAAGGGGGATGGAAATAGATTGGAACGCCCCCGCCTTGCGCGCACGCGCGCTCGACTCGATAAACGGTCGTCGAGAATAGCTTCCCTTTAATATCGTTCAAAGAGAAGAGGGTAATACTATATAACATTTAAGTCAGAGGTTCTCGACTTAAAGGAGGGAATTCCCACCCCTGAGAAGGAATTCTAGGGTCTCAGCAGGGAAATAGGGACCATGCGACGGTCCTAAAATTTTACCTCTTTTTAATTATTTGTGTATTTTTATTACGTGTTTTTTTTTTTTTACTTTATTAAATATGTCTTCTATTTTTTATTTGCAACTTTGTTACGCGTGAAAACGAAGCGACAAAATCGACTGGAGATTAAAAATGACCTGCCCTTTCAGACACGCGTATCCAAGAATCAGCGAAGAAGAAACACAGTCACAGATTCGATTGTAATCTTTATCTGTTACAACTATAAACTGATTTACAATATCCTGACATTTTACTGAATTTTTGATTTATCGAAGTATGTTTCAATTTTAAAATTGAAACCAAGTTTTAAAATTCATCAACATTTTCTATTTGCCAATAAATCTATAAAAATCGATTACAAAATTAATCCAAGTAAATATATATGTACTAATTATAAAACGAATAAAATATTTTCCATTTTATATGCATATTACTTTTGAGTCAATAACTGGGAGGAGATGACATTCTGATGAATGGCGAAAGCGGTACATAGGGCAAAGAAGATTGAGAAACACTGAAAGTAAATATTATATTTTTAACATATTTTTAGTCCTTTGTAAAATAAATTTGACATTTCATATATGTACTTATGCGTGTCATATTTATATTAATATAAAATTAAAAGAAATATTATATTTTCGCAAATTTCTAATAAAAATATATAATATTCCTTTATTACATTTATTCATATGTATGAATCTTGTCATCTTGTAATGAAATCGTAAAAGAAAATAATTTTGAGATATATGGCACATAATGTCATTCGTCGTGCATATGATTGGCTCTTAATTAATAATCCCCGGTGACTATGATTTACGCGTTAAATGAACCGTGGCTAACCCCCCATTCTAAAACTTAGGAGAGCTTTTCCTTGGCATCGGTATACTAGGACCGCATGACGGAAGGCGGAGTTTCTCTAGTAGTAGAAACGGAATTTATACGAGCTTTCGGGACCGACGATCGTCCAATGTTCCGACGTTGTAGCAGGAAATTATGATTTCGCGTCATCGTTATCGTCAATAAGTCAAATTTAGGCAAGTCGAATATATGTATCGACTTGGAAATAATTTCTTTGTCAAAGATGCAACCGTATGTACACGTGTATTGATTTGAGCAACGCGGTTTGACAGATATACACGTGTCGAAATTAAGAAGTGAAAAAAGATACCTACGATCCGCCAATCTTTGATATTAGAAATTAAAATTAACTATATTTTTATAAATTTCTTAATTTTAGTATTATAGCATATATATAATTAGCGTTCTTCTTCAAATTAAGAAATTCACAAACATTGAAGGTTAATCAGTTTGGTTTCCGAGAAACTCGCGTATTGCCGATGACAAGCGGCTATCGATAATAAAAATATTGCTCTTCGGCAAAAGGAAATTTTCTGTCGCACGCATAAATCGCACTCGATTAAAAAAGAATACTTTAACGATCAAGAATGGCGTAAATGAAGTGAAATAATTTCGATGAATGATGAAAGTCTAATCGTCGATCCTCTCGCGCGCGTCTTTGTCCCCGCGTGCGGGCACACGGGATGCGAGATGAATAATGGACCCATGGGGAACGCGAACGTAAAATAAACACATTACCGGCTCTATCGGGGCACGCACGCGACAGCCTCGGGCACGCCTCGCGATCGTTTTAACGCGATCTCCACGAGAGCGGCTTCCGACCGAACAAATTTCCGGCCGCCGTATGGCGTGCGCGATTCTTTTATCGCCGTGACGCGGAACATGGATGGGGGGGGAAAAAAAAAAAAAGGAAGGGAACGTTCCTCTACCGAGGTCGCTCTCGATGATAGCGTGGCCGTCTCTCGTCGCCGTTCTTTTTTGTCGAAACCATCTCGACCGAGCGTGCGCGGCGCGCGTAATCTTTTTGCCGATCATGTTAATGATCGTGATTAAAGGCCACAGAAGTGCCATTTGCAAACGGAATCCGCGAGCTGCGGGATTAAGGTGACACAAGAAGGTATTGCATTACGTTTCGCTACGCTTTTGCGGAGCATCGAGGAGAACCGGTTATAAAAAGGAAAGACACTCTCCTCGTGACACGATAATGGATATAATGTCATGCCACTGCAATGGCATATCCGAAAATATTGCCGGCTAAGAGGATGATTCTTCAGATATCATTGCTGATAAAATAATACAACGGTTGTCGCAACGCGTCAAATATTCGCTGTAATCAAAATGTATATGCAATTAAGCCTGTGATGTCATAGGAAATATTATACAAATTAATTGTAGCTGTTATGAAAATTAATAACTGCATATATAATAAAATTGCTACAATAAAAGATCTGAAAATAGATACGATTAATGTGGCACATACACACACACACACACACTTATACAGAGTGTCTTCAATTTAAATGCAGCCAGACGAGTGACATTTGCTGCATCTATGATTCGGTCTCTTAATTGCTCTCTTGAAATGATTGGCGCCGTAAAGGATAAGTGTTTACGTATGTAAGGGAATCTTGAAGCAGAAAATTTATTCGGTGCCAATCGACTCGAGAGAGCAACTGACAATGAGAGATGGAATTTTTGCAATTTTCTCAAAAATGGAGCAAAAACGAGCAAACCTCTAAAGGACTGGACTTCTTGTCTTAGTTTTTCGGTCTCCTTCGCTCTTAAAGTTTTACCATTCAAATTGGGAACACCCTTTATAATATATAAAGATTTACAAAAATAAAAGTCCCTTTTCCCTCGCTCTTTTTTTTTTGAGAAACACAAATATCATGGCAATTCTTCAATATCTCGATATTATAATTTGAATTGTCACGATATCATTTATATCGCGACTCTTCATTTTCAATCTCGCTTTAACAAACAACGGCTGGCTTTTAAAGTCATCGGACAACTTTTGAATCCTTTAAAAATCAACTGGCCCAAAAATTCCTCCATGACACTCGTACTAGTGTGCGATCTCAATAGCAATATTCAATAATATATATCGCATCGATAAATAATCTTTATAAATTAAATTAAAGAATCGTCAACCCACATAATTCATCTCCTTTACGGGCAAGCGCGTACAGCGTTTTAATGCGTGCGTATATACAACCGTTATTGAACTTTTAATAAATGGGCACATAAATAAATCAAACGCATTTTAATTCGTCACATATAAATATCACGGCGATCGGAAACGAGCGCCTAACAGCACGAAGCAGCAACGTGGAAGCGAATCTGCATACGACACGATCTTTTTGATTCATCGCGATCGATCGCGCATCGCGCGATACAGTCGCGCGTTAATCTTTTCATATAACACGTGGTAATTGACGCGAGCGCGACACGTGGAAATATTTTCGCGTCGAACAGATAAATTCCCTTCAACACGCGTGCCGTATAATAAAGATACGTCGATATTTTCGGGCAAATAAGTGGCGCTTAAATGGCGTATGTTCCAAGAAGAGATTACGAGACTCGTCGAGCATGCTCGTTAAAAAGATCTTTATTATGCGAATAATCATCGATGAGATAATTATCGATCGTGATTCGTGCAAGGGTACTTCTTCACACGCGTACACACGGACGCATTAAGCGAATGCGTGGCTTTACGGGAATTTAACACGTTGTTTGTGAATTTACGATTAATCGCGTCTATTGGAAATTACACGAGCAATCTCAACTGTCTTAATTAACTTTGGCAATGTTATTATTTTTCTTAATCAATATTCGAGCGTTTTATCTTGTTTTTTAATCTTAAACCTAATATTAAATTAAATATAATATATTAAATGTTATTTAATTTAATATTAAATTACACATATTTAATTTAATATATTTTATTTAATATTAAATTACACAATAATATTAAAAGATATATATATTTTCAAATTGAAATTAATTAATTTATTTTCATACATCTTGCGAAATCTCTATAACGGGTAATTCATTTCTAGTTTCAAATGATTGAGACAATGGGATCAATGTCTTTCTATTGATGATAAATATACTTTTTCCTATGCAATTAAAATAAATATACAGAATTCATATAAAACTACAATACTTTGTGCTTTAGATACGTTAAACTGAATTTATAGAAAATTACAATCGCGCACCTGCACTGATCTGCCTTCTTATGCAACCCGCCAGCAATTAGGTCCACGTGATTCGCGTATTCAATGCACGCACAGTAAAAGTTTCAACGTCGATAGCCGGCATTAATTAACGCGAATTATCAATCCCGGACAACCGATAAATTCGCGCAAAAGTGTCGAATCTCGGTGGAAAGGCTGCGCCGATAATAAGATC
Organism: Polyergus mexicanus; assembly: GCF_030449975.1. Classification (NCBI taxonomy): domain Eukaryota; kingdom Metazoa; phylum Arthropoda; class Insecta; order Hymenoptera; family Formicidae; genus Polyergus; species Polyergus mexicanus. Next base: position 1,343,090 of record NW_027223344.1, read on the forward strand.
GCGATTGGTTCTCAATTTCCAATCCATTATCAAAGATGAAACCAGCCGATGCCGGCCGGCAACGGCCCTTCACCGGCGCAGACATTATCGGGCCCTCGATGATACGATAAAATTCGTCGCCCTTTCATTCGTAGCGTCCCTATTACGTGGCGCAAACTACAAAAGCGGTCAAAGCCGGTGGCGAGGATCCTACATCCGTTAACATGGCGGCTATGGTAGGATACACGGAGCGTTTTAATGAAGGTTCGCCCCCTTCCTTTGCGAAGGGAGAAGGTATACGCAGCCAGGATACGCGGCGCGCATTCTACCCGGCGGCGAAAAAAAAAATATAGAAAAATTCGCGTTTGCCAGGTAGAGCGGGGGAGAGAGAAAGAGAGAGAGAGAGGGGGGGAGGGGGACAGCGGAGATGAGGAAGCGAGAAGTGAAAAATTAGCGGCGGCAACGTTTCGAGCTGCGCAATAATTCCGGAGGCCCCGGATTATTCGCGTCCCGCCTTTTCTCTTTAGAAATTTATGAGCGCAACGACTCGCACACATGGTCGCCGCAAGGTAAATTTAACGCGAGGAAAAAAATTGAAAAAAAAAAAAGAAAAGAGGATAATAGAAAAAAAAATACGTTATTTCTTGCAAAATATATTAATGATGGAAAAATAAAGTATAATCGACATATGTATGTTATCGATAATATATATATATGATGAGATAGTCGAAAAATTAATTGCGAAAACCGTTTACTTTTTGCATATAATATTTGAGCAAAGTGTATATATATATATATATAATATATACATATAGCGGAAATACATTAGCGTGTTATTTCGAGAAACGGTAAATGTGGCCATGATTTTTATTATCTGAAACGTGATGAGGGATCGTTAACCTGCTTCTTCTCCGTCTTCATAAAGCATTTAGCTCCTCGATATTCATTTTTCGACAATATCAATCATTCTTGCTCTTCTTCGTTTACGTATCATTCGACATCTTCTACGTAAACCATAAACTAGAAACTACATTACCTAACTTCAAATCAACAAATTAGGATATAGGCAATTTCTCAATTTTTCCATTTCCAAGATTCACGGAATTTTTCAATCACAGATTCGCTGCTACGGATACAAAAAGATCGTTTCATTGTTTTTGTTAAGTATTCTTGCAAGATTGCGCGCCCCTCTCTCTCTCTCTCTCTCTTTGAGAATACCGTTCAAGTCTGAGACAAGTAAACCACAATGAAGCGCAAAGTGCACGCACTGGCTTCCTTGCTGTAAATGATGATAATAACGATGCACCGAAAAGAAACGACGAAACGGCGACCAGTGGTAAAAATAGAAATACGAATTACGACGATAATAATGATGAGGATGAACGCGAGGAAAGAGAAAGGGGCCGGCGACCGTCAGGCGAAAGCCCCATTACGCCTCAAAGTCGAACAAATAGAAACAAAGATCCGACACGGGAAGAGGGGAAAATGAGGGGCCCGAGGAGAGAGGAAAAAAAAAAAAAGAGGGGCAAAAAGAACGAACGAGGGGCCTGAAAGGTTTCGAGTAGCCAGCCAATCCCGACGAAGGGACCATCATGGAGGTGTGGTACGAACCCTTGGTGCGAACATCTCTTATTTCGTTCCGAACCAATCGCGATATAGCGGCGATCTGGGTCTCTATCTCCGGGGCCCCAATTGTGCCCCAGTCGTCTCCTCGCGAAATATCACAATAGCTGTCTATCGAAGAAAAAAATATTATTATATTCTAACTAGAGAGAGAGAGACAAGTAATATCGTACCGATAATAATAAGAGTCATCGAGAGATTCGCGTCACGATATATTATAAATAAATAAAATTAAATAGATACTTAAGTGTTTTGTAACTATAATTTTCACTCTGACCGTAAAAATTCTGTTGCTTTCGATTATGAAGAATTAATTAAAAATTACTAGATTGAGTAAGGTCGAATCGCAACTCTTAATACGTAAATCAAGTTCTGCCGAAGCGACGCGAATTTTTAAGATCCTCTAAAAAGCGGTCGCGGAACGCGGTTCGTTTTTTTTTTTTTTGGCATGTCACCTGTATTGGCATAAAAATCTGTCCCGCGATTTCGAAAGCAACAACCCCCGCCATTCACTTTCTCCCGTTGTAAAGGGGGGCCCTAATTTTGTTGCACACTCAGCCCGCCCATCTACCATTCCCTCGCGTTCCCTCTCTCTTCGCGTTCATCGTTTTATATTATGCACTTTACACGGTGCACCTGTACCATCATAGATCCCCGAAAGCACACAATGCCACTTGTCCCGACGTGCTATCCTCACGTGGGGTTAACGCACGACAATGGCACCCGAGGATTATACCAGACTTTCCCTACTCCGCCCCAACGAATTGTAAGCTTCAAAAAAAAGAGAGAAATATATCGCGAACGAGCGAGTATAATGCTAGGAAAAAAAAAAAAAAAGAGAGAGAGAGAGATTTTTTTTAGCAGGAACAATATACGTATAAATATGCTTATACATGTAAAATCTACTTTACAAAAATCAAAGATAACTAAAGAGATCGGTTACAAACTTGAGACAGAAACGCAACAAAGTAAAAGATCAATTATATTACATGTTTTGCAGACGGTAATTGAAATTTCTAACAGAGCATTATGTATGCATTGAAATAATAAAGCGTACTTTATATTCAACGAAAATTTAAATACCTCGATGCTTCTTTCGCCACTCGACACCTCAGAAAGCATTTTTTTCTTGCACGAGGATGGTGAAACATCGCCGAAGGATCGCATTTCACCATCAAAAGGTAACACCAGAATTCCGCAAGAGAATGAATGATATATCATCTTAAGACAGGTGCGAGGATTGCGCATTTACCGTTATTATTAAGATTGACGGGCATGTACAATAATATTTATCATTATTATTGCAATTAGAATATAATATTTCTTGCATATGAGTATATTAATTATACATAAAATAACTAGATCCCCCTATATATATATATATATACATAACGTAAATACAATACTCTCGAATACGATTGATTGAAGAGGAGATTAAAAAGGGAATATCAACAAATAAATCGACAACTAATTAATATAAGACACAATTATAAATAATAATCAATACGAGCGAGCAATATCATTCTTTTTCCTTTCCACGTGTTCTGGAAGAGATGTATCTCTTTACTTAACAGATATTCAAACGTATTCTGGATGATCCATCACGATTAATCGGTCCCTCGTTCGAGCATCCATCTTTCCACTCTCTCTCTCTCTCTCTCTCTCTACCACTGTTCCGGGATACTCTCCGGATATCGACAATGGATGTCGTGTTCGTAGAGGATCAGTGTGCACGTAGGGTGTATCTCTCTCGTGGCGGACCGAAAATATCTAAAAATAAATAAGCGTGCCCCCCCCCTCTCTCTCCCACCCCCGACACCCCTGCCATGCTCCCGCAGCGCACACGTGTGCCGTCGATGGTGTGAGGGTCAAAGACGAAGCGGGGAGGGAAGAGGAGGGGAGGGATGGAGTACGGGGAGGCAAGACGAGAACAGAGGAAAGATGAGGCGAACGTGAGTCTCGGCGTGGGAATAAGCGGCAGGTGCGCGACGGCGCTACCGGGGAGCCACTTGTGGGGGCATAGCTCTCCCTATCTCCCCCTTAGAACCCCCCCCCCCACCGGTGGGCCCCGTTCTCTCCCCCTTCAAGTAGAGGCCCTGTCCCGGGATCCCCGACGCGGCCCCACTTCTCGAATGCTGTATATAAAGTAATCGGAGAGTATTGCACGTGTAAAATCGACCGGTCGATAACCCTTGCGGGGCCTCTTCATCAGGCCCCGAATGAACCCCGAATTATAAACATCGGTGAGCGACAACGATATAGCTGGCGAGACAAAAACGATGACAATGGCGAGAGGGTGGGAAAGGAGAGTAAAAAGAAACAGGCTAAAAGGAAGGCAACAGCAGCGGTTTGCGAAATTCGCGTGTTTTTTAAAATTTGATAAATTAATAAGGTAGCCAAAAAAAAAGGGGGGGAAAAAAAAGACAGAAAACGAAATGGCGAATAAAATAAAAAAAAATATATATATATAGATATCCTCCCTCCGAAATATTGATCTTTTTAAAGAAGCTATCTATAGTAGCATATAGTGAGATTTAATTGTCCTTTAAAATTGATATTTCCATTTTACCAGTTTCCAAACAATTACAAAAAAATTATTAGCTATCTAATGTGTCAATATATGATTACTTTTTAATATATTATCTCTAAACGGTGCTAAGAGTTTACATTTCGCCAAAGTATGAAATCGCAGAAAAGAGAAAAGAACAAATATTCACATATACGACCGTGTTGCCTGTTATGCCCATCTCCCCCCTCCCCCTCATCGCCCTCCTTGCTAATTCTTACTCATCCGTATTCATCACACTCCCGGTCCCCGCTCCAGAGCCCTTCTTTTTTTCGCGCTTTATCGGTCCCCTTGCCAACGGCAAGTATTCAAAATAATGCGATGCGAATTCTCTCCCGATTTCTTTCGCAAATGCCTTCTCATACAGAAGCGAGGCGAGGCGCGGCAACGGGAAAGGACGAAAGGACGATCCGAGGTCAAGGCCGGGAAGGGTACGCGGGATCTTTCAACAAGGAGGTTTCAGGTGCAGGACTCATGTTCTCGGCTCTCAAGGTACAATTTTGTACATTTGTTAGCGTAAATTCTGCGACGAAGGAGATATCCATAATCTCTGAGTGTACACACCGAATCGCCGAGGCTAGAAAAAGAACGAGTAGCGAAACAAATGGCGATATCAAGAATGGCTTGTACGTGTCGTTAAAGCGGTAACGATCGTTAGTACTAGTGATGTTACGTTTTTATACGAAACGACCGAGAAATGCATGATTTTGATTTGTATCGCGTTAGAAAAATTGTCTCTACGTTATAAAGTTCATATTATCGTAATAATTCTTGTTTCAAAGTCAAACACATAGCACATTATTGTTATATCTGGCCTTATCGCAATATGCAATTATTCGGAAAATGTTAATAAATGGAACATCCATTAATCCTTAACATGTTAATAAATGGAACATCCTTAAATATTTAATTTGCTATGATAATTTAAGTGACAATTAAAAAATATAGTAATAATATAATTACAATAATTCTCAAGCTTATACTGGTATATAAACGAGAGCTAATAAATTTCTCGAGGATCACTGCACAATTTGTATTTTACATGTTTACAGGTGGGTTTTTTTCCTGAAAAATAAATTTTTTTTATCGCGATACTAGAGAAAGTTTCGACAAGTCAACTCTTTGATGCGTAAGACATCTCAGCCTCTAAATATATAGATAAATTCAAGGGAGACACCCGTGTGATAAAGAAGATGTCGTATATCGAAGAAGACAAATATATGTTTTAGATCGTCGGTCGTGTGAAATTGAATATTTACATTTTTTGTACATCTGTCCGAGATGTCAAATTTATTCGGTACACGTGCATTATGCTTTTAAAGAAAAGTTATTTAGTTTGGGATTGAAAAAAAAAAAGTATTCTTTCAAGAAAAAGATTTAAGGAATAACATTTTATATATTTCCATTAATATAATCAAAAATTTTTTTTTTTGTATTATTAGATTTATACATCAGAAAATATTAATTTTTTCTAATATTAAATTTAATATACGTATTTAAAATTAATCTTTTGATAATCGCTGTTATTACAATCGCTCGAGTTTGCAAGGAGTTTGAAAATAGTACACGATTTTACTTCGCAACTTTATTCCGCTATTTCCGTGATTTATTTATCTATTTAATATGCGCATATTTCATATCAAGATGCGAATCGATCAAAGCACGATCTCGCACTGTGACATTAAAATACATCAATCGACAGAATGGCGAATAACTCTAATGTCGAACAGCATAACCCAATAAAATGGCCCATAAATTCGCGGGTACGCAAACGAGCCTTTGCATTTGCGCACAGCCCTCTTTAAGATTCACGAGATGATTTGATACACGATTATACACAGCGCCAGTTTAATATAACGTCTCTCATTGCTCGTGGTTCATATAAACGGACTAAAGACTAAAGCAAGAGCGACGTATAGGCGAAATAAAGCTGGCGATCGAGTGGCATCGCGTGCTCCGAAATGCAGATAAATGCGCAGAGCTCGTTAATCAACTTAATATATAGCCGCGTTCGGCTATAATCACTGTCGCTATCCCTCTCGATCTCCGCGCCGAAATTCGCGAATATGCAAAGGAATATGCCGGAGCGTGTCGTTGCATTTTAAGAACGCGAGTTACGGCAATGCTGTCACCCTCGCGACGGTAATAGATGGCGGCATTTTATTGCCACGATAAGCGCGACGATCTGTCACCGCTGCATTTTTGCCGTTTCTCTCTCGATACAAGAGATAAGTCGTATGCGCCGAGCAATTCTTTCATTTGATATTACAATAAATCAGTCGAGAGGTTCGCGAATCCATTCGATTGCTCAGTATTTTAGAGAATTTTATTAAACAATGATAAAAGATACAAATATATTTTCCCTAAATATTAATTCTTTTTCTCATTCTTTAAATATTATTTTATTTTTTTATTTTCTCTTAATATTATTTTATTTCTAGTAATATCGCGAGTCATAATTTAAAGTTTTTTTTCAACACATCATCCATTTTCTTTATTATTACATTCCTCACATCGAGTGAAAGTAGTAATCCGATATAAACCGGGTATGTCGTATTTAATCCTCGGCATCATTTATAGCGAAATTCTAATTGGTTCATTCACCCGTTATAAAAATTATATTTTCCGCTTTATTAATAGCAGATATCCCGCTGTGAATATATTAATGGTAGATTAATTAAATGTATTTATATATTCTTCATATATAAAGCTCAACGCGTTCTCCAATAAAAATTTTCTATCGTAATTCTTTATACAGAGTGGGGCATTTATATTGAGACACCTAAATATCCAAAAAAAAATAAAGCAAGATAGAAAGAAATGTTTCGGACAAAAGTTGTTCGGTTTGAAGGGGCTCATAAGATGGTGCCCGTTAATTTGATCTTGGATGGAGACGCTTCGGTGATTCCAATGTCAAATCTTGTTCTTTTAAATGGAAACATCCCAATTTTTTTTACATAAATCGATTCCTTGCAATATTCTGCATAAAAAGTCATAGGGGTACGATGGCCGAAAGTTTAATAATTTACGAGATACTTTATACTTTATTTCAATACTTTACTTTGACATAATTTTACATAAACTATGAAATATCTCATAAAATTATTTATTTTGCAATAACGTTGCCTAAATATTTTAAGCTCAGAAAATGAGAGACATCAATTGGTATAAAGAATATAAAACAAGATTGATATTGAAATTTCCGAAGCGCCTCCACCCAAGATCAAACTAACGGCACCGTCTTATGATCCCTTTAGAACCGAACAACTATTGTCCGAAATATTACTTTCTATCCTGCTTTATTTTTTTTACATATATATTACGCGGCCAAATAATAATATCCAGAATATTTCCGTGCCTATTCAGGCATTAAATAAACGGCATAAAAATCCGAAATATTTGCAAATATGTAAAAGCCATTCCGACTAAGTAAAATAAAAATTTACGCGTTTGCAATTGCATTTAGCAAGTCGCTCACTTGCCTCCCGCGTGATTCCCGCCTCTTCAAAACAATCAAGGCGCGAAGTAAGGAGGAATATAAAGGAACTGGCTGTGCATTCAATCGTACACTTTCATACGACGGTATGGCGCGAAAGACGGGGGAGAGATGCGCGAGACGAGAGGATCGTATAAAATCATCGCGACCAATCCCGGTCCGGGCGTGGAACGGTGGCGTTGCTCACGTCGATCGCAAACGGCGACTACCGAGGATCGCCGAGATGCACGTGGAGGCTGGGGGGGCAAAGCGATCTCGTGGGAAAAAGGAGCAGGTGTGACTCGACCGACTCCGTGAAGAACCTCGGAACCCTTGCACATACACACGCGCGCGCGCGCGCGCGCGCGAACGCACGCACGCGTACGCGCGTGTAGAACACGTGGTCACGGCCGCGGTGGGCGTGCGTGAAAGAAGACTCGAAGATAAAGGGGGAGAGGATCGGGAGAGAAGAAAAAGGATGCACCTTCACTGGAAAGACGAGAAAGGGCGAGAGGGATAAAGAGACGTTGTATTGGAAGCAGCGCGACGAAAGCGAAGGGAGCGAGAGAGTATCTCGTAGAGAGGGATGAGGCAGACGGGGGGGGGGAGATCGAGAGAGAGAGAGAGAGATCGTACATGTTTTGTTTGAAGCAGAACGTATCTTATATAAGGGATAAGGGAGGGAACTGAGAAGCAAAGAAGAGAAGGAGAAGAATGAGGACAGAGTTTTATTTAAGGGAAAGGGAGATTGAAAGAGAACGTGTGTTTCATTTTCGAGAAGAACAAAAGAGATCGTGCTTCGTATAAAGGATAAGTTTGAGAGATTTTGCTTAAAGAAGGCGGAGGATTGACGCAACAAGAAACGTATTTATTTATTTTTTTTTTTTCCGAGAGAGAGAGGATTTAACTTCGCATATGCATAGGGAAAAAGAATCATGGAACGAGGAGACACGAGAAGCGATGGCGAGCTTTAATCTTGGCAAATCGAGAGCGCAGAGTGAGAAGGGATCAGGAATAAGCGAAATTATTATCGGTCATTATGGATTGGAATTCGATGGGTTCCGCTGATTTACACGCACAGTTCCATAATTAACCCTCGTTACGTATTAAACGTTGTATGGTTTGTTAGCGCCAAAGTTGTAATTTCCCTTGAAATTATCTCGGACAAATTATCCCCGCGCCCGCTCCGAATCCTCGCCGCGAGAGCTCCTTTTTACGACTGCTGCGAATTAATATCGGATCTAATTTCGCACCCCTCAATTAATTTCGAACCCGAAGATCTCGGCTCGATTTACCGATGTCGATGATTGGCGGATATCACGTAGCGCGATTGCTTTGATAACGGTAAAATCTTGAAAACAATTTCACGAAACAGACACGTTATTTGCAGATTCTTCCATCTTAAGCTTGTATATTCTCAATCTTTGCCGCAAATGAAACAAAAATATCGATTTGATAAAAACAGATTGACATTATGCAAAAAAAAAAAAAAAAAAAATGTTACGAAAAAATAAATTTTTGCGTATGTGTGTTCTCTAATACTTTTCACGCGTACAAAGGAAAAATAAACCACTTAAGTATTGAATATTAAATTTGAAATTATTCCGAAAAGAACTGAATGACTCTTGTAAGATAAGCATTTCTCATTTGCATAATATTTTCATCTTCTATCATTAATTGTAAGAATTGCGATAAAAATGTGTACTCAGTACTTTTTCCTCTAACAATGAACGTATAATCAAAGAGAGAAAGATATGTATTTTTAATATATTTGAAACATATAATTCACAATCATTGGCCAGTTAGATTGCCGATGCTTGCAATATAAGAACAAAATGACGAAAGAGAAAATTTTTAAAAAAATCCCTATGTTCGAATAAAATTCCATGAGAATTCCCTGATATTTGTCAAAGTAAAAACAAAACCCCTGAGAATCGCAGGTTTTCTAGATTTTTCCAGGGAATAGACATCCTGTTATAACTACGATATAATAAATAAAAATATTCAGTAAAAAATCTTTCCTTTTCAATAAAAGATTTCGTTGGCCTTTAAAATGATAAAATAGCAATCCTAAAGCTGAATCTGACAGTGCCGGTTATGTCGTATAAATCGAGATACGTACATGTGCCCCAGTTAAGGGCTAAAACGTACTAAAGATAATTTAAAAATGGTAATTGGCAGAATAAATCGCCAGCGACGATGCTTTCAAATCATTCGAGAAAAGTTAATTCGCAAGTAGCTGCAATTTGGTTTCCATGAAACGATTCATTCGTTCGAGCACTTAAATACGTTCCTTTAATATCGACGCGACATAATTGCATGATATCGACTGTAATGACACGCCGTCGGAATTTAATGAAAATTTATTATCCTATCTCGTTTCTGTCGATACAAAATACTTTTCTTTTTTTTCTCCAACCAGCTCTTCCTTTATTGCCTACGAAACAACAGCATTAACATAAATAATATTTACGTATACGAGCTGTTACATAAATTTTTTTAATATTTTCAAAATTTACTTCCGTTCGCAATTTGATCGTTCAGAATTCTGCGTACAATTGCAGCTTTGTATTCGGGTAATATAAAATGCACGGAGAATGTTTCAGAATATGGATGCGTAATCATTGGGGCGTGAAAAGTAATCTTTTTATAATATTGGATGATTGCATAAGTTCGTGCCCGATTTTCATAGAGATAACACATTAAGTTACTGCATGGCGGAGTTCTATTGTTTTCGCGTGGTAATTGTTGCTTACACCGAATAGATGACGTTGTCTTATGTCAATTTAGCGTCAGACATTGTTCAGATACGTCCATTTGTGCGTAAGAGAGATCGTTAAAAATGGAGAACGAAAAGGTGCATTTGCGGCATGTAACGCTATATGAATTTCGGAAAGGCGTGAGTGTTGGGATTGCACAAAAAAATATTCAAAGCGTTTATTTGGACCGCGCTCCTGCTCTCCGAACAGTCGAAAAGTGGTTTGGCAGATTTCAACATGGAGGATCAACCCCGCTCTGGACGGCCTTCCGGCATCGATGATGACATTGTGCATGCCTTAGTGGAAAGAAACCCAAGGATTACAACTGAGGATATTGCCGAGAGGCTGAACATTGATAATTCAATCGCTTTTCGTCATTTAAAAAAGCTTGGATACATTTCCAAGCTTGATACGTGGGTGCCGCATCTCCCGACTGAAAGGAATAAACTGCAGAAAAACTGCAGGAGTTGCAATGAGAAATTCTACAGCACCCGCCATATTCTCCAGATATTGCGCCTTCAGATTTTTATCTGTTCCGGTCTTTGCGGAATAGTTTAAATGGCAAGAATGTCGAAAAAGCTATCGAAAACCAGCTTACAAACTTTTTTCAAGAAAAACCAAGTTCCTTCTTCAAAAATGGAATCGACAAATTTATAGATGGTTGGAAAAGCATTGTAGAAAAGAATGGAGACTATATAATTGATTAATAAAAGTGTTATCTCTAAAATATAATCTATGGAAGTTTATATTTAAATGGGGCACGAACTTATGCAATCACCCACCCAATATTATCAAATTATTCAATAAATATTTCAAAAATAGTATGGCAATATAAATCGATTGCCATTAGCTCCAATTACGCTTTTTCAAACATGTTTCAAAACTGTCCAGACAGTAGTAACCGTAAAAAGGAAATACGGGTGAACAGATACTAGGGTATTAAGTATAATCGTATAATCATCATAATCGTCATATTAAAACTATTATTTACTACTTTATGCAGGAAACTCGTCCCGTGTTAATATCGACTTTGGTCGCGACAGTTTGCACAGCACGAGCACTTACGGTCAAGTAATGATATCCTGTTGCAAAATCTCAAGGGTTAATCGCGCCGCGGGTGCAGATGTAATTTTTTGTTGTTCGGTCGATTGAATTTATAGGCCCGTATACGTGCGTGCGATCATTATAATGTCGCGTATATTACACTCCGCGGTGTTCTACCCGAGAGAAGAGAGAGAGAGAGAGAGAGAGAATACGGGCGGTATCCGCGTAAAAATGATTTTGCAAAAAGTACCACAATAGTTAACTCACAATCTCAGCAATTTATCATATTAATTAAGATCCCCTATTTGCGATTCCGTTAAATTATGATGCCCGCGACGCAATCGTAGTCGCTTACTTGTACGTTACTTTGCCTAAGGTATCTCGTGGAATGCAGATGTTACGAAAGCGGACGCTTGGATAGTCCCGAAGACGACGAAGGGAATAGACGAAGAAGGGAAAGGATAAGAGATATTGCGCTGGAACGACTTAATAGGACGTTACGCTCGCGCGGCTATTTATAGCCAAGCGACAGATTCACCGTCTACATTTCACGAAGAAAAGGAAGTTTCTATGTCACGAGAAGCCCGTATGTGTACACGCGCAAATTGACGATCCGCGCGTGCATCGCGTGCGTCTAGGAACGCGCGTGCAAAAGTCGAGGTGCATCGCGTGCGCGCGATCACGCGTGTAGATAGAGGGTAACCGAGCCGTATTACCATTCCCGCCAGGTACTTGATATGTAAATAGGATGCGTACGCGATGTAGAAATCTTGTAAGGGAGCATCGGCGAACTGATTTTGATGGCCTGTCACGGATGTTGGGATCGAAAATAAGGGCACAGGTGCCTTTCCAAGTTTTATCCGACGTCTCGTCCTCGTTTCCGAGACGTCGTCCTCGAAATTACGAGGTTACTCGTTTAAGCCGGGCAAAGATCTTAAGCAACGTGCCGTTTTACGCTGGAAATTAAGGCCTAGCTATAAATCCAACACGACAGGGATATATTGTATGTATATAAACAGTTTTTGCGTTGCAACAAAAAGCATCGATTCTTCGAGAGAGAGAGAGAGAGAGAGAGAGAGAGAGAGAGAGAGAGAGAGAGAGAAGAGGACTGGTGGATATTAATTTACGTATTAAAATATTTGCGTTTAAAGAAACAGCGGCATAAAGTTTCAAGATTCATGTAATACGCACCTTTACGATTTTCGGAATATTTCGCGCGAATCTTAAAATACGCGTATAAAAGACGCGTCTTATATAAAAAGATCGAGGTTTGCGAAAGTTCAGGCGGGGAAACGTATTCCTTAACGTAAACGCAGCCGTTTTGAATTATACAATACCTTGCCGCATCTTGTACGTTGCATACGTACATGGTATGCATCGCAAATCTGCAGGTGTCGACGCATTTACAAAGTGACGGGATGTCGTATGTACAGATGCCGAGATGTATCCATGCCGATAAGCACTCATTGAATCCACCGGTGTTACACCGTTCATATCTGTCGAATTCGCGATTCCGCGTATCTGCGCGTGAAATGCATCGATTTGCTTTCATCTTTCTTCACAAAAGAGTTTGCCCTTTTTTGCCAAAGGAGGATTTTCGCTGATTTCGCGAGTCCCTTAATTTCTCGTGTCCACGCGACGTCGTGCTTATAACTTTACGAGAGCAAATCGTACCATCTGTCAATATCGAAATAAAATTTATCAGCTTTCCGTTTTGTCAATGGCACTCATATCGCATTTTGTCGCATCGATAAGAATCATGTTTATCCCGATATCTCGCAATAAAATGTTCGCGACATCTGTACCAGAATAATGAGAATTGTAAGAATTGTATACACAGGGTGTCCCCAATTTAAATGGCAAAACTTCAGGAGCGTGTAGGAGACCGAAAAGCTAAGACAGAAAGTCCTTTGAAAGTTTGCTCGTTTCTGCTCCATTGTGAAGAAAATCATATATATATATACGCGGATTAATTATATTTATTAAACGATTGATGTATCGCGAAGTCTTGTATTAATTACTCGATTTTGCGAATCGATTGTTTAATTGCTCCATCTTAATCGGAATCATATTTAGATGCTGTTAAAAGTCAAACGATAAAGCGTCGAAAATATATTTAATTTTAAATTTTATTTTTGAAGAAATAATTATTTCTTATTGTGGTAATGTATTTAAAAGATAAGTAGATAATTATCTTATCAAATTATTTTCCGGTACTTGTCGCGATCGCGTTTAGGAAACGAATTTGACGGAGCGTCTCGCACAGCTACTTTACTGCGCGGATGTCGTCGTGTGAATGATAACACATAAGAAAGGAATTTGATGTCGACGGAGCGTCCCACCCCACTATAGTTCTTATTCAAGTGTCGCTATATGAGTAATAACAAAAACATGATACGTAAACAATAGCGCGCCAATGTTTACGCCACCAAGGCTTAATACCATGTTATTGAAAAGTCGTTGCCGAAATATTTTATATGTACAATTATATTATATATATATATACATAATAATAATTCTTAATCTCTCTTAATCACCCTTGTTTCGATGTAATAGTTCAATGTTAACTCTTTTGTAAAGAAGCGACCCATATATCGAATTATATCGTAACTGAAGAACTTTCATTGCATAAAAATATCATTATTCAAGGCATTTATTAAAAGTCCATATTTTTAATTAACTCTTTGCATACATTTTCTCTGTTGTGTCTCATTATGGAAATGAATTCGGAAATCGCGGCGAGAGTACATTTCTCATATACGTTAAGTAACATGACAACCACGCAGGATCATTTATGACGCACGCATCATAATTCTTTTTTTCATTCAGAGAAATCTTCGTTTTTAATGTGATATGAATACAACACGTTCACTCGTCCATATATCCGAGGTATAAAATAACATTCTCTGGCGATATACATTATGTCGAATAATTTTTGACACACCCAAAGTATGAAGGTAGATATATTTATACTCGCGCGAATTGGTCGATCTTTTTTAATTAATTTGTCAATAATTATCGGACATCCTGTATAATGTGTGTTCTAAACAAAAGCTTAATTGAACGATAACTCTATATAGTTTTAATTTTAAATTTCCGATAAATACACTACGAGTTAATATTTTATCGAATTAAAATTCACTTGAATCTAGCTATACGTGCATATGTAAAAGGGCCGTCGCATAAATATAAAATCAATGTGTCAATGTCTCATCAATTCTCCCAACTCTTAGTTATTATTTTTTGGCCAACATTGTTTTTCCGATCCAACGTGACTTACTTGAGAGAGAATATTTGTTTTTCATTGCGATATGTATCTCGAGAATCGGCGGGATCGACGAACGAGCGTGTACCATTTCGTGGCGCGAATTCAAAGAGAGGAGCTTGTTATACCGGATTCTCGGTGTCCGGTGATCCAATCAGCTGACACACCAATCTGACAAGTCGCGCGCGAGAAGGACTACGTAACTTCGACAAGCAATCGCGCGCCGATTTTACATAAGATCCCGCAGCGTGTTAAGTGCGTTCTAGCGTTCGTGTAAATTTTGGAGAGATCTCGATGAGACGCGCGATCGAGCATGTCCCGCTCGATTCAGCGAAAAAACCTACGCGCAATGTCATATTTTTCTCTGCCATTGCCGATGAATGAACCGAATATCTCACGCGGATGCGATCGAAGGGAAAAGCACGTTTTTCGACACGCGATATGCATCGAGCCGAGATGAAGAAATTGTACAAATATAGCCCGATCGTATTAGTTTTTTTTTTTTTTTTTTTTGCACGACTGACATTTTTGAAAATCACCGAAATGCGCGTGAAATTTCAAATAATTACTTGCTATGGCTCCAAAATATTTAAATAAGTTAAATACCGTAGAATAAATAAAAAATAAAAATTGTAATATTTTAAATGAAGTATAAAATTACAAAAATTGTTCGCTTCAAATAAAGCTCTTTTAGTATCTTTATTTTAAAGAAGGTTTGAATTGTTTATGACTTACTCTTCATTGACAAATTTTAATTATAAATTTTTGAACGATCTAAATTGTTATTATTTTATGTTATCTAATAATATAAGAAATCTTTGCGTGATCGTACATTTTTTTTTTTTTATAAGATGCAAAAACTGCAGTTATACGCGCATATGCTATCGTTAATGTTCGCGATACGAATCAGCGCGCAACCATGTGGCTTCCTCATTACGATAAAACGAAACCAGTTATATGATTGCTTGGCTTGGCACCAGACGGTAAACTAATTATTAAAAATATGACCCACTCTATACTTGTGAAATTTTTGTGAATAAAATCCTTCAAAGCGAGCAGTTTATTTTCGATGTTATCGAACGTACTCCGTCGCGTGGAAAACATCGAGAAGGCATCGGCGAGCAAGAAGAAATCATTAGAAGAAATCTTTCATAGGTACGATACACATCGGGCAGTGTCATTGATAAACATTGAAACACGTTACGATAAATATTTGTTCGAGGCTCGCGGTGATGGAGGTGCATCCTGTTCGAGAGCGTGTGCGAATAAACTTTCATTTTTCTCGCTCTACAAAAGTCCTTATTTTCCTCGTCGCGCGAAGCGATCGAGGATATATGGTACAAGTGAGGCTGGGTGGGCGGATAACGAAATGTCTCAGTAATTATTGAATTAAAGCTGTGATTTATCTGCAGTTTCGAGTTACGAAACGCGAATGTTTTTCCGTTTTTAAGCAAAGTTCCCCGTCTTTTCGAAGAACAGGTAACTGTAGGTAGGCAATCGAGCGAAATTGTTGACTTCGCCAGCGAAGTCCGAATTGCGTGCCAGACATCCGCACATCCTGTTTAACTACGTGATGGCTCTTCAATCTGCCGGGAGCAATCTTCTTCGTGAAGTCGAAGGTCGTCCTTGATACGAAACGTAGCAACAAAGAGAGGTTCGAATTACGATCAACCCTTTACCGGGTCTTGGACCACGGGTACTGTCTGTGAAATCGACTGACAGCTACAATTTATTCTCTTCAAGAGACTGCAGAAATTTACGTATAAATGGTTAATTCTCTCAAACACGAAATTGCGGTTTCATTTCAAATTGGTTGGATAAGCTACAGTGAAGAAACTAGGCAAAGAACAAAGTAAAAGACGATGGAAAGATAACACTGATTATTAAAGTGTAATCTTAGAAAATTTACCAACTTTTAACTAAAATATCAATTTATATTCTTCAACTTTAAATAGTTCGTCAAAAAAATTAATGGATATTAAATTTATTACATTAAATTTCTAATAAAATTATTTTATATTAAAACACTATAAGAGAAATAAATGATAGATAATTTTCAAATGAGTTTTGCTCGCATCCTACTCTTCACGATATCACTTTTCTCTCGCTTAAAAGCAATCCTTGCAAAATCGAACGTTATCGATGCAATACGAATTTTCTTCCGCTAATGAAATTCGTATACATTTTTTTATCAATTATTTATTTCAATGTTCGAAAAAAATGTTTACATAGACATAAATTGAATACTGATACCCAGTCGAATAATAAATGTACCTATTAAGAAAGAAAATTGAATAATATTTCACAAACTTCAAAACTCTATCTAAATATTAAATAATATTTACCATGTGTAATAAATCGTTAATAAATCATTGATATATTTTATGTTTTCGTAAAAAAATTTTAAATAATTTCTATAGTATATAAATATATTTGTATGTATAAATAGTCTAATTTTCTTATTAAAATAAAATATTTGAAGGATTCAAGTATTCCACTTTATACAGAATCAATAAAACTTGCACGACTGGATTGTTTTCGATTTCGTCAATACGAAAGCCATCTGGTTCATGGAATAAACTGGAATAAATTTGATCGACGACGATCTTAACTTCGCGAAAAAAAGGACATGCTTTCTTTAAAAGGAAGAGAAAGCTTCTCGTTTATTGAAACAGGATGTACTTCGTCACGCAAGAATGACTATCGTTCAGGTGCTTTGCAGGTGGGTTTGCAGTTTCTTCGGTTCCTACTTCATCGTACAACACAATTACCGTATCGTATAATAAATAACTCTTAATGAGACGTTTGTTATAGAGCTACCACGTTCGTTTTGTTACATTGTTCGCGTTCGAAGAAATGGAGCGTAATATCTTTTCGAAGAGACAACAAAATATCTTCGGTAGCCGTATCTTTGGAAGATACAATCTCTCGATATGAAAGCCGCATCGATAAATTATGCACGGAAAGAAGCTTCAAGGATCCTGAAAAGTAATAAATCACCGCGGAGCTGAAAGGCCATTGGAAAAGAAATGGCCCTTTTTGCTCGCGACTTTCTGCCATTTTTTTCTCCGCCAAGTCAAAGATCCCCTTTCGAACGCGATATAAATCAGACCCACTTAACGCAACCCGCGTCTCTTCCGCACCGCGGTGAAATCAAAGTTCCACTCGTTACACCGGCCACCTTGCCGATCGCTGCCTGCGCAATATAAAATGTTATATTTCAACCTGAAAAATTACATATGTTAATGTCAACGATACAAACAATCTTGGATCCGAAAATATGTGACGTTAAAAACCGGCATAACATGTTCCAATTTCGAAGATCTCCTTCAAGATATAAAAGAAAGGAGACTGGAAGTGAAACGTAAACCGTTGCTAAATATAGTAAACAAACAAACAAACAAAAAAAGACAGACAATTCAATTTGAAGCATTACGAGTCGTCAAATTTAAATACGATTTTATAAATAATTACATATAATCAGCATAATATAAATAATTACAGACAAGTTTTTGTTTAAAATCTCGTGATTTCTTTCTCTCACAAGAAATTATGACACATGAGATTTCAAACAAAAACTTGTTTGTAATTATTTATATTATATTAATTATACGTAAATATACAATATATATATACATAGAGAGAGAGAGGGGGGGGGGGGGAGAGAGAGGGACAGCAGTTTTGTATTAAATCAAAGATCTTTCTTACAATGTGAAGTTTATTTTTATCTCTCCATCTATCTATCGTGATATTAATGAAATAATTCTAAACACTAATAGAAATTTAATCTCGTACCAATCTCGTCGTTGTTAGCCGTTGTTACGGATCCTAATACAGACAAGACCCCCCCGATGATTCAATCGCGCTAACGTGACCATTAGAAAAACGCACGAAAGGATTACTGTCACTAATAACAACGCGCCAACTGCATTCGAGTCTCAAATCCGCTTAACTCTCCCATCCGCGTATGACCCAAATGACTCGCGAGCACGAACGAAGATTTTATCGTCGTCGATTGCAGTCACGTGTCATCAAATAGCCCCATCCGCGAATAATTGCCCGACCTCGAAATTGCCCGAACGTCTCTCTCTCTCTCTCTCTCTCTCTCTCTCTCACATACATACACGCGTCTGATGGCGCAATTCTCGCCTCGCGACAGCTTTATTGCGGGTTTTGGGTCGTTATTGTTACGAGGCCCAGTTTCCTTTCTGTAAGGAACTTTGTACGCGAGGAGGGCCCCGCCGCGTGTCGAGTGAGACTTCTTTTTTGGGAGCCAAAAACCGAGGGACGTGGCAGGGAGCGTTTCTCGCACACGACCAACACGCGCTCCGTGCACGCTTGGAACGCTTAACTTAAGATTGAAGAACGGGGGCCGGAAAGAGAGAGAGAGAGAGAGAGAGAGAGCGTCGATTTTGAGAGAATCACCGAGAGAAATATGTGTTGGCGCGTTTCTAAATATTTCCTATCGCTCTATTACCATCAAGCAGTTGATCGCATTGCTGTGAGATAAGAGAATCCGATAGGATTAATTAAGTACGTGTTGGTAATAGCTACACTACTCTTTGGCGTATCAATAACATTGTAAGCTGCAGAATCGTAAAACGAGATAATACAATAGATCCGATTAGATTTAAAGAAACTATCATTGATTATAGAAGAATGAGACTTGCTGCAAAGGACATATTTATCCAACTAATATAAATTATAAAAACAAGAAAAAAAAATTAATAAATAATATTACATATAAAAATGCAAGAAATCATAATTTAACATAAATGATCGATATATAGCTTTACATCGTCATATTATTGTTACGGTTATTATATAATATTTCTTTTAAAGTAATACAATGTAATAATTGAAAATCATAATATTACCCAAGAGTAATTAAATATTTATTGTGTAGATTAATTTTTTTTCTCGTCTTCAAAAAAAAAAAAAAATGGAATAAAAAATGTAAATATTTGAATATTAAACAAGAGGCGCGCGCGCGCGCGCTTCGCATCGCGACTTATAATACATATATAGCGTTATCTTTAAGAGCCTTTCGAGCAGTGAATGCCCTACAAAATCACTGCCAAAAAAAGCATCGATGGTACATATCGAAAGGCGCGCCGTATCTGCCCGATTGATCTCGTCTCATCGAAACACCATTAAAATATTTCAATCGGGCCCGGGGGACCGGTCCTAATTTCTCTCCGTCCGTTCGTCCCTGCCGAGGCGTGATTACGCCTCGCGAAGGGTCGCTCGTCTCGGATCCGCGAAGAGGATCGAGGCGTACGACGCGCATCGAGTACCGCGGGGGGTGGGGGAGGGGGAGGAGGGAGATGAAGGAGCGCTCTACGCGGGAGAGAAATGGAAGGAAAAGGAGAGGATTGGCGGTCGCCTCGGGAGAACCAGCGCGCGAGGACAGGTGGCGACGAGAACCAGGGAACCTCGGTACCATCGAGTTCTCACGCGCGAAACCTCCAGCTGCCATCGACCGAAGAAGATATACATACGCGTTGCTCCTGGGGCCCCGGGCTCGATAGCAGGCAAGAAGCCGAAGAAGAGCGAGCGCACCCTCGAAAAAGCGCATCACTCGCTTAGGGAATGCCGGACACGAGGGGTCTCAACAGATGCGTGCGGTTGGTCAGGAATCTAAATATTACGACCGCGTGGAGCCGAAGGGGGCCGGTGCCACTCTCTGGCCATCCCTCGTCACCCTTTGCGTTCGCGTGAATGGAGGCGCGGGTGGTGCCGGCTGCCCCGTTATAGCATTGATGAAATCTCTCTGTCCAGAAGAAACGCTGAGCCGAAATACAGAGCGGACGATTTTTGAATATGTAACACGAGTGGCGAGAATCGGTTCATTTTGCACAAATATCATTTCGTGCGTACAGAGAGAGATACGTACAGAGTTGGAAGATTTGTTTTCTTGTTAAAAAATATATAAAATTTAAAATTTAAATTTTTATGCTAAATATTTAACACATTCATATTGTATATTAATTTAATATATTGCTGTTGCATTAATTGAACTCAAATGTTAAATTATCGAAACAACTAAAGAAAGTATTAAAATAATACATTGTGCATTTTTTTTTTTTTTTTTTTTTTTTTTTAGATTTTATACGATAGGTATGTTTTGTATTATTAATGATAGAATTAAAATTTACACAAAAAAAAAGGTTGAATTTATTCTATAAGAATGAGAGAGTGACTACAATAATATTTTTATAATTGACAGAATAATATTTGTCCAAATTAATTTTATTATTAAAAATATGTTGATCTTATATACAAAATTTCTTCAAATTTACTATAAATTTGCATTTATTTTATATTGAAATATTAACATAATATTAATATCACCATTTAATATATCTATATTATATTAAATTAACACAAAAATTTCTGCAGATATACGTTAAAAATTTAAGTCAAATTTTCCCCAACTGTGCAGAATTAAAAAACAAAAATGTATTTTAACGTAATAATTTGTAATATATACATGCAATAAATCATTTTACATATCTTATAATTTATGCAAGTGATCTTAACGCTCCGTCCAACGTATGATTAAAATATTGTTTAAATTGACGAGGCGTTAATCGTTAATCTGTGAAAGAAAATTGAACTAAACGCTAAAATTGCATGCTTATCGATCAATAATTCATGCCCTCCGTCGTGGCACACAGTAATGGCTGCTACTTACTGATTATAACGCGACGACCGATTGACCATTGCCGCGAGGCGAATATAATTAAGCCTATTATCCGTGTTCTCTCACGTGACGATGCCAATTGGAAATCCTTGATCACATATAGATACACGCGTTCCGTAACGTTCGCATACGTTTACATACGAAACAAGCTCGGACGAGGCGTGTTCGTGTTGCGAGAAAAACTGGAGCACGCTACAGAAATATTTTTATTTTTCCTTCTCTTCCGGCGTAAAACGACGATAAAGCGAAGAAATTGAACGCTGTCGATAAGCGAACGGCACCATCTGACGATCCGCGATCATAATAACCGAACCGTCCGACTCTCGCGTCCTAGGCCCTAAATTCCCGCAATCTTACGGCGTCGCGGCAAAAAGCTCAGGTCTGAAAAAAAAAAAAAAATCGAAGTAGGCGAGGCGACTCGCGTTAATTTGCAGCAGGCGGAACAACGCGGCCACCTGTTTCACGTGCTCGTCCAGACCTCGGCGGGACCGTCGTCGCATTACCGACTTCCCGTGCAACAGGTTATGCACCTCTCTCCAATCACCCTCCCCTCCCCTCCCCCCTTCCTCCTCCCTCCTGAAACCCTTCGTCAAATCGACGCGTCACCCGTCCTCCGACCGTCGTTTGACGCATCGATTCGGCGCGACTCCTAACGACCGTCATCTCGTCCTTGTCCGGTGAACGAAGCGCTTCGTTCCCTCACGTGGCGCTCTTTTTCTCTCTCTCTCTCTATCCGCTCTCTCATTCGCTCCTTCCCAATCTCGTATCTCGTCCCTTTCTCCTGCAGCACGAGCGAACCACGTGCTACTCTCGCGCTTACTTCGGCTACCGTGTGGAAACTCGTGCTGCGCATGCGCTACGAATCGAGTCTCGTCACCCATCCGATTCCGGTCTCATCCTCTCCCTCTTCTCGTCGCCCTGCTCAAGCTCGTGGCGCACGGTCGTCGCCGTATCCGTTGTACCCTCGTCGTTCATTCTCGTTCGCACCACGTGGAGCTCGTGTTTGCGCGTGCGCCACGCGAAGCACGCACTCCCACCCTCCCTTCTTCCATCGCATAACTTTATTCCCCCATCACGCTCGGTACGATTGCATCTGTAACTTCTATCGCATTTTCCGTCCTTGTTCTCGTCGCTCTATGTTTCCATCTACTCTTCTTGGCTGCCATTCTACAATCTCTAGAGGGGATCGACTATCTCCCTCTGTTTCCTTGAATTTCTTTTTCTTTTATTTGTCCTACCCCACCCTAATGGTCGATCCACGCAGCGTTCTCCGTTCCACCACGGCGCCTTTACCCTGTCTAGAATAGCACGAGCTGCTCTTTCTTAAAGCGCAGCTCGTGCTGCGCGTGCGCCGCGCGAACCATCTATTTCCTCCTCCCTTCTCGACTCCCTTCGCCAAGCTGCATCCTGCTTCCTCGCTTGCTTCTGTCGATTCTCTCGGTCCCAACTATCTCTTTCTCCGCTTCTACATGTATCCCCTTCCGATTCCCCTTGGTTACCCTCACCCTTTTCCGTGCCCTTCGTCGATCCGGCGTGCGCAACTCGTGCTGCGCGTACGCCACATGAAGCGTTTATTTCCACCACCCTCTTCTCGATGCCTCTTCCATCCTACCTTTTCCCTCATCCTCCAACCCGGTCCTTATGTCGGGTCTGCCTTTTTTCTTCAGTCACCAAGGTTTTATCCTCGCACCGATTATCCTCGATCACCCAATTTACTCTGACCAATTATTCTCCTTCTATCTTGCATTTTCCTCCAGTGCATCACATGCAACCCGATGCGTTATGCGAGGCCGTAACCTCGTTTCTCTCGTGTTTCGTTTTCGACGACTATGAGCTGACAATGTACAACAGCATTGCCCCGTGTCCTTGTTTCTTCCCTTTCGATTCTCTTCGCGCCCTTGTCTCATGCGCGTATGCCACCGCGTCCACAATTTCTTTTATCTCTCTTCCTCCTAATATCGTAATTCATTATACTCTTATGTTTTACCTTGACGTTTCTCGTAAAAAAGTCAAATTGTAATAATCTAAATTATCTATCGATGATCTGATCGCGCAATATCATTCATTCTTAGTCTTTTTAAACGGTCAAGCGTGTCTTTCTCCTTTACTTTCAGCTTCCCCCAAGAAATTACGACCGATACAAAATACCTGCAGCCCCTACCCTCTTGACGCGCACGCACGCACGCTGATGCACACGTACCCGTGCAAAAAAAAAACGTGGCCTCCACCCTCCGCTGCCCTGACGTCTGCATGCATCGAGCGCATGCGCGGCCCTTCGGCTATATAAGCCGAGCTGCTCTCATCCCAGTTCACATTCAATCACACCCACTCATACTCGCGCGATCTCAAAGGAAAAAGAAAAAAAGACGAGACGAGGCACGAGAAACAACCGGTCCGCCATCCATCCTCGTGTCGTGCACGTGTACTCTCATTCCGTCTCTCTTTTTCCGTATTCATCAATAGTTTTCTCTCTCTCTCTCTCTCTCTCTCTTTCTCGTTCACGTACACGCGCCCTCGTTGTCATACGAGTCCTCGTGTATTCGAGAAGAGGCATCGCCGGTCGCTGCCAAGTCTACCTCGGTATCCACGGACAGAATCACGACCGGTTTTTCTCGGCTGCTCACTCATTCGCTCACTCATCGGCGCCAGCATGAAGATCACGTACACCGTAATGCCCATCGGCCATCCAGTTCGATCCATCGAAGGCGGTGGCGCGTTAGCGGCCCGGCAAGTTATCAAGACCACTTTGAAAAACTCGAAGAGATGGTACACCAGATTGCGGCGGCGTGGGGGACGACGGATCGCGCCGTCGGCTTCGATCAGCAAAATCATTCCAACGAGATGGAGATTTCCCGTGAATGATCGTCAATCGGGAAGAATCGCGCGGTCGCGCTAACGAGAATCTGGAAAAGCGAGTTGAAGGAGAATCTGGCGAACAACGACAAGTCTGTCGTTAGCGACAGACGATGACGGCGATCGATAATTTGACAGAAGACAACGAACCATCTGTCAAAGATCTACCGAGGGACCGGGCGCAGGAGTTCTTCGCGGCGTAACTTGAAGGTAGCTTTAATAGTTGTTAAGAGATCGTTTATCTTCTATTCGTGTACTTTAAGTTCGACTTGCTAACTAACTCCTGGTTCGGAGCTTTAAAATGAATTTACTCGATTAAGAATTCGCGGCAGGCTAACTAAATCTATAAGTAGTGTCCCGTGCAATATCCTCGCACATAAGATCAGTTTCTAATAGCGTATCATCAATTGTGATAGTAGCCTTAAATCCGCGTCATCAAACCGGCATAGCATCGTAGATACTATTAGAATATGTATTATAGTTTAATGGATCGAACTTTGTTCGAGATTATAGGCCGCCCAGTGCATATTTCGTAATAAGAATATCTGTGATATATCATCGAAGAGAAATATGTTTATTACAAACGCGAATTTTATATATATATATAATAAATTGCGCGAGTATAAAAAAAAAAAAAAAAACTGTGATCATCTGCCGCGGAACTGATAGTTTAAACTGTGATATTAGCGAGAAAAGGTAAAAAAAAAATCTGTGATATTAATTGCATGTAGATTGAAAATAATTCAAGAGCTTTAAAGCGAAATGTATATTGTGAAATTATCGAATGTGATATCGATCTCACTAGATATATGTCTTCCATCAGTTGCAATATTAGTGTCTATATACTTGATTGAGATAAAAATAAGAAGAGACACGCGAAAACTGTGATAAATCGTTCATAATTGTATTGGATTATGCGTATAAGTTAGATTAATTAAACGAATCACAGCTCTAGCGATACTTTGTGATACGTAGATAATTAATAGTCACAGTAAAATCGATTATATCCGCGATCGATTATACTGATCAATTTTGAAAATTAATTCTCTATATACGTTTTGTTTGTTTGCCTTACAGAGAATTCGGGTTTATTAATTTTGTTCTTCTTTTGATTTCTTTTTTTTTTTTTGCACATTTCATATCTTTAATTATATATATATATATCGCACTCGTATATCTAATCGTCTTATATTGCGTTTTTGTTTCGTTTGAATTGTGCAGTTGGACCGCATGATCCAACTATAGCGTTGTGTTTAAAATTGCAATTGTAATCGCATTTATTAAATATAAACCGTGTGACGATGAAGTAATCTAAATTTATTTTCCCCTGTATCCTCTTTTATTTATACATATCTTATATCTAATTTTATCTATTTTAATATTATTTATACCATTGTATATAAAAGAAAAATAAATAATAAATAGAAATATATAAGATAGTAAAAATATAATAATTATTAAAAATCATAAATCGAAATTAATCTGTTTTGAATATCAAGGAAAAGAGAAAAGCCTTTAGTATTTTAGATGTTTCACGACTTGTTATATAACGGTATAACCATTTTTCTTGTCTTTTATTACAATACTAGTGATATGTAAACCGCACAATTAGAAAAGAAATTTTTAAAATATTTCCAACTTTTGTCTCTTGTCGGCACAAATAAATATTTTTCAGAGCTTTTTCCAGTAAAGTTTATCGCCCCATCTGCTATATGGCTCTTAAACTACCCTAAGCTATACGGTTTCACCCTTAAACGATAGATGGCACTCATTAAAAGGGCCTTGTGTGATGCCCTTTCAATAAAACAGAGTAATATCGTAGAATCAAAAGATACAATTTTGCTGTTGGATTAATCAATTGAAATAATTATAAAATGAAAGGATGACAAATGAAGTAATAAGAAATTTTAAAATTGTTTAAAATATTTAAGCAATTACAGAAAAAATATTACCTATGATTTTAGCATACATTAACTTATTACTTTTTAAAATATATTTCATTATAATTACGTATTTTATATATTTACATATATATGTATATTCTTTATATTGTATATACATATATATATATCTTTAAAGAATTAAGAAAATACGATCGATGATGCAGTAAAGTTACAATTTTGCAACTCCCTTCACTTTTCATGACTCCCGTCACGTAAAACATTCGCGTAATCGCGAAAATTCTTCAATCAATCGTTGCGAAAGCACAGGCACAACGTGATTACGTACGCGACTTCCTGCACCTGCACCATAATCATCCGAAAGTACCTCTCGGTATCGAATTTGTAACACGTGGGACCTGCTCGCAGCGCAATTTAGCGGAATCCGGAGACAATCGTCGCCGGATGACAGAGTATATTACACGTGGCGCGTAATAGAAAGAAAATTTTTTCAGGCGGTGGTTCGATCCGAGGGATCGAAAAAAAAATATTGTAGATCCTGCCGGATCAGATTACCGACATTAACCACCATTATACGGGTAGCCAACTACCTGAATGTTCGCATTATACCCGATTCAATACAATTTTCCATTTAGATTATCGGTCTGATCTTCGCGGATCCAAATCCCGAATAGCGTGTGCGGGATGACGCTTGTAGGGAACGCAACACGATATCGCCGTATGGTCAGACGACCATGTAGAGAAGAGACAGACGTCTTAATCCCGAAGATTTTACGCCGCATAAAAGAATTCCGTTTTTATACATCAGGACCCTCCCCCTCCCCCTTAATCTCGTCTTAAAGTGGCAGAATATCGGGTTACGTTTTCGAAACTCTTGAAAATATTGTCAAATATTTGATCCCGTTGCCGAGGGAATGGTTCTCAAAGCATCCTCCGTCAAATAATACCTAGTAACATTCCTCATTTATTTTTTCAACACATTTTTGTGACAATTGCAATTGTATACATAAAACATATGTAATAAAAAGATGTATAATTAAAATTTTTTAAGTATCACGTCTATTGAATGCTTCACGTGCATATTAAGACTTCGAAAGTGCAATTTTTTACATCGAATAACGCGATATGTTAGAGTTATGCGAATTTACAAGGATCTATAAAAATCTTTCATCCGTGTCGAAAATGTCGCCGTTAAAATAAATACATTTATCTTTTAGATAATTAGAATGTATCAGAGTTTTAACGTAGCATTATGAAGTGATCTTCGAGTCTTTATTCCGGCCTGTTTTCCACAAAAGCCAGACCTATGGTCGACCTAACTCCATTGTATGTGTCTTACCAATGGCGTAAGATTTCACCCATCTCACAAGAATGGATTATCTATTGTATAATTTTAGAAAAATTATTATAGCTATCCTAAAGCGATATAATAATCTCAACAAAAGTATTTTATTATTTCATAATTATGATAATGTCACAATTATAATTTCTAATCTTTTGTAATATTTAAATTTTTGAAATCTATTTAAATCGTTTTCCTCTGTCATGTTAATTTATAATATATAAAGATATTGCAAATATTTTTCGAGAACAGGGATACGCACATGAATTATTTTTCTTTACGAGCATAAATAATTTGTCAATGTAAAAAAATAATTAATCGAAAAACTTAAATAATCGCTACGCCACTGGAATACAGCGCGCGAAATCAGGATACAGGGTAAACTGACTGAGAATTCAGCGAGCTGTCTCCGAGTAGAATATTATAGGGAGACAAATTTCTTTAAAATGCACCTTTTCGACTCTTAAAAGGGACAATTATTGTATTATTTGACGCCGTTTAAATCTGGAGAAACGAATTTAAAGACTTTCCACGGATCGAGTCACATATTGAAAAGATCATATACGAAAAGATACTCTCGAACGTGTCGCATGGTTGAATTTCACAAAATGTTATTTCTGCTCGAGACCACGGAAATATTTTTGAAATAAGGAATAAAGAGAGCTATACGCAGGCAGCTGCTTCTCTAGCTTATTGGCTTTGATAATAGTCACACATTAAGTCACAGTGAAAACGTCAAAAATACTGGTGGCTTTCGAGCGAAAGCCAGCTGTGAATACGCCAGATCAAAAATTTTAATCCGTCTTTGAAATTCAATTCGCTTTCGCACGACGATTGGCTCGCAAACACGAATGTTTTCTTAAGATTTTTCGGTGAACTTCGAATAAACAACGAGAGTGAAGAAAATCATTTTGTAGTTTATAATCGCGAAACTTTAGGCAAAATACCATAAAAGAAGAAAAATAATCAAATTTTGCAAAAGTTACTAGAGTTATCAAAAAAAAAAAAAATAATAAAGAATTTATGGAAAATGGTTATATATATATATATGTATGTATATATGTATGTAAATTAAATTTTGAAAACTAAAAATATTAATTAAAATCTTCTTTTACGAAAAAATATTAAAGTCTCTTTTTTTCAAAAAATACTTCGATAAGATAATGTTCTATATATACGCAATCACTATGGTACACAAAATCATACACTTTATATGGGCCCTATAAAAGACGTAGCGATCGATTGAGAGAACTCTTAAAGAAGACACGTTTTCAAAAAAAAAAAAAAAAAAAAAAAAACCTTTCAAAATATACAACGACGGCATGCATTACTTGCGCTCTTATTGCTCTACCAAAAGGAAGTTACGCGGCAGAAAAAAGATCCCTTCCACTTAGGCATCGATTTTGCTTGCGTTTTCCGTCGATCTCGTCTACCACGACGAGCCCTTTTCCTTATAGTCACCCACCCACATATCCCAACCAATTCGTGCAAGAAAGAAGAAAATATGAAGGAAAAACGGAGAGATGTGGAAAAGGAAGAATCAATCCCTCGCACATCGCGCTCGAATGCCTTCTCTCGGGGATCCCCCGGTTTTTGAGGCGAGACAGATTCTGATGCCTTTGTTGAACACGTGCACGAGGAATCGTAAATCTAACTAAAGAAAACCCCCGTAGAAAATGAGAGAGCGAGAGAGAGAAAGAAGAAGCGACGATTCGTCGGGGTACTCATAGCACACCCATATACATGGAGGGCACGAAGAAACCTATACTAAGTGGATAATGGGCCAATGGCGCGGGCTACGTCACCGTTTTGCGTCTTCGAGTTGCAAGTTGTTGATTTTTAGATCGGGATTTCAAGAGAGAGGGTCTACGACTGTGAGCGAGGGTGGCCGGAGAACGAAGGGCCGCGGCTGTAAGGGCCCATTGTCGGCTCGCCGTCCATTATGCGAAGCGACTGAATGATAGAAATATTTGTATCTTCGCGTACCGCGGCTCTGGAGAGGCTCTCCGGAGAGCACTTTGGAGACCGGAGAGCGTCGTCTCAAGTAGAAGACGCTTTATCTGTGCCGTGCCGAACGTTGAACGGCTGCGTGTCTCCAAGCCTTCTCTCGCCTGTGATTCTAGATTCGGATATCTCGAGAGCAAGTTGACGCGCGATGTGGCACTCGGCAGCTTCGAGTGTCTGCGTTTTGTCGCAGGATTACAGTATAATTGGACATTTGACATGAAAAAGATTTGTAGGTGTACGGAAAAGCAATATATTTTTAATATATGTTAAGTGCAGTTTATTTTTAATTTAAAAAATCACTAGTTTGTTTTCTTCTTCAACTCATTAAATGTCTTCTTATAAATGCAAGTGTTTACAAGAGAGAGAGAGAGAGAGAGAGAGAGAACTTTCTTAATAAAACATGTTTTTTTTTAAATACAAAAAAAGTTTGAAATCTTCGATTAATGCATATATATGATTAATATTAATTTTTTGAAAATTCATATAAAAGTTACTCAGTACTTTTAAATAATAAATATATAAAAATAATATTATTCGATAATAAAATGATGAAAATTATAAATGGCAAGATATCGATCTTTAATAAAAATATAGAGTTAAATGAAATCTGTCAAAACAGAAATTTCTATTTCTTCGCTGAAAGAAATGAAGGAAACGTTCACTCGTCATTAATTATACATTTTTCCCCTACGGTATCCCCCTCACGATACCCCTCCTCTCATTCACCCTGGACCCTAAACATAAGTACGATAAGCGAACTTGGACTTTTGAGGGAAAATGGCATCGGGTAGAGACATGACCTTTTTTCGACAGAACGACCTGTCGTCCAAATGTTTTTAATAACCGTTCTAAATATACCTTTATGGAAAGCACAGGACAGACGAAGGACTCCGGCTGTCTCGACAAGTTGGAAAAGGTCTTTCCTCGGACGACGAAGCACGAATGTGTCGGTGTCGGCTGATAGTTAGATATTTGTCAAGAGAGAGGAGAGAAAAGGGGGAAGTCGTTTCGACTTTCAGCCACGTGTGTCTCGCATTACGGGCGTGATGTCTTTTTTGTCGACGGGGGGTGCGTGGAGGAAGCAAATTTCGCGCACATGCCCCAACACATTCCTATCGATTCCGATGGTGGTCGCTCATCACCGGCGTACTCGAGTCAATTATTATCGGTTTCGAATGACCCCACTTCCGATCCGAGTAACGCTCCATCGAAACGTCACAATCCGATGAAACGGTTTCCGTATACGCAGATTTCGTACGCTAATAATCTGCCATAAACAGATTCGGAAAAGGTACGAAAAATTGTAGTTGAAAATATTGTAAAATATTTCTTCAGTCTCGAAATGTTCGAGACAATTTTGTATATAAATAAATAAATAAATAAATAAAAAAATAGTAACATAAAAAATATATTTGCATAATGACAAATATTTTCTTTACACAATAATTTCCTGTATCGCGTGTCTAGAAATTGAAAGACAAGTAATATGACTTTAACGCTGGCTCATAGATTACGGCACGTCCACATGTCAGAGAGTCCCGAATCCGGGGAAAAAAAAAAAAAAAGATATATAAAACGAGAGCAGAGCACGCTCATGTCTATTAATAGATAATCTTTTCCAGCCACGCTCTCATAGGGGAAAAAAAAAAAAAAAAGTTCTCGGAAGAAACCTTACATGCGTAAAAAAAAAAGTCACTGACCACATGCAGTCGCACACATGATGTCATGGGAAAGATGGGGCTGTGATACAAAAAAAAAAAAAAAAAAAAAAGTCGGAAGAATTCAAGCCTCGCGATGCTTTCGGCGCCGCCGTAATATTACGACCCAAGACTCAGGATTAAATCGTATCGTGCCTACTTCTTTCTTTTTCCTCTTCTTCTTTTTTTTTTCCCCCTCGGCAAAGCGACTTTTCACGGGTACTCCAGCGGTCTAAAAGGTATCTAACTGCAGGTGCAGCCTAATAACATTGGAATTTCATAATAAAACTTTCTTCCTTTCGCACCGTCACGAACACTTCGATAATTTGCTTCAATTCGACGAAAGCACGAATTCAACGAAAATTGCATCGAGTCACGACGATTTAAATTAATACTCTCGAATTAAATGCTAAAAACCTATGCATCGAATATATATAAATATTTCTGCTCCTCGATCGCACGAGCAGTAAATAAAAACGGTGTTACGTGACAGTGCGTGTCCCTCTCTATGTATATGTATATCGGAATGGCGAAATATCGCTTACCCGAGGCTCATGCGATGCTGATTGCATTACGTCCGCAACCGTGTTGCAGTGTACGTTGCACGCACAGAGAAGAAATGCAGCCGCGAGGATTCACCGCAATAAATCGCGAGTTGAGTTTCACGGAGCTACGAGAGATTTCGCCTGATTAATAACTGGACCGGAGGGGCAGGTGGAGTGCTGAAATGTGATCTTTACCTGCCTATCGCAATTTGAGAACGGAAAGGTTTCTCCCAATTTAAATTTTTAACGATGAAACTGGATATTCTAGATGAATTTACGGGCGGGCTCTGATTGCGTTCAGATTTCAACTTGCGGTGGACACGATTTAAATAAGAAACTCGCGACGCGTGCAACGTCTCGCGATGATACATGCGTATTGCTTTTCATCCGATAGCCTTTTTTATTTCGTCTATCGGAAATATTTTTCACCGATTCCACGGTTATAAAGAACCTCGAATAATGCACGAAGATGCTTGCAAGGCTTTACTTCAAGATTTATTATGTCATGAATATTCTTTCGACAGCGAGTTAAAGAGCGCGTTTATCTTTTGTATAAAAAAAGCCTAGAATTATAAAAAAAAAAAATTTACTTTGATCGCTATCTCTCTGCCATATATAATATCATTTTAACCCTATCGAGAGAAAAAGAGGGAGAAATATTTTAAGAATAGAATATCCCAAAGGTTTTAATCAATAAAAAATGCTTAAACTTTATTTTTTTTTTTTTCTATACGATCATCTTCTACAAAAATGTCAAGAAATATATATAAATTTTTAGAGATTTTTTTTTTTTTAAGCACTTTGAGACAGATAAAAATTCGACAAGACATTGTTAGCCATAGAGTAACTAGAGACAGAGGAAAAAAGAAATTCGTCACCTACGAGGGATAATATCCCCCTTTTCGCCAGTAAAAATAATGTCAATTTACCATCACGTAAGATGGCGGCGTGTTACGTTCTTTAATCTTTGCAAATAGCGCTACGGGAGATGGCCTAACGAGGGGCCCCTTTTTCCTAACGCCCCTCCTTCTTAACGCCGTTAAAAAGTTCCCCCATAGTGTGTCTGTAATCAGAAACCATGCGCGTCACGCGACGTCCGTCGCGCATCACGCGAGATGCTGAATATTTTTCGAGAAACCGACTCGGAATCGGCGATCCACCTGTTGAGCTTACCAAATTCTAACCTGCCCTATTCTAATCCTCGAAGGGCTCGCGGTCGATTCGTGCATTAGCCGTACCCGCTACCACTATTACGCTCGTATCTTAGATTTTCAGGCATCCCGTAACACTACACGGCCCCGCACACCTGCCTCTTCTCTCTCACCGTAAAGATCGCAGCGAGATCATCGCTTCGTTCGAGATCCCGAGAACTCGAATTACTATAATTTTTTTTTCCCCCTTCGGTAATCCATTATCTCCTTACTATTCGATTTTTTACACGGGTCAGGATACCTTCGATACCGGACAGGAAACGCTTACAATATTCTTCTTCTTCTTCCTCTCTCTCTCTCTCTCTCTGCCGATGAAGGAATCTCGCAAGATTCCGTAATCCCAACATCCGGTTTCACGTTTCCATCGCACACGACGTGGCGATGCTCGATTTCGGGATGAGGATTCCCGTAAGCTTTGACAAATGACTCGCGATGACCCTCGGAGCCATTGTTGCGATAGTAAATGGGGAGGCAAAACGGCCATCTGGAAGAGCCGCTAAATTATCGGATTGCGCTAACTTTCGGATGAGAAGAGAGGACAATTTCCTGTCTCCGAGAAAAAGGAAGAGAAGGAAATGAATGGTTAAGAATCATCAGGAAATTATGATATTAATATAAATAATATTGTATTTCTTCGATAACTTCCTTTAAGCTCTCCTTAGCTTAAACTAAATGTCATCGTGATGCGCGATTCGTATCTTATATCCCGCTTTATAAGAATACTACGTATTCTCAAACGAATCTCCAGCTTTACACATGTTCGCAACTGAAAAATAGTTGTCAGTTAGATCCCTAAGTGGGCACAATGGATGACTCCTCTCCTCGCAGGAAACGAGAAGAAGGAAACTTTTATCTTTCATTGGATGGAAAGAAACGGAGATGCCGTCGTGTTTGCTTGTGTTTGCGCGGTCCTGCGGAAAATCCATTGAACCGATGGTCCAACACTGCAGCGTGCTTCCTATTGTGGCAACCCACGGCGGTTGTTACGGTTACCCATAGGATCGGGGCCCGTCCTTGTCTTGTGTTTGGGGTATGACGGGGGTGTAAACGGGGCGCAGAAGAAACGCAGTCAAACCCAACGACCCTCCATTGACGTTTCATTGTCGTTAGGGATTTATTTTGATAACTCGACGGGAATCTCAAGTGTAATGTCAACTGTTAATTCGTGAACAGAAAATGGAGTTTCTATCGAAAGGTGAACGATTTTTCAATTGTTGAATATAGTCAAATATTAATGTATACGTAATATTCATGTTTTAATTAAAAAAGATTTTTTTAGTAATACTATAAATAATCTATAAATTTCGAATTCTAATCTAAATTTTAATAATGTAAAAATATATATGGGCTACATATATCTCTTTAAAAAAAAATAAATAAATAAAAAAAATAGGAAAGGCAGGAAAGAAGCTAAATCTAGAAGAACTTAGTTTGGTCAAATTTAAAAAATTATCCTAATTTAAAGAGTTCCCATCGTTAAACCTTGTATAAATTCATAAAAAAAAAAAAAACAAGAAAGAATTTCGAAACGCCTTCGGGCCATAAAAGTTACCCCCTATCGTAAGTAGCAGCCCGCTTCCAATCCTAAACATGCGATCGCGACAAAAATATCGCCTACCTGTTGCCGTCACGATACGATAATATCCGGTTTCTTTATTAGACACGGAAAAATGTGCCATCCATCGCGAGGAAAAGCCTCTACGATAATCTCAGACGTTTTATGGAGCATTTCGAGCAGAGGCAAGGTAAGGAAAAAAAAAAAGAAGAAAAAAAGAGATATATCGATGCTGATCGAATACAACTGCGCGCGTCTAATTGGACCCTAATAAAAGATGCGCTTGTACAAGATATAGAAAGGTCGTAAAAATTCGAATGTACTCTTGAAACTTTATGTCTCACAAGTGTATGTGGATACCAGCGATCTCGGATACGGCTCTTAAAATTCGCTGACGTCGTTCTAAACTGCCTCGTTAATCCTTAACCCCGAAATATTGTTGTTTATTTCCCAAAATAGATTTTTAGAAAAGATTAAGCTGATAAGTTTGTGAGTTACTTAATATCCTCTGGATAGTTTAGGATTTAAAAATTTTTTTATAATTTTATGTCAATGAAACGTATAGCTTTAAAAGATTTAAAATATTTGAAGTATTTTCCTATGCTTGTATCTGTTTCATAAAATTTTATATTTTCGAAAAGAGAAATGTATTAGGTGTACAACTTTGCTTCCGCCGTTTTTGTTTTTTTTCCGAAATTCGAGGCTTTATTGTAAAAAACTCGTTATACATTTATGATTCAAAGTATTATCGTTTTCTGTACGAGCTAAAAATGTTTCCCTCAATAGGCTATAAAATTGTATATATCATATATCTCGGAACACACATTCGCACGAGTAGGTATTTTCAGGATAAAAGATTCGTTTAAGGCGATACGCATGCTCTCAGCATGCGTGGGTGCGATCGAGGACGATCGCACCCACAATGAGATCGACACGGTCATGGAAACGGGAAAAGGACTTTCGCGCATTCGTGCGACTGGTCACTTTTCATCCGCAGAGACGAACGGTTCTCAGCTCGCATACGAGATATATACCGGCTCGCTCTTTTCTTCGCGTCCACCTGGTGGAATACCACGAGACGGTCAGCTTCACAAAGATGTAAGCGCTGACGAAAATATTTAACGACAATCGACATTGTCCTGACGGAAGCGTCGTTTCCTCCAGAAATTGCAACATTGTTCGGTCCGCGAGCGATCCAACGGCGACGATTTGGAAAGTTTCACCTTATACCCGACACAAGCTATCGTTTTCGGTTAAAGTTTACCCACTGCGTGCTTTTCACGAAAGCCTCGACAGAGAGAGAGAGTCGATTGTTATGCATTATTTAAAATGTGTCTGGCGCAGCTTGATATCTATTGCTACCGGTAGAGAGTATTCGAAGCGTCATCACTTGTGAAAAACGACTCATCAATAGTTGTAGATTTATATATCAACAAATAAATTTTATTCAAATTTCCTTTTTTTAAGAAACATCTACTTTAAGTTATCTTTTTCTGATTTAATATAAATTTAATTTAATTAAATTATATATATATATATATATATATATATATATATATATATATCAACAAATAAATTTTGATAAAATTTCTTTTTTAAGAAACATCTACTTTGAATTAAATTAAATTAAATTAAATTTATATTAAATCAAAGAAAAATAATTTAAAATAGATGTTTCTTAAAAAAGGAATTTTAATAAAATTTAATTTAAATTAAATTAAATTGGCAATTTAATATAAAAAATAACATTGCTTTTTGTCGAAGGAAGATTGCAAATTGTCACAGAATCGTGCACTATGCGCGTGACAAATATTGGACAGTTCTGATACGAACAACATAAGCGTATTAAAATTATTTCCATTGCGACATCGTAAGCTAACTCTTATCGATCGATGGTCGCGCGATTACACGACGAACTCGGAATTTCTGATATGCGATTTAAAACAAGAGCGGTCTCTCGCGCGTCCGTCCGTTCGGGAGAGAAAGACGCCCGCGAGGCTCCCTCGTCCGCAAATATGCGCGCGTAACGTACAATAACTCGCTATACAAATAATCGGGGTTACGCAGCGGGAACAAGCGGTGCGGGAGAATCCGCTTTCACCGCCTCTGTTCGGGCGCGAGAACGCCTTCCCGACACCCCGGCAATGCGATCCTTGGCCTCTTTCATATCTCCGCCGCAGGGACTTTTTTTTTTTCACGCCGAGCCCCACTTTTGTTATTAGCGCCCTTGGATATCTTCGTGGACGGATCGAAACGAAGGCGCGAACAGGGCGACCTGTTTTCGCCTCTCGAAAGGGCCTCGGCCGCCTCCTGCTCGCTAGGCACTCACGCACGCGTCAATGAGGATGATTCAGGTCCGAGGGCGCCGAAAGTGACACCGCAGGGCTTGCTAACTGCGTCGAGCGGCTTTCACAAGTATCGCGGGATTACAGGGCGAAAGAAATTAGAGAGATTCCACCCCGCCGACGAAGATGTTATTATTATTTCTTCTACTTTCCGTTGTGCCCATTAGTGTAAAATGATGATTGGAAAAAATAGTTAGACGTTACAGAACAATTTTTAATATTGGCAAATTTCTCGAAACTGCAAATTATTCTATTTTGCCTTTTAAATAATCATTGCAAATGAAATATAGTTATTATTTTTTTTTTTTTCATCGCTATGTAACTTCGTAAATATGGCAATAATATTTAAAAAAAAAAGAGAGATAATTAATTTTACCGACTCTAATAATTTTCTTACGCATTGACCAAGTCAGTTTTTCAAATATATTAGAAAGGATTGTAAATCTTATGGATCTTTAATAGCTGAAAGATCGTTCGCAAGAAAATCCGAGCCCTTCCGAGACGAAAACAGGCCCCGCCCTTCACCGCCCAAGGTGATCTCGGTCATAAAAGTCCCTGGGCGTTAAAAATCTTCCTCTTCTCCTTACCGAAGGAGGGATGATCTCGGCGTGGCACTCGTCAAACAAAGAAAGTATTACCATATATTTGTATAAGCAAGTGAGTGAACCGAGTATGAAAGGAACACACGCGCAATCAAACCCTTAAAAATTCGTAATGTTCATCAAAAGACGATAAAGTCCATTGAAGATAACAGAATCATTGGAAACAAAATTTTTATCTTTCATCAAATCGACGAAATATACGATATTGTAAAGCGAAAATTATATTTTAATGTCGCAAACTGTAATATATAAAATATCGAGTTAACTGATGAAAAGTCACTACAATATTGAAAGAAAAAAAAAACGCGAATTAGAAAATACGATCGTATTTTAATTCATCGCGCTTGCCATCTCTAGTTTATATAGCGTATTCGTATATTATTTAAGATACTTTCTTACAATTTTACCGCTATATGTAAAATGCAATTACATGGTATATGCGAATTTTTTCTGCCGTTATAACGTCATATGGCTAGGATGAAAAAGATTACGCTATTCAATAGCGTAGCAATCAAAATTCTGTGAACATCAACGACGCTGAATCACAGAATCAATCAGAGTCATAATATTTTATGGTGATACGACAGAATCTTGAATAAGGGTTGCTCGTTGATCGAACGCTGGATATCCCACTTGGCAGTTAAATTAGAAACTCGTGAAAATTTGAGCGCGGTCACGTCATTTAACGGTAAAGGATCACTAATTGGCGGTAACCTGCTTCTCTTCGTCGTAGGATCGTCGCGATTCTTCAAAGCGGGACCCTACTTCCGGCAACGGATTCGCTCCGTTACGTGTCAAATTAGTTTAAAACGGTATCCAGAGTCCCTTCCGCCTCGTGAAAGAGGGAGAGATTAGGACGAAGCGAGAGGGAACGAGAAAGAATACGACGAAGAAGCGATCCTATAAATTGGGACCGCTGCGCAATTTCTATGGGGCCCTCATAGGCTTGTGGGCGGGGGGACCTGCCCCAGGCAGGCTAGAAAAAGGGATCCAGAGCCCGATGCGGGCTAACTAAATTCGACGAGTGAGGTGCAGGTGTTGGAATTTTCCAAAAGGACCCCCGGTTACACGTATCGATATTACGTTTTCGATCCGTAGATAAGAAGAATGAGAAGGCTCGTTTATAAATTACTATTATAAGAGAGATAATCCTTATATAGCACTAGCATTGATTTAATTCAAGCGAGGTGTGAAAAGAAGCCTGCCGTAATTTAGAATATCATAGCTTCGAGATATAACGAGCAATATATTATAATTTCTTTTTACGTCATGAATTTAGATATTGCATCGTGCAATGTAAATTATAAAAAATTGTGTATAATAAAAATGTCTTTTGTGAGAACTTTACGATACTTTCGTAACCGTATACTGAGAAAGAAAAGTTGTTGACCCGACTAAATCCGCTCGACTAATTATTATTTTTTAAATCGAAATATTTAAATATTTAAGTCAAATATTACATCATATTAAATTTAATATGTTGATATTTCATTTAAATATTTAAATATTTCAAAATAGTTATTATTATTTTCTGGTTTATTTATTATAATGGTTTTATTATAACGATATTATTATAATGGTTATATTATTTATATTAGATTAGACGAACGAATTTAGTCAAGTTAACTACCTTTTTCTCATAGTGTAAAAATGCAATTTTTTAAATTCAATTTTCACGTCCACGTGCAAATTCCATGAGATTGTAAAGATCAACGTAAAGGTCCTAGGGATCTCTATAAGCACAATCCCTCTAACCCTCGCGACGCCTAATCCTCCGCGTTTGCACGTTTCGCAGTTAAAATCACGGATTCGTACGTCTCGATCGAAAAAGGTGTAAGAGAAGAATCGTCCATGCGTAACGGGCTGCTCCTCGATCCGTCAAAGACGCGCGCACTCTATTGCGCTTGTCTAGATCTTATCCCAGATTGAGCCCGATTAGGTGCCCACTTTGATGCGTAAGCGGAGCTCGTCGTGATAGAATGCGTATTTGGAAAACACGAGGTCCTACCTCGGGCATTTTTACGCGCCATCGGAGAAATTTAACGATACGAGCGCTTGTAAAAAGGCTACTAGGTGTGGTGGGCCTACACGCATGATGAAACTGGTGACGCGATCGGCAAAGATGAGCCATCGGAAAAAAAAAAAAAAAACATCGACAAATTCCGACAATGTCGGACTCTACCATCTTT
The DNA here is from genome assembly GCF_030449975.1 of Polyergus mexicanus. Lineage (NCBI taxonomy): Eukaryota > Metazoa > Arthropoda > Insecta > Hymenoptera > Formicidae > Polyergus > Polyergus mexicanus. The sequence goes on from NW_027223344.1 coordinate 1,382,754, forward strand.
CCTAAAGACGCTAACGATAAGATGACACCTCCGATTTCAATCATCATCGTAGCTCTGTCTTAGAGTTCGCAGCTGCATTCATATAAATCGTTGCAAGCATCATAAAATAACTTTCTTCGGTTTTCTTAATCAGCTACAAAGTCTTTTTTCTTCTTTTCTTTTTCATATTTCTCTATAGAAATTTAAAAATTTCCAAGGAATAAATATAATATATGTTTTTCTCTGCCGAAAAATTATTTAATTTTTCTTTCAACAAAGAGAGAAAAAATTCTCTTTTATAAAAAATATAAAATTAACTGGCAAAAAATTTCTTCCGTACTAAATAAATATCAATATATAGATATAAGAAAGCGCGATAATTTTAAAATTTCCCGTGTACGTCAAACTCAAAACTTAATTAAGTTTCATATTACGAATCTTTAATTATTTGACAAAATATTTATTAGCGACGTGTAGCTTTTACGACGAAGAATTAAATCGCTCAAAAATTCTCTCGAGCATTGTGGAGAATTTCTTAAACCTCGCTTACTAAATTCATACGCCTAATCAATTCGAAGGGCTTCCCCCAAATTGCGATACGATCAATGAAATTGTCCGATTTGGCAAACGAGATCCGTGACGAGATTCGACTCGTCGTCGTACGATTTCGTTAAAACGAGGATGAAGTGGATTCCCAATAAGAAAATTATTCGGCGAGTCCGTTCTAGATCGAAATAATTTTTCACGCCGCGCCGCAGAATTTTCGCGCCACTTTTCCGCGGCGAGTAACGCGCGCAGTGGCCGTGAGACATTTTGTACCGCAATTTTCACGGTTGCTCGGGGGAGCTATTCGAAGATTTACCAGCCCGACCCCGTCCGTATCCAAGGTGTTCGGCGAATGAATAAAATGGACGGTCGCGGAAAAAAATCCGCGATCACCGAGAGGTCGAAAAGGCAGTCGCGTCACGCTGATCTTCGCGTCGCGCGGTACAAAGATCGGAGCAGGGGCGCTCAAAGGAAGATAAAGAGAAGCGGTGGCTGCCCAAAATGCACGAATAGGGACCACCCGTTCCGCCGCGTTAGCCGGGCCTGTCGAGTTTCTCGTTTCTCGCTTTTGAACTGGCCGATACGCCGATTTCCAAGACTCTCCTGTCGCTCCCCTTCTTTCTTTCCTCGCGGACGAGCCACTTTTGTCGCAGTCAACCTTCTTACTCGAGATCGCCGTCCTAATATTCCGTGACGACAGATCACTCCCGTTCCTCTACAGCTATCAATATATCCCCTCCATGCTCGCGGTTAAACGTTATTTACAAGGGCCTCGTTGCCATCAAAGAGACGAGGAGAACCAGCTGTCGAATTATCCGCATTGATTGTTCGGCTAAAAATGACGCAACACCGGCGCAAAAGATCACGACGAATTCTGCGAGCAAACTTTATATCAAAAATTCGCTTCTTCGTAAATATGATAGATTAATTGGTTTTCTAACGGCCATAAATTTTATAGTTTTCAATTATAAATCTTAACTTTTAAATCTCAAAATATTTGAGCAATTAAAATTTTTCTATCTTTTCAATTATTTCGTTCGCTTGGATCTTTCAAATTACGACATTGAGTATTTTTATAAACGAAAAATTAAATAATATTTTCTACAATAAAGAAGCAAGTAGAAAACTATCCGAAAAAAAATATTGCGATAATATATTATAATACGCGATATAGGCTAAAATAATATTTCCTGTTAATTTTGGTTCTGGAAAGGACCAACCAGTTACGATGGATCATCCGAGAAGCGAGATCGTGTACGGTGAAGTAATCGCACGGATTCGTTCTCGTTGTCAGCTGACGCCTCGTTCGTTATCCCCGAGTCCCGAGTCCGAAAAAGGTAAGACTGTAATTAAATCTTTTAACAGTGATTTAATAACACGATTTCAAGCGTCGCATAACGCCATTTGGGAGAACTTGGCCGGGTAAAGAAAAGCAGCAGGAGATAAGATTCTTCTTCGAACATCCGCGACAGACAAACGCGACCAAGGTCTTATGGAGTTCTTTTCGAGCGGAAATCCCCACCGCTCCGCTCGGTGAATCGAGCAAAAAAGCTACGAAATAACGATTCAAAATATTGATCAATGTAAAAGGCCCTTCCATATCTCGGGAATCATCGAAACGGAAGCGCGTGAATTCGCTCTATATTTTATTCGAGCGTGAAAAACTTTAAGATGCAACAGCGATATATACGATTAATTATTTTTCTAAATAAAAAAATTTATTTTTCATACCAAAAGATGGCTAATCATTGCACATGTTCTTGTATCATTCATAAGTGCCTTACTTTTTCAATGGCCAATAAAAAAATCATGTGCGCGTATCCAGTTATATTGTACAACGCGGTGGGAAAGAAAAGTGTTTCACGCAAAATCCAATTTTCCTTTCAGGCACATGAAGATTGTGTAAAAAAAAAAAAAAAAAAAAAAAAGAGAGAGAGAGAGTCTCACGCGAGAAGAGATACCAATTTCCACGCACGCCACGAAATCACCTTATAATAACACGGAAGGAATTTCTCTCCCCCCTCCCCCCCCCCCCCCTCTTTGAGCTGTTGTTCATCACGCCAACGTAATGACACGGATGATTTCTTGCCCCGCGTTGGAAATTCCTGCGCAAAGAATAAAGGAAATCATGCCACCGACGTACGAGGAGATTATAATAGTCATTAGGTTATTTCGGATGTTATAAGGAAGAAGGCCGGGAGAGAGCAAGGGGGGAAAGAGGAGAGGAAGAGGACTTTCTCTCGATGGACGACGGTTTTTTGTGCCCCTCGAGGGTTTATAGCGTCGACGAGGCACTTGTGTTATGGCAATGGATGCACGTGTTCTAATGGATATGCCGGACACGAACGGGAAAGAAAAAAAAAGAAAAAAAAGAAAGAGAGAAAGAAAAAAATGTGGCTTTTCTCTAGGCATAGGTTAGCACGGAGGGATATCTAGGAGTCTCGACTCCAGAGGACAGACGAGATAGGTGATGAGCTCAAGGCACGCAGGGCCGCCGCATTTGGCATCGGCGAGAAAAAGTTTCAAGAAATTTTATTTATAAAATCAGAGATTTTTTTTTCCGAGCGGGAAATTATTGCGTAATCTTTATCTGAGAATAAATTCATTTTTTAATTAGAGTTATCAACTTTTTTTTTCTTTATAGCATATGATGAGTCATCCGACATTTCTTAAACGCAGATCCTATTATGCGATTAGGCTTTCTCATCTATATTTATAAATCAATATTAATGATTTTTCCTTTTTAAATCCCGAATATAGCTTTAATATTGATTCTGATAAAATTTTCTCTCCAATAATCAAAATGTTTATATAAAATTAAATAGAAGTATCGAGTAAAAAATTGTTACTTGAATATTTACGTCACAAAAATGTTATGTGAAAATATTCTTATAAAATATCTTTCGGAATAATATTTATGCATTTTTACATCAAAAATATGAAAAAAATTTCTCGCAAATATACGCATTTGAAAGGCTTCAAATTTTGGCATTAAAAGTAATTATATTTTGCGCATCGATATTCCCTCAAATAATTACGACGAACACAATAGAGCTTCGCACGCTACGACACAAAAGAGAGAAGGCTGAAAGTGCAGCCCTGCGAGAACAGCGTTATCTAACGCAGAAATCTTCTAAGGGCCCACGTAGTCCAGGGGCCGCCGCTCTTCCCTCTTTCTTTTTCAGCCTTCTTCTCGTTTCTTCCTTCGGTTGCTCTGACTCACCCCCTTGCACGTGTTCAATTTCAGCCTCTTTGAAAGCTCGTTCCTTATCCCGCTGGTCAGAATCCTAGAGAATCCTTGATGCCGGACCCGAATGAGGTTCTTTCTCGGCCAACCGCTCCGCCCACAGGACCCTTCGCGCTCGAGAAAAGAATCGAGCCGCGACCAAAGAGACCCATCAAACTTCTCTCCTCCGCATGTACGTAAAAAAGACGCACAAAGACGAAGGAGACGGCATCGGGGATGACCGTCGTCTCCTCCTCGCGAAAAGTCATTGTCGCCTCTGATGTTCAAACGTGAACGTTTTCGAATAATTGTTATCGTACATTGACTGATTTGGGGCGATTCTTCGAGAACATTATCGTGTCGATCGGTGAATCGACATCGGGCGTTTTGTGGGCCCGATACACAATAGATAGCAACTCGTAATACATCGAGACGAAATTAAACGCCGTATGTTGTATCGTGCGAAAATTGTAAAGAAAATTTTCGAAATAAAAATAAGTTGCAATTTTAGCTTATAGCCAATTTCTATCGAACGTCTCGAAAGCAAAGCCCCTCCCCCCAATATATAAACGTTCTTCTATATAGATCCTTTCATGACTGTCATAATTATTTGAAGCGAAATTTAATGCGCAAAACATAATGTCTTTTCGTCCAAATTATTTTTCTTTTTCGCTAAAAATCATCGTTTTAATATAAATATAAAATATATAAAAATTAAATTTTAATAAATTAAAATTGTTTTATGTTTCGAGCACAAACAATCGTAAATATAATATGAAGTAGAATACAAAAATCCATACGTTTTCAATTATGAAACTGATAAATTTTGGTAAGCATTTCTCTTCCAAAAGAAGAAGAAGAAGAAGAAGAAGAAGAACAGCCATTACATATTTACTAATAATATTATTAGTACAGAGAAAAAAAAAATTTGTCAACTTGACTAAATTAGCATTTTTAAATTGAAATATTGAAGTATTTAAATAAAATATGACATATTAAATCCAACATGATATATATTTGACTTAAATACTTAAATATCTCAATTAAAAAAATGATTAATTAGTTGAACGGATTTAATCAGGTTAACAACTTTTTTTCTCAGTGTAAAGTTTTTTTATATTTATCAATATAATATCTGGATATATATATATATATATATATATGATAAAATATTAATAAGCATCAATATTTGCCGAGTAATTTTCTCCTCGCGCCAAAACATTCTCGTTTTCACGTATACGCTTTCTCGTACGCATTTGCCTCGAGGGATGCTGTCTGTTTGCAATTTTTTACGCTTTGCGGATCCAATGGATTTATGAGCTCGCGTATCTGCAATATCACCGAATCCGCATCTACTTTCGAGAAATAAAACGCATTCGAATTGAACTGAATGCTACTCATATGTGTAAGCGGCGCAGTTTCGAAAAAAAAAAGAATCGTAAAACGCGAAGAGGTTCGCGAGCATCTCCGCTCCCGAAGAACGAATCGAATAGACAGCAGGATACCACGATGACACGGTCCACGCTAATCCTGCAATAGAAATCCTTAAGTCGCTACCGGTCATCCGACCAACGGTAGCGTAGAAGAAGGCGACAGAAAGGGAAGAAGGGAAATGTATAATTTATAATGATAATCCTTTAAGAATGGATCCGTGCCCCGGAGGCAGATTCACGGTCCTGCGATCTTCAATGCCGACCCTCTCCTTCCGTCTACTCTTCTTTCAAAACTACCCTCCCCCGCGCTAGATTTTTTTTTTCCCCCCTTCACCCCGATCGGACGAATCACACGGATCGACCGAGCATGCGGCAGTTCCGTCAGGATCTTGTGTTTACATAGGTGCAGGACTTGCGAGGAACAGCTGTTTATTTAAGGGCATAATGGCGACTCTCGTAAATGGAAACGGACTCTTTCCAAGCCATATTTCTCGACGAGCAAAACCTTCAAGGATTTTGGAGATTCGAAAGGTTGATATCGAGGGAATATCACCGCATGGTCCTCCAGAAGAAGTTTGTCAACTCTCAAACTTAGTGTACCGAGTAAAGTTTGATATTAGGATTCTCGTATTGATCTTGGAGCCTATCAACTTATCGTCATATAAATGCATTGACGTTTTTATTAACGGCGTGCGGTTTTCGATTTAAGCCGAATGAATGGTCAAAGCTTCCAGCAAGATTTGATACGCGCAATTTTAATATCTTTATTAAGAATCCTTGATTTTATATAATAATAATCATTTATAAATATATTTTCAAAATTACAGTTGAACTTTTATATAAATCTTTTAAATAAAAATATTTTACATATAAATAAAGAACGCGTGTATGTGTTTTAAATTTGTATAATATTGTAAAAAGTATTTTATATATAAATATAAAATCTCTCTCACATACACACACACACACACACACACATATATATATAAGAATTCACACTTCAAGACGAAGATTACTTTAATTGTGAATTTAATGCGGATGATGAAAGAAGATTCGAATCCCGAAACATTGTACAGAAGCAACGAGTGAGAATTCGAGCATGTCCCGGGCAAAATTTATGCGTCACGGATACAGTTGTCCGCGATCATACGAATCCTTCCCTTTCTATGGCGCGCATCTAGGATGACGAAATTCACCATTGAAAAGTACGTGTCGAAGCATCGCACGAGAGAGTTAGGTCGCGTCCTTTTAAAAGGGACTTTCCCATACAACCCCCGGAGAATGTACACCCACCCCTATATTAGATTCGCCTTTCAAGCGTCGCGGCAGGTCCTCGCATCCGGCAGGATCCGCTCTCCTTTGCGCGGGGACTTTGGGACAAGACCCAAATACCATACAGATCTGTGCAAGTTCGAATATGTCTCGTCTGCTGCAGGCACGTCGAAGAAACTCGGTCAAAGCGCGTTGAATACTCTCCGCAGGTTCGAACCTACAGACCGGATTCTGTCTGCTGCGAACGTTTCCAGTTTATATAACATGTTAGACAAGAAAAGAGATCCTTTTTCTACTTCTTCGGCGGAATGGCGAAACGCGTCTAAACTTGTTCAAATCTGTGAGCCTCTATTTGAGAAGTCTTTTTTCTCGAGTTCTTATTCAATCAAACTTGGCATTATATGCAATTTTTAAAAAATGTTTCCGCGTGTCCAAAAAATATATCGAAAACGATTCCAAGCATGATGCAATCCGCGTGTGCGCTGATGCTTCTCATTTAAATTTATTGATACACATAAATAATAATAGCATTTTAATACAATATTTTATAGAATTCTTAAGAAAATCGATATATTGGATGATTGCATAAGTTCCCGATTTTCATAGACGGCATTAAGTTACTGCATGGCGGAGTTCTATTGTTTTCGTGTGGTAATTGTTGCTTACACCGAATAGATGACGTTGTCTTATGTCAATTTAGCGTCAGACATTGTTCAGATAAGTCCATTTGTGCATAAGAGAAATCGTTAAAAATGGAGAACGAAAAGGTGCATTTGCGGCATGTAACGCTATATGAATTTCGGAAAGGCGTGAGTGTTTGGATTGCACAAAAAAATATTCAAAGCGTTTATTTGGACCGCGCTCCTGCTCTCCGAACAGTCGAAAAGTGGTTTGGCAGATTTCAACATGGAGGATCAACCCCGCTCTGGACGGCCTTCCGGCATCGATGATGACATTGCGCATGCCTTAGTGGAAAGAAACCCAACGATTACAACTGAGGATATTGCCGAGAGGCTGAACATTGATAATTCAACCGCTTTTCGTCATTTAAAAAAGCTTGGATACATTTCCAAGCTTGATACGTGGGTGCCGCGTCTCCTGACTGAAAGGAATAAGCTGCAGAAAAACTGCAGGAGTCGCAATGGGAAATTCTACAGCACCCGCCGTATTCTCCAGATATCGCGCCTTCAGATTTTTATCTGTTCCGGTCTTTGCAGAATAGTTTAAATGGCAAGAATGTCGAAAAAGCTGTCGAAAATCACCTTACAAACTTTTTTCATGAAAAACCAAGTTCTTTCTTCAAAAATGGAATCGACAAGCTTATAGATGGTTGGAAAACCATTGTGGAAAAGAATGGAGACTATATAATTGATTAATAAAAGTGTTATCTCTAAAATATAATCTATCGAAGTTTATATTTAAATCGGGCACGAACTTATGCAATCACCCAATATATATATATATATTTTTTTTTTAATTTTATAAATTCTACTTTTGGATTTTTCAAAAAAACATTAAAAGACAGAATATCGAAAAGCAGAAATATCAAATTACGAGTGACAAATATTAGACAAAAGCGTTGCACCAAATTACTCTAGTATACCGTTAATCAGACAATTTCTCGTACGACCCTCAGATCCGCTAACCCAAAATCCCAACCGGCGATGTACCGAAAGAGTTAGCGGAAACCTGCGAATAATACGAAGGGAAAAAGGGTTTCCCCTTCCGATCGGATGCACCTGTGAAAGGGTTGAGGCGCGGAATAAAGGATTTCCGTGTTGAAGTCCGGGACACTCGCGACAAGTGCATTAAAAATACAATATTACTTGCCGAACGAATCTTTTTCACCGGCGAAAACTCATAAACGCCGACAATTGTTTCAATAATTTAACCGCGCGAGTCTGGCGAGCTTTGTGAAATTGTGGAGAATGGGGCCACGTGACGGCAGCTCCGGAAACTATATCACCCATGCGCCACTCACTATGCGAATCGCGATGTAATATAATATTATTGTAATGTAATATAATTCAATTTCATTAGTGCGTTAAATATGCGAGAAGAAATTAAATTTAATATTTTTCATTTCACAAATATAATAATAAAGAGAATACACACAGAAAGTTTTTGAGAAAGTCTGTAACACTAATCATAGATCATAATTAAAGTTTTATAAAAAAATTTTTTTTTTTTTTTTAACCGATTACGCTCGTTATATCCAATGAACAAGCTGTTGGCTCAGTTGAATGCTTTTCCCCACTTCGCGGGGCAAATGGGATGAATTTATAATAGGATCACATACCCCTACGATTTTTTTGATGCTTATTAAATATTTTTTAGGGGATGTGTAGAGAGAGAGAATCCATAGTGGATCGATACAAATTTCGGTTATTAGGGCGGCACCGTGTGTAATCGGACCGAATTATATCTTGAATTACCGGGACACTCCCAGCAGTTTCTAACGAGCTTTTCTTTTTTTTTTTTTTACAGCTCGTCGATATATAATTCGTAAAGTTCGGCGTGTCCTCGATCGCGTTGAAGTGCGCGATTATAATTTGCCCCATTTCGTTCATTTTATTTTTTTTTTCCCCCCCTTCAGCAATTGTGCCGGTCGACTGGGACGCGTTTCATCATCGCAATAAAACGCACTGTTATTTTGTGAATTAACGTTTCGCTAATTTCTGCTGCAGGTGAAGCAGCAGCAGCACGGATTCGACCATCAGGACGACTGAAGCGAATCGACAAGTTTGTCAGTGTCGGTGAGTCTCTATATGTATCCTCTTGTAGGAAGCCTTTGTGTGCTAAGCTTTGTGCTTCTTTCAATTTAACACTACTCTTAACGCTCCTCTACGCTAGTCATAAATGTCTCTTTTCTAAATTTTGACCGTTTGTTATTATATTATCTTCTTTTCAATACGTTGTTAATGGAAAACGCATTGAAAATACTGAAAAATGCGTTAACGATCGTAAGAATTATTTTACTTAACAATGTTGAACGAAATTCGGATTATCAATTTTTTTTCTCCGTTTAAAAAAAATTGAAAAACCGTGCGCAACCGACGCTGCTGAATATTTCACTGCTTCTTCACGATCGAGCGCCGATCCATCCTTCGCGGATAAATCCTTTATGCGCTTCGGCTCGCTGCTCGTCCATCCGTCAGAGAATCACGCGGAATCCTTTTGTCCCCCTCGGACCGGTCCGAAAGGAATTTCCGTGGGTAGAATAAAAAAGGGCCGGGGACCATAATGGCGCGACGCGCGAGAGGACCCTTTCGATCCCTTTGAAACGTCCAAGGGATATATACCAAGAGGGGTTAGAAGGCGGCCACGGGGGTAAATGCGATATTATTCAAAATCACGAAAATCACCGGTAGAATTTCGTTATTTTCGAGGCCCGCTCTCCCCCCTCCCCCATTCGGGACCGTAGATGCATATCTCGCATCCTTGAATGGGCCATCGTACGGGGTAAGCACCGGCCGATGTTTGTTCGACATTTCCCCCTTCTGCTCCTCCTCCCTTCCCCCTCCCCCCGGCCCCGTCCGTCCCGCCCGCCGCGTTACAAGGGTCGAGAACCGAGGGGCGAGAGTGATCCAGGTAAAAAGGGTCAAACGCGCTGACAAAGGACACACCACCCCCCCCCCACCGCTCTCGCACGCTCGCGAGCACATCGTATATGCGCGCAGCACGCAATCATAAAAGCGACATTTCGATCTTGCGCCGAGAGCGAATCGAATCGATTGAAAGAGAGAAATTCAAGACGATTCAAGGGGGGTTGGGATTTTTGGTCCTTCGTCTCATCGGAGAAATCTGCCCTGCCGCGCGCATCATCGACAATGCGAAAAAACGAATACGGTAGTCGGTTGAACTATTTTTCGCCCCCCCCCCCCTCGCAGGCGCAAACAAGATTTCTTTTTCTTTTTTAAATATCATCCTCTCTTTCTCGACAAATCTTCGTTCATCGTCTTTTTTTTTTCTACTATCCATTTTTTTCCTGGAAGTAAAAATAAGTAAAAAAATAATCACCTGACGATTTTCTTTCGAAGAAAGCTCGCGATTAGAGGATAATGACTCATGAAAGAGAGAGAGAGAGAGAGAGAGAGAGAGAGAAAATAGAGAGAAACTTTTACGATTTGTTTAACGAAACCGTGGGATCGTAATCACACTGTACATTTATCATGAAATATTTATCTTGTGACGAAAATCGCGTATCTCGAACTGAGAGTTAAAAAAAAAAAACTTACTTAACATTCTAAAATGAAATACGGAGTTTGATAAATTAAATAAATAGAAAAATGACCGCTGTTCGTAATAACATCGCACAATTCGAGAGCGAATCGACCTCAAGATTACGCGCACGCTCACGTGTAATGGCACCGATTTTAAGAGCGAGATAACTCGCTGCATCTGTACCAACCGCGGATGAGGTTTACCTTTGCCTCGAGAGATAAAATGAGACGCGGCAGGCTCATTCGGATTTTCGTCCTTCCATTTACAAACGACGCTATCGGGCATGAAATCCATGGAATGTTCTTCGGTAGGATATTTTATTACTGTCAGTGGAGTGTTCCATCAGTGGAATCTCGTATCACCTTTCGATTACAGGTAGCAGGGATAGATTACGATCGAGTTTTCGGTTAGTCTTTAAAACTCAATGACAAAGCATTTCCCCTTTTTCTTTTTATTATCTTCCATAACACTCGACATCGAGTTTGAATTAATTAGAGTTCACATATTGAATTATTAAAAAAATATATAAAAAGATTATTCTATAATTAAGTCCCGAAGACTGCAACTAATATATAAAATAAAAAATAAAAATTTGTCCAATCATTTAACGCTGATAATCTATGAGAAAAACATGCCGTGCTATCAGATTATCCTGCGTAGAGTTTTTCGACTTATGAAATATGAGTATCCGCGATACTGCGTATCCCTTGTTTCGCCCCTGCAATCGTCTCGCCAATTTATCCACAACCGACTCAATGAACCACAAAGGAAATCATTAATTAAAGCTCCACGAGAGAGAGAGCTCCAACGAGTAACGCGTACATACGTCAAAAATTTTCAACGAAACCAACCGGATTCACGGTGGACGCCGGAGTACAGGTCGAATTATCTCGATCTCGAAATCGGCACACGATTACACGCGAGTGTGCGAGAGGAGGAAGCATAAAAAGAAGCAGAGGATGGAGAGGGGAAAGGGAGGGGGGGGGGGAGAGAAGGAGAAAAGCGCGGCGAGACGAGGATGACCACTTCTGACTTGCACCTGCCGATGACGTCAGAAGGGGCTTGTTGTTTGGGCCCGATCAGCCCCGGGGGTCACCACTACTGTTTTAGTTAAGCCTGCGAACGCTCTTTCTTCGCCTTCTCTTTTCCCTTGGCGATCTCACCGAGGATCCCACCTCTCTCGCAACATCATCGAATGTGCGTATACAAGTTTCATACGCGAGCAAGGAACGACGCCGCGGTCATTGCTCACGTATTAATTATATGCTAATGAAAATTCCATGTAAAAACAGCCATAGCAATCTTTTCAACGTCCTTCCTTTGCTGCTCGCTTGTTCATAGTCACGATCTCTAAGTCGTCGAGAGACGTGACTAAAAAAGACGTGAATAAAAAAAAACATGCAAAATTTTATACTATTCTCTTACAGATTTTCTCTTCAAATAGAAATACTACAGAAATTTGTACAGTACGATAAAAATAAATAATATGTATAGGGTGGGCCCGAACGTTCCGGCCAGACTTTGAGATTTTATAGGAAATTTAATCCTGAGCAAAAAGTATCTTATATAAACATGGGTCGAGAAATGCTTCCTTAAAAAGTTAGCGTCTAAAAACAATCATTAGGTTATTTTATAATACATTCTTACAAATATCAGGGAAAGTATGCGTTTTTTTTTTTTTTTTTGACAAAAAGTACCGAAATAAAAGTTGTGGAGAATTAAATTATCTTTCAAATGAGATCAAAATGAATGTACTACGTTCCATAGATTTTGAAATAATCAGTTTCAAATATACAAAAAAAAGTGCTTTTTCGCCTATTGACACGGTAGAGCTTTTTATTAAAAATACTCTTCATTTGTGCTGTTATAGCCTTAGCTATGAAAGAAAAAGATCTTAATTTTTTTATTTTTATTAATTTTTTAAAGAAATTTATTAACTTTCACTTTCTTTTTATTTCATTTCCCTTTCACCTTCTACTCTTCCTTTCATCCTCATACGGTGATCGGTTTTAAACAATGCGGAAAAGTCAAATTCTTTTTAGTGGAATAACCAACAAGCAAGATAAACATTAAAAATTAACTAATACCCGTATTCATAGTCCTTCCTTATTTTAAGGACGGAGGAAGCCTCCATGAGGGATTCCTTGAATCTGCAAGGCCACCACCTTGTTTCATAGATGGACCTCGAGTCTCCCTTTCAAAAGGAAGGAATATTTTAGGGATTTTTAGCGACCGACTGGAGGCAGCACCGTTTTATGCTGCCTGCGACTAATTTCATATAATACATATGAAAACTTCATATGAAAACATATGAATACGGGTATAAGGCCATAACAGCATAAATGAAGAGTATTTTTAAAAAGCTCTATCCTCCGTAGTCGAAAAGAACACTTTTCTTTTTACATTTGAAGTTGGTTATCTCAAATTTCAAGATTTGTTTCGATACTTTTTATTCAAAAAAACGCATACTTTCTCTGACATTTAAAATATATAAAATATACAACCGTGATTTTTCGATCCACGTTTAATCCTGGCCGGAATGCTTGAGCCCATCATCTGTATACATCTGTTATATATTTGTATCTTCACATATATATCCCCGTACATTTGTCTATGGACAGTGTTTTCAGTTCGCACTTACGTGCCATATATGTTTTCAATAAAATTTAAAATTTTTTCTCGTAGGACAAATCATCTCTTTACTGTTGGCCTTTCGCAACCAAGTTGAAAATTACCATTTGATAAAAGAACGTTATATAAGCGACCTTGTTTACAAGGTGTCTCTTGTAAACTACGTCTCTTTACAAGGTCTTTTGTCTCTTGTTTTTCATTCCGAGCGAATAGCAACGGACACTGTATGGGAGCAAAATATTTCTTCGCGTACAAAATTCGCAGATACTCGAATATACTATTCGCATATGTACATGTGTATTAGGCTTTCGTCCCGCAATTATACCGTACATACGATCTCTTTGCGAGATCGAAAAAGAATTTTCATATTTGTAGATGCCAAATAAATAAATAATAATAAAAAAAAAAAAAAAACCGCATATGCGTGTTCTCGAGTCATTTTTAGATGCGTTCCATGCAACGTGCGTTTAGGTCTGATTATTCGGACGTTCGCGGATTCTTTTTCTCGTCGGTTAATGACGCGATAAAGCGATACTATCGCATGGCGGAATGCCGGAGGTAGTATTTTAATCAAGATCGTGTCATATCGCTCACCTCTAATGTTTGCTACGGTCGAACGTGAAGGGGATCGCGCGCCTCCACCTCCGGAATATAACGTTTTATCTGATGGAAGCCGCGACACTCGTCCGGTACGCGATTTGCATAATCTAATACCTTCGTTCGAGAAGCGGAATAAATATATGTGAGTATGACGGGCAGTTAATGCGAGGTTATTCATCGTCACGCAATTTGCCAACGTGATAACAACGTGACGCGTAAATTTTCGCTAAAATTTTCTGTAATTTTACCTATATATAATAATATTTCGATGCAAGTAAACTTTAATTATATTCTTCATCGTATATCATTAATGTTTCAGTAAAATAAAATAATACATGCTTATGTTTCATCTGTCTTTTCTAATCCGAGAATATCCCCCATTGCTTAAAAACACAGCGGTTTTTTTTTTTTTTTTTTTTTTAAGATTATGCTGATGCCAATAATTCTCTATTTATAATAACGAAATTCAACAACTTTATATTTTTTTCACACGGAAGCTTTATCGCTGATATCTATCGACGCAGGTATAGTAACTTTCCAAGCTATCAAAAATCGAAGATCAACGACGCGTAATCGACTTGGCGAATAATTTATGCCAAGTCGTTTGTTGGTTAATGAACCAGGCCGCCGATTCATTCTGCTCAAGGGGCACAAACGCCTCTTCGAAATTTGTCATGTCACACGCGCCGCAACTCTTCGTTTCGTCGGCCAATGCATGCGATTATCGATACTATAAAATATACGTGTATAAATTTCCGTCCGAGATTGTGCGAGAACGGCGTCTCTCGAAACCTGACGGACCGTTCTCGATTCGCTAGGATGTAGACGAGCAAAACGATCATGAATTATTAATTCCACGTGAGACGCCTCGGGGATGATGGGCGCGCTCGCGCGAATACGAGGGGGATATGGGAGGGGGGCTTTAAATCAGGACACCGCGCGAACGTTCTCGAATTAATTAAACTTTGACGGTCGCGTTAAGAACCGGTTGCAAAGTCTATCCGATCTGGCGTGATGGTCCTCTGAAGCGAGGGATTCTTTCCATATCGGCTGTTAACGACCGTCGAGAGAAAGAGCGCGAGGCGAAGCGAGCGAGATCCTCCGTTGGAACAGAACGTATACGCGAATCCGTGCTCGCAAACCGGTTTAAATCCTATCCGGCTAACAGGAAACGCGCAAAATTACCCGTTTCCTCAATTTTCATTAGATGGTCGCCTGTGTTGCCTGTGCGCGGTAATAATGGACCGCGAGATCGCGCTCTACAAGCCAGAGACATTCGTGTTAGCGTCGCCGCTGTGCAATTATCTTCGCTAGATTCGATAGAACGATAAATATACGTGAATTTTTTGCAAAATTATTTCTGCCAATTATTGTTTTCACATTGATCTTATGTAAAAGGAATTAACTGACAGAAACTGTACAAATTAGTCATGTTTGTGGTATTCTAAACGCGACACGCTCCAGTGACTCGAGTACCACGTGGGTAAAAATCAGTCGTTTGATATGTCCAATGATCCATGACATTTTTATATTCTACATTTGTATGAAAGGTCGTAATTTTCTGGACGTATGTAGAACGAGGTTCGTGGAATTTACAAGTTAAAAACACAGATGAAATCGGCTATCAAATCATAAACGATGCGATTCGCGAGATATCTGGTAAGCTTTCAAACATATACGATGTTAAATAAAAAATTATGTTAAATTTAAATTGTAAATTACATATGATGAAAATGATACGCGGATATATTTTCATATTTATCTTAATTTTAATTTGCATTAATATCTCTTAACGCGCATAAATTAATATACATAAGAATGTTAATCGGATTATCGAAATAATATTAAATTTGCAACGAATTCTTTCGAGAATAATTTTCAAAGAGAAATCTCGCGAGTAAAAACAATATTAAACCGAGAGTAAATGAAAAGAAATCACCCTTGCAAATTGTGAATCCCTTCCTCGACGCAGGTAAGTCCTCGAGTCTGCCAAGTACCAGACTCGTTTCACCTGCCCCCAAGCTGTATTTCCGAAGCGCAAGTGAAAACAAATAATCCGAGTGTACCTGTCCTCCGAGGGGGCAGACAAAGTTTGCCTGCGGGATATAGTCATACTGTGCCTGCCCTCATCTCGACACGATCCTACACGAGACTCGTTTTCACCCTCGATAGATTTCCATTGGTATTCAGGTGCATCATCAGTCGAATAAGTTCATAAACCCCCGATGATTTTACGTTCAAATTAAGCGAATCACCCCGAGATTAATGAGTATTGATTTTTTTTAATATGAAAAAACCTGACAAACGAACATTTTTAAATAATAAATGAATGAGAAAGAAAATAAAAAATGATTGAAGTATATTAATAATTATTGCAATTTTATGTTTTATTTTTTTAAGTTCCTCAAAATTTATCGCAAAAAAGTTTTTGTTTAAAAAAAAAATTCTGCAAAAATGTATTTTAATTTCAATTTTATACATCCATTCAATAGATTTATCTATATATATATATACAATATATGTCAAGTGCTAACACGTATCCATTACTATTCATCTGACATTCGTGCCACGAAACAGGTTGTCAAAAAATATCACCCCCAAGGAAAAAACTCGTGGGGTACGTGTGAGAGAGGGAAAAAAAAATACATTCCATCAAAAAAACTTTCAGGCTTTTTTTATGACGGTACAGCTAATGGAAGCATCGTGATCGTGTCATGAAGACAAGGGACCGAGTTCCAAGATAATAACAAATCCGGTTAGAGGTGTATTTAATAGCGGGGGTTACCTATCGCGGGGCGTCTAGATGCTTCTCGGCTCTAAATCTCTCGAGCACAGTGGGCTTAATGAAAGAAGCCCGTATACGTTATTACTGCACGTTAATTACTATAACTTACCGGCTATGCGTTAACCCTTTGGCTTCAAAAATTCTCAACAACGATCGCACTTGAAATTATTTTTCCTGAATCATGGAGATGAGCCAACAAATAATGCGTATGTAAAATGTCATTAAATATTTTAGTTATCATAAAATATTCATCAATCGATAAAAAAATCAATATAATAAAATTCAAATAGAAATATTAATTTTTGTATAACATTTTATAATTGCAAACTCTTTCTTTTTTCATTTTCAAAAATATTTTAAAACGATATAATGCAATATTGGAATACAATAATTAAAATATTCGCGATAGAAGATCCAGTGGAATTTAATATGTAAAATTTTGCAATAATTTTAATTTTAGATACGAGATATAAAAATCTGCTTTTTGTCCATTCTTGTTCCCAACAAAGACCCAACATCCACATAGGATGCACGATTTCTACAACCCGATGCACCTTATGTCACGCTAGTTCGCGTGTCAAAAAATTGAATATACCATCGATCGTATGTTGTACAAGTTGATATAATAAACGTTTCGTGAATCCAACGATCAACTGGGCGTAATTAAGCATTGTGAGTTTTCTTCGTTCATATCATTATTTCTATTATTACCAATGTCGCGTCTAACCAGCCAACTTGTCACCCCCCGATACGAAACGCAACAAGTTAAATACTTTGTATTCGGCACAAAGCTGACGACAAAATCCGTCTCATCTCACGCAAACTCGCGTGATGTGCACGAACGTGTCGCAACAAGTACGAACCAGTCTTGAAAAAGCAACATCATCCCCTTCTTGTAGTCTCTAGAAATCCCGGCTGCATCCTAGAGAAAGAGATCCCTCTAGAAAGGTCTCTAAGAAACCAGGTTCGCCGCCGAAACGAGAGAAGATCCACTACGTATAAAATCGAGCGGGGGTGACCACGCGGGGTGTGTGCGCACGTGCATATATGAAACGGAGGGGCCCCTGCAAGCAGGGTGCTACAGGGACCGAGATACGTGATGGACGAGAGGTGAAGGCGGAGGGGGAGGGGGGAGAAGACCGGCAGATGGTCGGCGTGGACCCCGACGTGGGAAGCTCCGAATTCTCCGAGTTCCCACAGCCAGAGTGCACCTGTCTTCCCCACTCTGTAACCCCGTGCAGCCTCGACGGGGCTATATAAGGACGGGGTTGCTCGTACTAAGGCACCATTCGCTCACTAGCGTTTCACTCCAAAGCAACTTGCCCAAAAGCACACATTCACCAAGTACACGTTCTCCCGCCAAGTTCCTATCGAACGACACAGTTCGTGCCACGTGTTCCGAGTTCCGACAGTTCGGCAGAAAAAGACCGGTTCAGTGTACGTGGTTCAAGGGAGAAGAAGCTCAGAGATAGAGAGAGAGAGAGAGAGAGAGAGAGAGGAAAGATGGCTGCCACTACCGTAACCGAACACGTGTTGTTCGACTTCGAGGTCAGCGACGTGTTCCAGAACGAGCTCAACGACAATCTTTACAACTTGAACATGTCACAAGACAAGACCGTGAACACCAGCAAGAGCAAACGCATGCTGAAGCCGTTAAAGCCGTTGCTGCGAATGTTGAAGAGACGCTCCAGCAAGTACGTCAAAAGCAAGAAGCGTCAACAGGCCGTGCCACAGATTGAAATCTTCACCGAAGAGATGGACAATCAGAACAACGCCAACGAGGCGTTGGAGCGCAGACTCCTGCAGGAGCTACAGGACGCCGAGGAAGGTGCCGCCATCACTGTCTGCCTGGACGGACAGATGACCGTCGTGCCGGTTGTGCCTGGTCAGTGTTACGTGCCGGTGCATTTCGCCCACACCCACGCCGGCGACTTCTATTGGACGACGCTCAGCATGGCCGACAGAGACCTGTGCTACAAGGAGCGTGCCTTCTCGCAGCATCAGCTCCCAGAGGTGCAGGTGGCGTGAAATCCCTTCATCGAAAACAACCGCATCTACCTCAAAGGCGAATCGTCTTCGAGAGCTGATTACTCGAGATGCGCTCAAGTTCCTTCTTGCGAAAGCACCGATCGTGCTTCCGAGGCCGAGGACTGCTGTCACCAGCCGAGACCATGCGGGACGAGAGCTTAAATAAGACATTTCGAAACTGTGATCACTAGATTATGTTATGTAGATTTTAATTTTATGTCACATATATTGACAACTGACTGACCGAGATAAGCATTCCTTGCAGATGTAATGAAAATTGATAAAGGGCGTGTCAAAAGACAGACGCGTTACATATATATATTTTTTTTCTTTTTTTATATCGCGACACATTAGTCGCATTTGTGATACTTGTACTTATAGGATATACTTAAAATATATATACAAATTTGTAGTGTTATTTTGAGATTGTGATATCGGCTTTAATGTCAGCAAGCTGACAGTTTTCTACGTCTTCCAATATGTTTGTTTAAAATAAATGTTATCGATAAACAAATATATACCTTGTGCCAATTAATTCATCGTTTCCTTCACCTTACTTGTAAGCGAATAATTTTAAGAATATCGTACAAATATTAAAAATTTTTTTTTAGATATATCCATTCATATATTGTATAAAAAAAAAAAAACGTATAAATTTTCCGCTAAAAAGATACGCGAAAAAAGCGTCTTTACGTTAAAATTTACATGAGATTCTCAGAAATCATTATCTTTCGTACGTATCGTATAAATTGAAATATATCAATAAAAAATAAATTTCTTAAAGTATCGGAAAAACTTCTTTTTTACATAAGGTTCTCTCAAAACTCGATTATATATTCAGCAATATGAAAAATTCTTTAAGAATTCCAAAGATGGATGAAAAAAACATTGTCCAGCCATTTAATATAGCTTCAAAGAAACATCGGACAAAATTATATATCTATAAATGTGACTTTCAAACGCGATTAAAGAATATTAAATTTCAAATTTATCGTATTTATTTGTATTTCTTAAAATTTTTTAATTTAACCTTTCACTATTAAATACAATTATTGATGATATATTGTATATAATGCTCTATTAAATATTTTTATGTCAGTAAAATAGTTAGCTGGTTGCGTTCCTTCATATTGTATATTAGTTATAAAGATATCAATTGTTTTTTTTTTTTACTAAGTTTTGAAATAAAAACGAGCGAAAGAACGAGTTAGACAATAGTTCGTTTAACCGAAAATGCTGCACGGATATGGATTGACATTACGCGCACGTGTTGTCCATATGTGACAGACACATGTCCACTACAGAGTAGACGAGATGGGGTGCGTGCGAATTCGCATGATTTTCCACAGCAAACGCAAGGGTAACCCCAACTTTCAGACCGAAAAATAATAAAAGATATCACGATCATCAATAACCGTATATCGAAGAGTATAATAGAATAATCGAGAGGGTGAATAAATTTATGATACGTGTGTTCAATAGAGCTAATTCAAATCTGTTTACTTAATAGATACTCAACTGTGAAGTGCCTGTCACCTGGCGCTACACTATTTTATTAACTCAAGTAGATGAATACAATTCGCAATGCAATAAATTGTTGCTATATTGTTAACATTTAAATAAAAAAAAATAAAAAAAAATATATATATAATATATGTGTTCAAGATTTTGTATGTTTGATTTATTTTTATGACATTATGTTATATATTAAAAATATATCAACTACATCAACCCAGATATATCAACAAACTAAATAATAAATACTAAAATTCATCTATTTTATCATTTAAATTAAAAATCATAAGAACATGTTATAAAGAATAATTAAAATAATTAACTTTATAAATCATTCTCTTCCGCATTTCTATTCCTTGAACCTAATAAATTAGCCGATTTAAAACAAAATAGCGGGCAAAAAATAATAGATAATAAAAAGGATTGCCCGCAAGTGTCCTTTCCATACTTTGGGGTAGGTAAGTAACTATCAGCCTATAGGGTAGGCAACCCTTCAAACAACCCTGCGTTAGATGCGCGTCTACGCCTGCGTTGTAGGGGCAGAAATTTTCTTTGGCACACACTTTTCTAATTTGAAAAAAGGTCAAATTTTATATTATAATAAGGCAATGTGAAAAAAAAAGGAGAGAAAAAATTCGTCCGAAATGTGTCAATTACACGAGTTATTTTCATGCGTCGATTAAATAAATTAATTCATTATCCTCTTGTGCTGCTCTCCCCTCCTTCCGTTGAGAGAGAGGGGGGGGGGGGGAGAGAAAGATCTCAAAGTCTGGCTGAAACATTCGGGGCCATCCTGTATATATAATCCTAATCATTTATGAAAGTCTGACAAAGTAAATCAAGTTTATATGTTAATAAAAAAAAATCTAGCGATAAGATATTCTTAAGATGTCAAGGAATCTATATAAGATGTCTTTAATAAGATATGAAAACTAATTTATGTATGACATACGTAAAGCTCGACGTAAACGTGAGAGAAATCAATTTTCTTAATTTTCATCACACTTGTTTGAATAAAAGATAGCGCGCGATAGATTGTTTAAACGGTTTATTAAATAAAAATAAGTTATTCGATTAATGCAAGTGCCATTTGAAGAATTATATTTTCTCTTACGAGAACGAACCCGCTTCATACTTTCCTCTACCGCGTCACTTTCTAGCTAATAATTGACGCGTGAAGAAATTTGCACAAAAATTTGCACTCGTTCTTGCAATCTCTTTCAGCTACGCGAACATTAATAAAAAATTAATTTTTTTACTAAGAATAAAAATAAATTAGATATATAAGCAGTTAATAATTGATCTCTAAGATTGAAGAAAAATACTATAATATTGAAAAAAACATCCGATTTTATTAACATTGGTGATAATGATCTGTGTCTTCTTATATTTATATGTCAACGTTAGTTTCAAAATATTCAGAAACAAATGATAACATAACTTTTATGCGTTGATCAATTGATCCCGAGACACGTGTGGGGCATTACATGTTAAAAGATACTACACAGTACGCCAAAAAAAAAAAAAACAAAAAAAAACATACTGCTCCCGGTAGCGAAAGTAATAAAATCCGGTTGCGTGTGCCGGCTCGAGAGCGCTTTCGGCGGCGAACAATCGCCGCTACTTTCTCGGTTTGACATTTCTCGGCGCGAGGGAAAAGCACGTGTCGCGCGGCGAGCAATCGGCGGCTACCGCGCACATCTCTCTCTATACGACCGATAGACGACGACAGCCTTTCCTGTCGTCCACGAGGAGTGAATGGCGCCGTATCTCCCTCCTCGTCGCCTCCTCGGGGGCCTCGCTCGTGCCTCGCTCGCGCTACCTCCACGCTCCATTCCCACGGCCCCGATCTCCGCTTTAATGCGAGCCGGCTCGCACACGCGCACACGCGATCTCCGTCGCGGGCGCGCGCGCGCGCGTACGCACGCGTGTCACGTACGCCCCGTGCGCATTAGCTGACTCGCGCATGCGGAACACTCTCTTGCACGCGAATTTTTCCGATAGATTTTTATTATTTTCCCCATTGACGTGTATTTAAAATTATATTTCATATTATCAGACTTAAAAATTATTATTCAACTATATTTAAAATTTTCTTATCATCTCAAAAATTTCTTCCATACATGCGTCATTAAGTCTAAATCTGTCGATAATTACGCAAAGAGCAGGCACAGAGAAGGCACGCCAGTTTCGATTGCCAAGAAAATCACTGTCGACAAACAAACGATTAGCTAATGGAGAGAGGAGTGCTTCTTTCACGATCGGGCCAAAGAGGCGAATGGAAGCCGGAACGAAATTGGCTCATGACTAAATGCCGTTGGTCATAGATGATCTGGAAACGTGTCATTTCCGTGCCAATCGCGCGCGCAATGTTATTCAGGGAAAAAGAAAAGGAAGAAAAATTCTATGTGTATAAGTGTAATGTGTCCCCTCGACGCATACGCGATCCCTTCTATGTCGCAGCTTCTTTAGATGAGAGCAATTAAAATAGAAGACCGTTGCGTAACGATGTACCAATAATGGCGCAAACTCCAAAGTTACGAATTACTGCTAATTATTGAGGAAATGCATCACAATAATTAGTAATATATATATATATATATACATGTATATACAGGGTGGTTCAGAAATATTTCAACAAATTTGGGGGATAAAAAAAAAATAGACATATCTTCTGGAAATGCCTGCTTTATGAGTTATAATTGAAAAATTACATTCAATTCAGTATCATGGTCTGACCTAAATCCATTAGATTTGTATCTGCGAGGACATTTAAAAGCTCTAGTATATGGAATTAAAATTGTAATTAAAGGGAGAGATGTATTACATTGGTCATGTGTCATTGCGAAAAGAACTCATTCCTATGTTGAAATATTTCTGAACCACCCTGTATATAACTCTCAATGATTTGATGCCAAATCGCTTATATAAAGCAGATGCAATCCAATTGACAAGACTGTAAATGAAAAGATGTCATCTTATCGATATATTTTGTTAATTATTATCATCACTTTTTTAATGTCGCGAATAAACATAGATATTCTGCTTATTCGTATCAAGATGCTTTTCCAATCTTTATTTATTTTTCAATTTCATTATAAACGCTATATAAGTTTCTCTCTAATAAGGGAGCTTCGTTGTATAAAATAACGAAATTCAAGCGAAGACATTATTAATTTATTGGCTTGCTTTCTTATTTATATATTAACACAGTTTAAGTATCTTTTTTTCGAAATATCATAATGAACAAAATTCATAAATAAAGGTCAAAGATCTTTTTCTGCGACAGAGAAGCAATCACGCTAAACAATGTTTACGGCAATCCTAGATTGAAAGGGAGATAGGAAACGGAGTATCCGGTTCTTGACTACCTATCTTTAGCATGAATTAGCATATGTCAAAAAAACATCAATAGGATTAGCTTACGTAAAATAACGAAACCGGTAACATATTCGATATATGAACTCGAGAGACGTAATCATTTTGCATTTAACGATCATATATGTTTACGTTTGTGCGATTCGATATTAATTGCATTCGGCTTATCGTTAATGATTAAAACGTAAACGAGACATATTCAATTAAACATCTTCATTTAATCTATATAATATGTAAATAAAATAGAGAAAAGATGAGTTAAATATAAGGGGGAAGAAAAAAAAAGAAGCAAAAGATCGGTTAAAAAAAAAAAAAAATAATAATTTTTAAAAATATATAGTTTTTAATTATATTTTTTAGAAAGAGAAAAAAAGGCCTTATATTCATAAATTTAAAAATAGTTATTTTCGAGATTCTTCTTTCTAATATTTACGAAAAAAAGCATAATTTTTTTATTCATTAGAAAAAAAAGAAAAGAAATTATTCTCTAAAATATGACATTTTAAATGACAATCGATATTTTTAAAATAAGAAATAATTGTATAATATATACTTTTTAATCAAAGGATTAATTGGTATAATACGTACATATAAACTCAGCTGTGCTTTTCGACGAAATATCAATTTTATGATAAACTCTCGCGCACACACACACACACACACACATGTACGAGAGATCGATGATGTATTATGTAATCCTCCACGTGTAATGCGTCAGACAATCTTTTATGCATACATTTATCATAGCGTGCGATTAGATGCAAATTAGATTCGCACCATCTTGTTGAGCGCCATCTCAAACACACATTAATTAACGAGCATGTATTGAGAAAGCCTAGGAAAGCTCGCGGACAGGTTTGATTATCGTCCTACAATCTTCGAACGTTATAAAACGGATTACAAGACTATTATAATACGTTAACGGAGTGGAATGCGCGAATATATGTAGTATCATATCATACATCATCACGTTTTTAAATTTCTGCATGCAAATGCGATTAAATATTTTTATCAGGTCAACTTAATTTAAAAAATTTAAATCATATTAATATTCAGTTCTCTCTTTCTAATTTATTTACGACATTGCGGAGAGAGAAATATGTACCGAACATGTAATAAATATGGCATTAACACGTCTGGATGTCTTTAATATTTTGACACATGTATATGTGTATGTAGTATATGTATAATACTGTTAATTAAAGAAATATTTATGTAAAAGTATAAATTACCGATATTTAATATCAATTTAACAAATAAATCCTTGTTACTTCTCTTGACAAGTGCTTCTTAGTGAAAATCCAAATTTACATAGATAAAAACAGCCCCATATTCATTTTCACTTATTGAAAAATATCAATTGGATCATGCAACTTCAATCGGGCGGTAAACATATATGTCACACCTGCGACATTCATTAACATATTGTGTGAAAAATCGCGGCTTTCAGAAATAATTATTTATAACAGCCGATGCAATGTGTCATTAAATACACGAGAGGAACGGGCCAACGCGAGTCAATTTAAAACACGATTGCATTCGGATCGGACACCACCTGGATGTTGTTTACGAAGATACGCGATTTTGAAAAATCGAGGTTAATCGAGCGCATTTTAGTAATTGCATTTCGACAAGTGGTGGCCTCATGTGAAATCATACGCATCTCGCGATTACAATCGATCGCTTCGAGCTTGCCTACTGTTACTCGTTTCTTTAATAAATATGAAAATCATAAAATTATCTATCTTACTTCACTATCGCAACGAAGATCAATTGTCAAATTTATTTATCTCGCGCTCTGTCAAAAATTAATACGATGTTATAAATCTAACACGCCGTGTATATGTGCATAATTGATGATATATAAAAAATAATTCACAGATATATTATTAATATTGTGTGAATATACAATACATGCGGATTAAGATATATCGCAACTTAATGTTAAAAATTATATTTCAAAAATGAAATCGAGAAGGTAGAACCCGATACCTCTTTTTTAGTCTGTGATTAACGACTACTTGTGAGAATAATTAATAAGACACAGAACAAATGTTTGAAGGATACTTAAACTTTTTTACGAGCAAAAAAAAAAGATAATAAAATATATATTATTTAGAAAATTCCTTGAAATTTTAATTTTATATATATACGCAAATTTAACACGTTTCCTTTATTAAATCTTTATTTGATAATGAGATCAATATGATCAATGTTTTCTTAAATGGAACCCTCACCCTCCCCCCCCTCCCATTTTTTATTACACGTTCTTGTAGCTTATCTCGAGAGCTTTTCGAAACACTATAATAAACACTATAATATTTTTTCATTGAGTACTTTTTGAGTTATTTTATATCTTAATCTGACATATAACAAAAAAAATATCTCGTAAAATATTATAAGACAAATCAATTAGCGTAAAAAAAAAAAAAAATAATTGTTTAAAAAAATACATTGGAAGTAATTACATACTTTTTCTTAAAAATAATAATTTTTTTTACACTGACTGATTTACGAAAAAAGTAAAAATGTTTTTAACATAATTTGTCATCTCAAATCACAAGGTTGCACACACCACATACACACATACACACACACACACAATTTGCATATTCCAGTAATCAGACAATCATTTTTCTTCAATATTTATAGTCTTATAATTTGATACTTTCGACGAATGAAGATGAGAGAAGAAGCAACGAACCTTAACACTTTCTGGCATACAGTCATTAACAAGGTAGTAAAGATATAGTGTTCCTGAGAAAAAATCTTATACTATTTGATATTAATATACTATATATATATATATATATATATATATATATATATATATATATATATATACACGAGAGAAATAAAAATGTTTAGGTTTTTAACATAATTTGTCTTTTCAATTCACAAGGTTGCACACATCATACTCATATATACATCCACAATTTGCATATTACAACAATCAGGCAATCATTTTTCTATAATATTTATAGTCTTATAATCTGATGAATTTCCGACGAATGAAAGATGAGAGAAGAAGCAACGAACCTTAACACTTTCTGGCATACAGTCATTAACAAGGTAGTAAAGATATAGTGTTCTGGAGAAGAAATCTTATATTATTTCTCGTTGTTTGATATTGATATATACCAGATGCGCATATACCAGAGAAGTAAAAATATTTTTAATATAATTTGTTATCTCAATTCACAAGGTTGCAGTAATCATTCCTCTACAATATTTATAATCTTATAATTTGATATTTAAGGTAATCATTTTTTTCTACAATATTTATAGTCCTATAATCTAATATTTCCGACGAACAAAGAGAGAAGATGAGAGAAGAAGCAACGAACTTCAACGCTTGGCATACGTCAGTCACGTGGGTGACACGTGGTCGGAATACTACACTATACAATAGTCATGCATATATATACATAGTAGTGTATGAGAAATAAATAATCAATCAATATGCGAAAACAAGAGAGGAGAAAATGAGAAACAAATACATAAAAAACAAGCGATAATTAAAACAGATATAAAAACAAGCAAAACTGCACGTTTAACCTCCTTCGCGTATATGTGTATACTCAATTATCGTTAGAGTTTCCACATTTTATATCGCAATCTCGTCAATTAAAACGCATCCAGTCTCATATTATATCATTAATTTAAACCTGCTCGGTGCGTTTCATTTCGAAAGCAATCCCAGCGATTGACCGATTCAATTCACACGACTCTCGCGCGCATTCCGATACATTCCAAAACAGACGAATTAGGAGAGGTCACATGCGCGAGACGCGAATGCCGCGCTCGCTTTCATTAAGGGGGCGAACGAGGCAGGGGGGGCGACACGCGTCCCCACATTCGGGGGACTCGATAAAAATCGATCAAGGAAAAGAGAAGGGAGGGGATGCGGAAAGAGGAGACAGAAGATCGTACATACGAGTTCTTCCTATAATCTGACACTTTAACGAGCGCGGCGGCGGGAAAGACGGTGGCGGCTCTAAACGCGCCGCCGCCACGTGGACAGCTCGCGCCCGGCGGACGAAACTTTCTCGGTCCGCGTCCTGGCTCCCGGGCAACACGGCTTCTCTCCTTCTACCGGGGGCCCCGGCTTCTCGTGGGAACTTGAGACAGATGCGTCGCGCGTGAGAATCTCGGGCAGATGCGGACTTACACACCTTCTCTCCCGAGTGCGCCACGCACTGCCTCGTATTTATAAGACGTACACGTAGCGACCGGGCGCGCGCGCTCGCGTAGGATGGGGTATACGTGTGTACGGCATACCGACGCACGTATTATACGCCCGACCGTAACCCGCTTACGGCTCTCTCGTCTTTCCTCTTCCTTCTCGCCTCCTCCCGCGCGTAATCGTCCCTCTTTATTCGGCCGCGGAGCTCGCTTCTCTCTTTCTTTATCTGTCTATCTACTATTCTACTCTGAGTGCGTCATGATTATAATAGAGGCGCTGCTGCCCGCCGGTCGTGTGTACGGAACGTGTACGGAACGTGTACGGAACGCGTACGGAACGCGTACGGAACGCGTACGGAACGTGTACGGAACGTGGCGTCTCCTCCGGTTTCCTTCTTCTTTTACTGCCCTTCTTTCCATCACATTTCCTACACGCGTATCGTCCGCGAATTAGAGAACAGGCGCGGTCGCCAGAGTATATCGAGATGTATTAAACAAATTACATATTTTAAGTACGACTCATGCATTTTGTAATCGTATATACAATTGCAACTGGGGCATTTGTCACAAATTAGATGCAGCGTAAAAATCGAGATTTATTATAACCGGTAGATATGATTATATAGAAAAAAAGAGAATCTTTGCTTATTAATTTTTTTTTTCAAATGTTTTTAAATACGTTTTTAAAATAATAAATTAATAATAATTAAATATTCATATTTTATTTTGATAGATTAAAAATCAAGTTAGAGTTGTGTACAACATAATTAACGAAGATAATTATTATACCGAATAAAAATAATCGCGCGCATTTATATCACACATCTCACATGATATTAGAAGAAATCACAACTACAATATATATTGTGTACACATACATATACATGTATATATTTTTTCCAATAAAATAAGCTTTCGATCGGTGCAGCTCATTGCCGATTAAAAGTTAATATTTACCGCTAGTCGAGCAAGTAATTCAGTATGCAAGTAATTTATCACGGCGAGCAATTAATTTATTCTTGGTCGTTTGTTAAAAGGATCGACTGTTTCCCAAACCTAAGGAACCGTCGATTCTTATCGTGTACACCCGAGGCGATGCCGTCCCCGTTAATAAATTTGGCGGGACTTATATCCTACAAGAGATTACGAGCCCCTCATACCGCCTCGTATAAAAAAAATGACGTCGTAAACAAATATATATATGTGGAAAACATAACGGTATTTTCACCGATGCATCGGTCAAAATCTTCGATCTACGTGGCAATGGATCCTTCGACACACGTATATCAACTTTATTAATCAATATCTCTAACAGACTCCATATCAACAATTATTGAATGATGTAATTTAAAATTTAAAGATACGTTTGTTGGGGAAAAATATCGAAATATATAATTTTTATATATTTTTATAAATTTTTAGAATTAATACCAACAAAATAATAAATGTCCATGCTGTGTGCGCATATATTTTATTTTATGTCGATAAAATTTAATAAATTAAATCTTGTTATTTATAATTGATTTTCATATCGATTGTCATATTCGTTAATTAGTAGAAATTGTGCCAGAATCGTCTGTATTTTTCATAAAATAGAATTTATATAAATTCGATTATTAATTAAAAACTCTCTCTTTAATCGATGATTGAATTCTTCGATGAGACGATTGCCTGACTTTGTCAGATAATCAAGCACTGCATTCGATGAATCTAATGAGATACTATGACATGTTGAGACGCAAAGATTGCTCGACCCCACGGCAAACGATGATTTATTATGTCAATGTAATTATCGCCGATGTCAAAGCGCCGTTTACGACGATACTCTCCTGGCAACAAATAACTCGCGTCCGGCGAAAATCCCCGCAGCTACGCTCGTCTTACTTAAGCCAAGAACATAATTACTCGCGAAAATCGATGTCATCGTTCATCGATGTCATCGAGATCTCGCGGTATTGGAAGGAGAAACCCCGGGAGAAGGGGCACTCTCGTTAGAATTTACGAGCGTTGCCATGTGACCCGCTTTCGTGCGCAAAGTAATTTTGGCACTATCTCACGTAGACGATATGTTTAGCGTGTTTTACATACGTGCTTCTTAGCATAGGTTCGTAGCGAGCGCAAGAAGACGAGAGCAACGAGCATAGAATGATCATTTATTACTGGGACATCCTGTCAATTTTTCGGGGATCATGCGCTCGCATCATGAAGATCATCAATTTCTGCATCACACGCTTGCTATATGATTTATACTATTGGATTTTATAAACAACACTCGACGGTTTTCAATATTATTTATATCATCATGTAAAGATAGAGCTAATTGTTCATTTCAGGGGATAGCGACGAAAAATTTTGATCATAAATTAGGAAATATATTAATTAAAAATCGTATTATTTTGTGATACTTCAATTCTTTTTATAATCCGGATTGAAATGTTTTTTTTTTTAATTTTGACAGTTTTTTTGCTACTATTACAACCAACTAGTACAACCGAAAACATCTGTAATTAATTAATGGTTTCGCTGTACGGAGAGATTCGAAAATTTCGTCTTCATTTATATCGATCTTTGTTTACGTCGCTGTAATAAATGTCTTGATTGTTACCATTCTCCGTGGCATTTGTTGCAGAACCTTGCGAGAGACCGGACAGCGGTTGAAAAATGACGCGTGATCGCGCGAAGTCGTCGGTAGGGACGAAAAGAAATCGCGCGGCCCGAGGCTGAAAAATTCGCGCGCTTGCTTCCGCGCGCGGCGAGCAGTGTGTAATGGCCGCAATTTGTAATCAAGATTTATGCTCTCCGGCGAGAGAGCGGTACTTCCGGCCAAGCGACTCCCGTCGTGCGCGCTTACTATGCGTAGCAGTACCCGGGGGGGACGAACCAAGCTGCCACTTGATCCCGAAAGTAAGCCGTGCTAATATTACGCCTGCTATAAGTCAGGTGCTGCGCGAGGAGAGTAGCCACTTTTGCGAGGGCGAGGGGTCCTTCTCCCCTTCACCCTTGCCGCCGGCGAAAAAAGTCATCCTCAACAACGTGCGCGCGCGCGCGCACGGCCAGCATCCGTAGCGAAGATACGATGAATGGACACCGGATAACCCTCCCGACTAATCTTCAGACGACCGTCAGCGAATCACCACATGTATCGAGTAGAAGCGTAAAAAACGTATCATTCTCAACAACCGCGCTTCCACGACCTTAATTTTCGCTAGTCACGAAAGACAGATTCTCTTGTGTTTCTTCGCCGAAATTATCGTCAAAACTTTTCCGTTGATGCTCGTTAACAATGTTTTTAAATAACTTTGTTAAAAAGAATAGACACTTATTTCATCGAATTAATTTTTTAAAGTTAAAAATAAATTTGTGATAAATACATAATTATTAGATTTGTAAATTTTCTTCTTAACGTTAAAGGAAAAAAAAAAAAAAAAAAAATAATAATACAACAATAGTTATGATAAAAATGTGTTGAAGATTCTGTACTTTTTTTTTTTTTACATATAATGCAGAAATATCCTGCGGAATGAGAGTAAAACTCAAATTTTGGCCTCTCTCTCTTTTCTCAATCGAGTTCTTCGACTGCCTTTTCAATAATCGTGTCTTCACATCTTGGAGTAGAAGGGGGGGGGGGGGGGAAACAGAGAATGGCCACGAGAAAATTGGGACTTGTCGTAAAGAACCCGGCACTTCCTGACGACGACCGTATGTTTTGACAACGTGTAATTTCTCAAAGTACGATCCTCTCGCCCGCATATTTTGTAAAGAACGATGCGAAATGGCAAAAGAGGGCCGAATCGACAAGAAATTCCCGTTAACACGCGCACTTGCACGTATTCTCGAGCTCCATTTAACCTTATTTTTGCAACAATTGAATAACACGTTACCGAAAATTGCGACGCAACCGATCCTGCACGGCGATAAAGAAGACATTTTTTTTCCTTTGCGCATTCGCTCGACCCTTGCATTCACGAAAATGATCCATAAGTGATTTGAGCGATTTATTTGTCATTATGATTAAAAGATAATATGTTTAAAATTACGTGAATCAATCTCTGACAATATAATCAAACAGAATATGACATAAGAAAAATCGCGTCTCTATCTCGATTAATATCATAAATAGAATCAGAGCTTGATATTAATTCAGCTAAATCTTTTTATTTTGATTGCGTTAAAGTAGTTTTGTAATTTATTATCTCCTGGCAATTAAAAGCGAATAAAAATTGGGAACAATATTTCTTGATATACAGGGTGTCCCCAATTTAAATGGCAAAACTTCGAGAGCGTGTAGAAGACTGAAAAACTAAGACGAGAAGTCCTTTAGAGATTTGCTCGTTTTTGCTCCATTTTAGAGAAAATGGCAAAAATTCAATCTCTCACTGTCAGTTGCTCTCTCGAGTCGATTGGCACCGAATAAACTTTCTGCTTCAAGGTTCCTTACATATGTAAACGCTTAATGTTATCCTTTACGGTGCCAATCAATTCAAGAGAGCAATTAAGAGATCGAATCACTGGAACAATGTCTAGCTGCAATTAATGAGGTCAGCGCTAGATGTAATGCTCGCATTGCTGCAAGGGGGCAACATTTTCAACAATATCCGCATTAAATAGACGATAATATAAATAAAATGTAAATAAATAAGTAAAAAAACGAAAACTTGTTTCGTTTCTTTCTTTGTGATTTTCTTCAAAATGGAGCAAGAACGAGCAAAAAGAACTCTCTGTCTTAACTTTTCGGTCCCCTACACGCTCCTGAAGTTTTGCCATTTCAATCGGGGACACCCTGTATACATGTGATCGAGTACATCCATATGTATAATATCGCATAGCGCTTGATCTTGAATTCTGTTTCAGTCCCAGCGTCCTCTGAGTGCCCCAATTATTTTGGCACCGACTTCAAAAGATGTACGTCCTCGTTAATCTAAG
The DNA here is from genome assembly GCF_030449975.1 of Polyergus mexicanus. Lineage (NCBI taxonomy): Eukaryota > Metazoa > Arthropoda > Insecta > Hymenoptera > Formicidae > Polyergus > Polyergus mexicanus. Next base: position 1,415,479 of record NW_027223344.1, read on the forward strand.
CCAGTGGTTCTCATGCCTTTTTAATTGCACGTATATCAAGTTTATATTACGTAAATAAAATTTTTAAATTATGTGCGCACGGCTTTTTAAATTATTTTATGCAGTGCTTCAAAAAAAAAAAAATGTTAATATAAAAAATTGAGAAATCTAATTTTTGAGAAAATATAGTTTATCCAATAATTAAACTTCCCTTTTCAATTCTACACTTACAGTTTGTAAGATAAGTGTATATAATATATTTCTATGTTTCTACGCTAATTATACGTTATATTTCTGATAACAAAACAATTCGACAACTCCTTATTATAGGTTCGCGTAATGTTGACGTAACTTCAAAGATACAGCTTATTCTCCCACTTATCCTTTTTGTCGAACCAAATATACTTAATATTCCTAAATGTATACCGCACCTTAATACATGTTCGATTTCCGCGCATTTCAAAATTATTCAGACTATTAATATACAGGGTGTTCCATTTTAAAAGAGCCACTCAAATATCTCGGAAACACTGCGTTAAATCGAAAAATGTTTCAAACAAAAGTTGTGTGGCTTCAAGGGGGCCATAAGACGGTGACAATAATGTGGCCTTGGAAAATCATTTGAAAGTCATGTGAAGGTCAACTCTGAAATCTTAAATGGAAAGCCTCATTTTTTATTTAGTATTCTTGTAGCTGACATCGAGAGCTTTCCAAAACTCCATAATAAAGTATTTTTTTATGAAGTACTTTTTGAGTTATTTTATATTTTAATCTGACATATTTTGATATAAAAAGTAAAATATTTCGTAAAATATTCAGTTTTCGATAAGTTATCTTTAATAAGTTGTCAAAAAAATGATACGTTTCATAAAAGAATCTCTTTATATGTGTTAATTAAAATACTGATAATATTTGTCACAGGACATCTCGATAATGCTGCCGGTACGAAAATATTAATGATCAATAAAAATTCAATACGATCCTTTTTCGATGCATCTATAAAGTTGCGGCAACCGTGTGCGCAATTTCAGCCAATTAAATAAAGATCCCGGTGCAGCGATGTGGCGCCTTTTTACATTGACAAGCGATGGACACGCGGCCGGCGCGAGGAGCAGGGTGGACTCTATAGTAACGTCGTCCCCTTAACGCAGCCACGTGTTGATGAAAAAGTGCTCGCGCGCGGACCGGATTACGGAATGTCGCGCGTGTAAAGAAGTCGGAGCAGCCGGAGGTTGAGAAACAGCAGGAGAAGGAGAGGATATGAAGAAAAAGGAGAGAGAATCTGCCCCGTAGTCGTGCAAACCCACGACCGATGCACATGCTCGATATTCCCATGGATTTCGCTGCCTTATGGCGGCCGCGGACATCGTAGGTCCGGTCTTCCTCCTTCTCCTACCCCGTCCTTCCTCCCACCCCCTCCGCGTTCGAGCTCTCTTTCCAAACATCACAAGGATTTCCCCCTTGCTCGCGCGAACCACAAGCACAACAGTGTGTAGGCAGGCACATGTCCCGAATTCCCACAGTCTTCCCGCTCACGTAGGAGAGAGGGGGGGGGGAGGCATACGTATGATATCACCCTCGCTTTATGGGAGAGGCCCCGGGAAAGGACGAAAAGGATGCGCGCCGCCTCGACACCTATACAGCGTGTACGCACATGTACGTACGCGCGTGTGTGCGAAGTCGAGAACGATCGCCACGTGCACTCACGTGCGCGCCCTTTTGCCGCGCTTTCTCGGGGCCCGCCTTTCAAAACTGCCCGCGCGATAGATCGACGGATAAGTGCTCTTTTTTGTTCGCCACACACGCGTGAACGATTTAGGCATTCCGTCAGGTATCGGCGAAATGCGACGAGATTAATCGACCTATCCGCCTTGGAATGTTAATAAGAAATTTAGATCGATCTTGTCTGGCAGAGAATAGAGTTTTGGCGCGATGATAATGTCGCATATCGCCATTTACGGTGAGAAGCAATCATCGATGCATCTACATAATGTAATCCCTGTAACAATTTCTCATCGGCTCTTTCGATAATAAAAAAATAAAAAAATAAATAAATATTATTACGCATGCGCCATACTTTAATGATCAATAAATGGTACGTGATTGTCAAGTTTTAATAGAGTAACGTATCATTCAAAAAAATTGAATGTTATTATACTTTTTTTTTTTAAGAGTCCGTTTCCGTACGATTGCCAGAGGCAAACGTTGAATATACTTATTATCCTGCTCACGTACTGACAGCTTAATCGCGGAAGTTACTTACTACCACATCCTTATGAAACCGATAACACCTACACAATTAAACGAATCAAATCAAACGCATATTATGCAATAAATCGCGAAAATCACCATCAGAATAGATAAATATTTATTAATAATGATAGATCTTTCAAAATGGGACACCCTGTATATCTTGACTACTCTAGATAAATATTTCAAAGCGTTATATATCATTCCTCTCAATATCGATAAAAAAAATGAACAATCCGTTTCGCTTCATAAATTTCTGATTATACCCGTGTACCTAGAAAAAGCATAGATGACATTTTTCTCAAAATAAATTCGCATCGTTGGGACAATCAATATTATTCGATTCAATCGGGCGTATCGCGCGATCCTAAGGTAATTTTAGACCAAGGGGGGAGGGGAGTAGGGGGGTAAGAAAAAGCACACGCACATACCAGACCGTTTGTGAAAGAGCACTATGAATTAAAACCTGATCGGCTAGTTGCGCATCCGTCGTGTAGTTATCAAGACGAGTAGCGTACTCCGATCGCAGAGATATTATCTTGCCGCCCGTGCTAATTATAGTTACTACGATAAGGCTTCGATTAATAATGCGGTTGTATGAAATATTAAAAAAAGTTCGAAATTAAAAATCTCAGAATGCAACGTAATCAAATAATAGCAACTATCGTGGAGATTACTGCAACTCGATGCGAAACATCTTGCTATTATCAATAGCCATAGCTATAAATTACATAATAGATTTTATAAAGGCGCGGCCCACACATTCTCACGTTATGATTGAAAATTTCGATTGAAATATTTTACATCGGGCTAAAGAATTTTTTATAAAACGCTATTATACATAATGTCATTATATCTTGCTACAGAAATGTTCGCTTCATCCAATATATATTCAACGATATCGTTTGTACGTACAGCTGCGCACGTGAAGCGCGTTAGTGTGCGTAAACATTCGATTAGATACGAGCGTTTCTCTTAATCGTTCGCCACTCTTTACTCCCATCCATACGAGAGAAGGATAGAGGAACGAGATACGGAGCTACGAGCGAGAAGCTTAGTTAGCGACGCTCGGCTTGAGAGAAAGAGGGGAAAACGCGGGGGGGAAGAAGGACGAACGACAAAGTAAACGAGAACTAATCTTAGCCACCCACTTTAATCCCCCGGCTCTCGCGCGGCTCAAGGCGTGCGCGCGTGTGCGCGGCGCGTGTGAACGCGCGCGGCGGCGAGCGTATGCGAAGCGCGTGTGTATCTCTTAACGCGCGTAGATCGGCGCAACAGGTTTGGAGATTGCTCGACAAGAATCATGACTCGGAATAATTTTTTCCTCCATACTTTTATCTACACGTGTCGTTTAAAATGCAAATAATCGAGCAATTTTTCTCGCTCCATTATATTTTTTACATTTTCAACTAGTCGTTATTATTTACGCATATTTAACGGCCTATTTATAAATTGTTATTCTCAATAATAAATTGCGCTCGAAGGATGCCTGTTTTTTTTTTTTTTTTTTTTCCCCTTCCCCGATCACGAGCCATAATCGTGATAAATATGAGTAGAACGATATAATTCTGATAAGTTTCTGATACGTTTCGAATCGCTCGAGCTAATTACAAATAATGCCGATAAATACAGCAAATTATTTCGATTAATTATTTCTCTCGAAGAAGCATAAACTATATACCAACAATGAGTAGGAGTATAGATCAGAGTAATAATGATAAATCTATGAGAATAAATCTCTGCATAAAAAATTGTTTAAATCCCTATTGATGGCATAATGATCGTTTATATCGTTTTTTTTTTTTATTTTATTGAAATTGTTTATATAAATATAATTGGTTTTTATTTCACTTTTATATAAATGTTAGACAAGGGTACGTCGCATCTACGATCGACAACAATCGCGATACATTCCGAAGGGATGGCTAAATCGACTATCCCGATCTTAGACGCGGATAGGGGGACGAGTGGGGGAGGGGTACCAGCAGAATGCGGGGCGCCCGATTCGTGTAAAGGCCCGAGTAATACGGCAGATGAGAAGAAGGCTGCAGGAGAGTCCGTGGGAAACATCCCCCCGGGTGTGGTTCCTTCCTTAGGAAGGCGTGTGGCGGAGGGGGCGGGGGGGGGGGGAATCCTTAGTGGTCGTGTGCACGTACACGCGAGCGCGCCGCGGAGGACTTTCAGGGCAGGCCATCTGCCCGAGTCTCTCACGATTCCGGGCCAGCTGCCGATATCCTTCGCATAAGCGTGCATCGTGAAAGGGCCCCGCGGGCCCTAAATGCGCGCCCGGCGCACACTTATTTGCGACTAGGTGTGTTGTAAAAACTGATGCGATCGCTCTACAAACGCCCGCGGCGATCTCGCGGCGGCGCGCTGATTTTTCGCGCCAGATCCTACGATCTCCCCCTACATTCTCCTCCTCGTCCCCCCGGCCCCCCAAAGAGGGTTGATTTTTCGAGGGGATCCTTTTAAGGGGATTTCTTCTGGATACCGATGCTCGCGCTGACCACGTGCGTAGCATGAATAATCAGAATAACTAGACAACCTCCCCGCGTCCCCCTCCTCCTCGCCGAAGAGCACAAGTGGATTTGACGTCTTAAATTTTACAATTTGAAAGGGTAAGAGCATTGCTGGAAGATTAATATTTTAAACGTAGTGATTTTTAACACGTATCCGTTTTTTAACCTTATCGAAAAGTTATGATGTTAATGGGGGGGGGCAGCAGGTCTTCCCATAATACAAACATTCTTTTTATCGTCAAAATCAAATGATGCGTAATAATTTAGTTCGACAGCCGACAATCACACGGACGACTGCTATATCAGAAACTAAAATCTACATGAAATTAATAAATCGACGGCAATGCGAATGCCTAATCGCAAACAGGCGCGTCTGTTTAAGTCTCGCTCGCGATGCTCGAACAACAGCTGTTTGGTTTCGTAAAAAGACATGCGTTAGTTATAAACGTCGTTCGCGTAATAAAAGAATTTCGAAGAATTTCCATCGATAAATCAACAACATGAAGGCTGAAGTCGCGCGAGAGGCGCGACATTAACACGCGCACACGTACACGTATGCAAAATACCGTCCCCTCCGCCCCCCGTTCTTTTCATCCCATCGTCACCCATTGTCGATCGCTCTGACGAATCTTCGCACAATTCACCGAGCCCGGCATAGGGAAAGCCTCAAAATAAGTTGAAAGAGTAAAGGCAACAACTACCTGTCGATCGCTCCGCGGATGTACGAGTCATGTCATCTCGGTAAGACTTCTTCCCCCCACCCCTCCCTCCCTCCCTTGAATAGTCATCTGCGTAACAAACATTTCTATCTCCTTTTGATGCGAAAGAATTTTTTTAAAAAAGAATGAAACAAATATATTATATTTAATTTACTTATCATATATTTATATTAATTTATATTATCGCTCTCCTCTACGCGTTGATTATACGACGCACGAGCTACGTGTATTTTCAAAAAAAGTATCAAGGATCGCAAGTATTAAAGATCACAAATTTTCTAAATGCAGAGAAACGTCTGTAATTTGAATTGAGAGAGAGAAAATAGCCAAAAATTTCTTTCCCATAATCGTTAGATAATAAAATATTCTAATGCGATAGAGCCTCTTAACTCGTTATTGCGACGCGATTAACACGTACGCGTGATTTATTAAGGGAACCGGAACACCTGCGCGTTGCGCATCCCCCGAAATGTCGGGAGACTTTTTTCTCACACGAACAAACATGGAGAAAAATGCAAATGCACACGACGGATGAGTGACGATTCGACGTTGGTCGTCCTTCAGCTCGTGAAAGATTTCTCGCCGCGAGAAGGGGTGAGTTTTTCCTCGGCGTTTTTCACGACACGGAGAAGGGACAGGGTCAAGGAAAGGAGGGGGGGGGAGGGGCATCCTTGTTGTAACGGGGTCAAGATTGACAAACGCGGAAACACGGTAGTACTATTGAAAAGCAACTCGTGCATTGCACGCTTCGACAAAGAAAGTGAGAAAGAGAGAGAGAGAGAGAGAGAGAGAGGGGGGGGGGCTTCTTGAAAGGAGAACGATTTTAATTTTTCTATGGGCTCCTTCGGCATCCACCCTCCTCATGGTGCGCATAGGGGTGAATTCTTTTGGTATACGTTTCAATGCGCGTCCGAGAGTGTGGGAACGCGAGAGGCCGCGCTCGAAAAACGGATCCGAAGAACATCCGTACGGGGTCCTGTTATACGTTTATATAAGGGAAGACTCGTGCTAAAATGTCCACCATCAACGTATATGTACATGTAAATAATATCGGCGCGCATCCATGACAATATTAATTCTAAATTTAATGTTTATTATTATTATTTTTTTTATTTTTTTTTTAATTTTATTTTTTATTTTATTATGTTTATTATTTTTATATTTATTATTTATAATTACAATTAATGTAATTAATTATTTATATTATAATTAATACATATTATTTTTAAACTTTCAATTCTGTTTCTAATATAACTTGAGATAACAAATTAAACTTCAATAAAAATTCTGCGCAAGATCGTCGTCACGGCGACAATCGCAGCCGGAAGGAAGTGACGCGGAGGATGACGTGAATGTGAAAGGCGGCTTTTTTCCGACTTGTTAATCAGTCCGAAAACAGTAATACAGAAAGACAGGCAAGTGAAGACGATGTCAAAGAGGCGCATTTGCCACGTAAGAGCCCCCCGTCCCCCGAAAGCATCCTAATTAGGCAATGAAAGGACGCTTTGTGACTCTCGGAAGAGAGTTGGTGTTTAAAAGACGCCGATAACACGTGCGTCAAATTTTCAAGAGGACCGCGACGACGACGACGACGACGACGACAACCGGATCTTTCCGAGGCGCGCAGTTCACACGAGAGACAAATGCGGAATCGTGAATGACCCTTTGTGGCGAGCCGCTTATGGAATACTATCGCCACCCGTAGTGTGCCGCCATATGGAGCACGTCGAAAGCGACAAAAATAACCGACCATTAATAACGTCAGAATATATATAGGGTGAGGCATTTATATTGAGATACCTAAATATCTAAAAAAATAAAGCAAGATAGAAAGAAATGTTTCGGACAAAAGTTGTTCGGTTCTAAGGGGATCGTAAGATGCCGTCTGAGATTTCAATGTTAATCTTGTTTTTTTTTTTTTAAATGGAAACACCCCAATTTTTTTATCGCGGCTAAAAGTTTAAATAGTTTACGAGATATTTTATACTTTATTTTATTACTTTACTTCGAGATAATTTTACGCATAAACTGATGAAATATCTCATAAAATTATTTATTTTGCAATAATGTTATCTTATAATTTAAGCTGAAAAAATTAAGAGACATCAATTGGCGTAAAGAAAAGATTGACATTAAAATCTCCGAAGCGCCTTCATCCACGGTCAAACTAACTAGATATTTAGGTGTCTCAATATAAATGTCCCACCCTGTATACATGTCGAATCTGCCATTAATAAATTATACTCTCACGTTTGTTATCCTTAATCTGTAATTTTCATCTTAACGCAAATACTCTAATAAAGCTAAACATTTACCAGACAATTCCTTAAACTAGCTATAATTGCAAGACTTGATCCGTCGAAAAAATTGAGTAGATATTTTTTTCAAATCCCAAAAGTTTTTCTCTTTCTCGTTTAACGCGTATAATTTTTATTCTAACGCAAATATTCTGCTAAAGCTAAAGATTTGTCGGACAAATTTTTTAAACATTACAGCCTAAAACCATACAAATCTGGAATTCATTTACACATTCCTATAATACAATATTTGATCTGTCGAAAAAGTTGAGAAAACAAAAGAAATCTCTCTCTCTCTTAATTTAATCCAAACAATCTTTAATTCAAAGTAAAATGTTAAAAAGAGAATCGTTTTCATAAGTTAAATAAGCTAAATTTATTCAAGCTTTTTAACTCATTTCTCCGTTTCTATCTTCAACACGTAATTATGTAAAAAAAAAAAAAAAAATAGATTTACCGGGAAAACCCGAGAATCGACCGATGACGAAAATTTTTAATGGCTTCTATAACCATATATTATAGAAAGCGGCATATTATACAGGTATCGAATGTCAGCGAGCCGTCAATGCTCGTCGACCGGTTTCTTCGGGGAGACAAGAGACTGCCTTCATTCAAGCAACGCGATTTGTATCCGTCAAAAGCTATCGTTATCGAAGTTGTAGGAAGCGTCGCGACGTGCATTGGCACTTGAAGATATTCGCCGTCCCTTTCTAGATTACTGGACTGTCTATATATATATACACGGCAACGAAAAATTGACCTAACCGGGATAACCGGCTCCTCAGGACGAGTTCTCGATCCGGTCCCATAGAAATAATTAACACGGCGTGTGCGGAACAATTAATTCCCGTCAGAGATCCCTCGCGTAGACATTCGCGTATTTTATTCTCAACGACCAAAATGAGAGCCACCCGGTATATTGTATATGAATATTTATCAAATATTTAATTTTCTTTATTATTCGTTATACGATAAATATTTATTATGTAATAAATATTTGCTCTGCAACAATCGTTCGGCGAAGGAAAAATTTCTCAGCCGAGAAATACACGTGGACACGGAGCGCCGAGACGAAAAATTGTATCCTCGCGAAAAATTCCTTGCATATAAATTAAAACCTGTCCGTAGATAAAAATATTATCCGACGGGATGAGAAGTCGAGGATATGAGAGCCTCGAGCGTGAGATCCGATTTCACAATGTCCTTTCGCGTGGCCTTAAACTGCCGGCACGCATCACGATTCGACATCGATCGGCGCAACAATAATACGCTGTCGAGTCAAGGCGGCGGTTCCATTCAATTATCGACATGGCTTTAATGGCCCGGTCTCTCTCTCTCTCTCCCCCCGAGGCCGAGTCAACAACGAATTCTGCCTGCCTCGCGTGTCCGGCGCTTCTCGAAGGAATTTTCTTCCGCGCTGCAGCGACGCTTTCGTGACGCTGAAATTAATTGTGTCCCTCTTCGTCCTTTTCGCGCAAGAAAACGTTAAATCGTCGAAGATTACGCCGTTGCAGGAATAAGAGCAGCTGTCGATCTATTTTTACGCGATGCCGTTAAACGAAATAATAAAATGGATCGATATAAATGCGAAAGCATCTTTGGAAATGCAATCGGCTTTAAGGGATGTATGTGTCATATGTCGAAAGCGTGAAAATTTCTCTCTTTTTCTGTAAATTATTTTTGTTTTTTTTTCTTTTCTTTTCTTTTCTTTCCTGCAGTTTAATCTCAGAAGGTATTCACGATCGAAAGTTTTTGTCATAAATTTGAAAAAATATTAATTACAATTATTTTCTTTTATGAAGATGTTGCGAAAGCCATATTGTTTTATGATACTTTAATTCTTTTTATATAATCCGCATTTATTTATTTATTTAATTTTTTAAACAGTAGAAATATAAGAAATATGTTTTTCTTTCTTTCTTTTTTTTTTTTCAATTCTGACAGTTCTTTTGACACACGTGTGTCCGTCGTGTCTCCTCTCTCTCTCTCTTGAACATCTTATCCCTTTTCATTTAAAATGCCTCTATTATAATTTGAAAATGTCCAAGTTAAATCCTGACAGAAAATTGATAATTGTTCGATATCTTTTACAATGAGATCTGTATATTGATATTAATGTGTAAGGTTACCGATACGACGTTTTTTTTTTTTTTTTTTTCAAAATAACAAGACTTTTTCCATAAGATAAATTGAAATTCCTTTAATATCGCTCCGGCCCCTAATTCCTCGCGGGCTTTTATAATTTAAAAATCGACGAGTTTCAACGGGAGAGAAGACGACAGGCTATCATCTCTTTGACAGATCTGCATACTGAGAATATTTCATGGCTCGTGACGTTTTACGCGTATTCATATTTGCGTAACAACGCGCGAAATACGCAACACGCAATTCGTGTTGTCGCGTTTCCCCTGCATCGTTTCGCGCGCAACTTTCTTCTCAGTGTAATCGTATACACAGCCAAATTTTGAAACATGATACGACAAAATTAAATAAAATACGTATGTACGTGATATTTTTATTTTAATAAAATTAAAAATATTTTCGTTTATTGTAGATAATTTTTATAAGAAAGTAAAATAGTGAGAGAAAATATGTGCAAAGTGTATTTAACGTAGTAAAGAGAGAAATTATAAAAAAGTGCAACAATCTTTTTACGGATATAGACAGTGATCGATATAATTCTTTAACTTATTCTTATATATTTTAATATTTCTCAAAATAGAGAAAAAAAAACAGAAGAGAAGAGAGGCACAATTTGTACGAGCGAGAATAAGAGAAAGAAAGAGAGAGAGAGAGAGAGAGAGAGAGAGAGAGAGAGCGCAACTACTCTGATATTCCCGCGCGTCTGACTCACCTCGTGCCAGCACGTGTTCTACCTGCTCGACGTGTTTCAAGATCTCCCCCGTGCCCCGCTACCCCCGACGTTTGCGTGCACGAGCAATACACGCACGTGTAGACACGTACGCACGTTCGACGGGCCCATATCCCCCAAAGTATTTCGTTCCTGGTTACCAAAGAAGAGAAGACCACCAGCTTGTCTCATCCTCGTCTCTCTACCTGTCATGGTATTATGCGCCTCCTCGTCGCACCGGCGGGCGATTCGTCCTCGTCTATCTCATCGGTATTCGAGAGGTTTGCTTCGGGGCTCGTGGGAAAATGAGGCAGGTGGTAGTTAGATCTCAGAGTCCGGGAACGAGAGAGATACGCCTGCTTGCTCTTCTCTCCTCCGCCCGAACGCCCCTAGTTCGGCAGCGCCATTCATTCGTGCGGGTATATTATTCGCGCGTGTGTCGGTCACGTGTGTATGCATGAGCAACGCGCCGCGGGGCCCACGGGCCCTGTGGGCGCTTCGCGGCCGAGGCAGGTACATAATTTTTGCTCCATGACCGAGGCACAGGATCAATTAACGAGTGCCCCTTAACGACGGCTTCCGGCATAATTAAAAGCCAAATCACGAGCGTGTTCGAACAAAGTGATCGTTCTACGCGCCATTCTCCGGTGCGATTTTACCGCGCGTGGAAAAGAGATGCCGCGACGATTAAAGTCGAGAAATTAGGTCTACGATTGATATTAAGTATCGAGAAATCTGCGAAACGGTGAAGAAACGAAAGATATCGATTGCATTTGTAAAATCCGCGGATATATCGTATTTTGATGAAATTTCGTCATAAATAGCGCAAGCGAATTTATAATACAAGTCAATAGTACATAATAAAATTTTTTCATATATGTGTGTATGAAAACTATAATCAAATATTTTTATTAAAAAAAGAAAATCAAATTATATATATATATATATAATATTTTAATTGACAACACGCTTAGAATTAAAAAATAGAAACACAAAATATATAAAAATATTTTAATTAATATTATTGCAGAGTGGAGGGGGGGGGGGGGAGAGACAGTGTTTTTGGAACAATTATATAATTCAGTTATAAAAAAATGTAAAAAAATGTTGATAAATTTTTAAATATTATTATGACGTTCTTTTCATATTGATTATAAAATAAAAAACTTACGTAGTAAAGGAATAGTTCCAACAGGCACACTTAAATCATCGACATCTTGAAGATTATACAACACATGGAGCTTCGCGTTTAGATTATTATGTACAGACATTATAAAAATTGGTATTTATTGTCAAAGAATCATCCAGAGAAACGTTATTTTTCCTGCATCCCGTCTCTCAGTTCTCGACGGACAAAATGAGAAAGCGCAGCGAGTGAATCAACGTGTTTTTGTGGAAGTCATACCGTTCAAAGAACAATATTACGAAGCTTATCGTTAATTACTCGAACGGATGCAATTCGGCTATTTTATCGCGCGTCCTCGATCCGAATGATATTTAAATCGACGAAAAAGTCAAACGATAAAGTATCGGACACAAAATATTATTAAATTTGAAATATTTTTAATGAAATAATTATTCCTTATAAAGGAAGATAAGAAGATCACTATAAAACAATAAATGACAATTTTGATTCCTGTCACTTCGACTCTTGGTTAAATGTATATCACGCGAAATACGCGCTTCGAGACTTATCGTTGCGATAATAATTATGTATTATTAGAGATAATTGATTTTATTTATCCTATCAAATTATTTTCCGATACTTGTTTGCGATCTCGTTTAGAAAAGGAATTTAATAATGTCTCGCGCTTCACTACCTCACTGTTCGAGTGTCGCCGTGACAATGATTAACCATAAATAGTAATACGTTAACAATAGCGAGCTAATGTTTACGTCGCCAAGGCCGAAGATCATGTTATTGACAATTCGCAACCGAAAATATTTTTCGCGTATTATGACGTATAAACAAGCGGAATATTAAACTATACAAATATTTTAAATTATAGATCAATTATATTTAATAAATTAATATGTCTCCAAGCTTATCGTCATTTTAATTATTCGGACCTGCGATTCGACTATTTTTTTATGTGTTTTCAATTCGAATCATATTTAAATCTTCGCAAAGTTAAAGCAGAACGGACAAAATATAATTAAATCTTAAGTATTTTTTAGAGAAATAATTATTATTTATAAAGGGAGAGAAAGATCGCGACAGAACAATTTACATTTACATTTCAACTCTTGATTAAATGTGTATATGGTATATGTGTGTGTGTTTTAGTATCGGTAAATAAAAGAAAATTGATAAAAAAGGTAAAGATTCTAATTACAGGGTTAATGTAATTGAATTGCCGATTAAAATAACATTTCAAACCTATCGCATCCGTGTGTATCTTTTTGCCGAATTTCTTATCCGAATTATTGAAATTCTCTATTATTAACAAGTGAAACAAGTTTCGAAAATATTCTTTTTCATTGAGTATGTGTAATATTTTGACGAATATTTTTACCAGGTCGATCTCGTGCCAAAATTCTCATATTACATTGTAACCTTGTTCAAAGTGTTTACTCATATTTATATATTTCGCTTTATCGACTTGATGTTTCAAAATACATGCACGATCAACAGTTTTGTAATTTTCTGACTCTGTTCATCGCTTGTTTAATTCATATATCATATAAGGAATTGAAATGGGGAGAAAAAAAAAACAAGAGTTCGAATGAGAACCTCGTCAAAGATCAGGAGGTATAGATATCGTAATTATGTGATGCATCAAAAATCCGACGAGTCATCTATCTCATCGATTTCCTTGTAAAATCCTATCTCAATTTCGAAGAAAATTACGAAAACGATGAGTCAGCCGCGTTGGAATTTTCGGATAAGAAACTCTCGTTTCTGTGGCCTGTCAAACGTATCTGAGGACGGGTCCCAGGTTCCATAGATCGACCATTGCATTGCTAAAAGCTATGTCATGCAGTTCGGAAAAAGAAATTTCCTCCGTTTAATTTTTAACATGCAATCTCGCGAATAAATGTCATTCGATGCCCATATATGCGTGTTTGTAATTTTAAAATGTCAAAAAGAAACTATCACCTGTATCAAGCATATGATACAAAATTGCAAGAGAAAAAAATTTTTTTCTTCTGACAGAAAAATAAGATTTTATATCCTCTATACTTGTGTGCTTTATAATATTTCAAGTCTTTGTGTTTCAAGTAAAGTGTTGCCGATAATATTTAAGATGCGTTATCGTATGTTATGTAAAAGCAGTTTTATGATGACTTGTGTTTCAAAATTGACAGGCATTCTAGGATTAATATTATTTTCTCCTACTTATCTACTTGAATACGATTAATATGTATCGCGTATCTGCGCTATTGCATTATTGAATAAAAATATATTTACATGACAAAAATTTATATTCGTTCAAAGAAAATCGTGAGCCATTTATTTGACGTAAAATTTCACGGAAACAGAAGCGAGGAAAAATTTCAATAAAAACGAAATATGATTTCTTCGTTACTTACATCTTCTTTTGCTACCGACTCTTTTACCAGACTTCCTGCTCCGTCTCTCTCTCTCTCTCTCTCTCCCTCCCTCTCTCTCTTTCTCTCAATCTTCTACACATTTTCTTTTGCCTATTTTATTTTCTCCCGAGATACCCTCCTTCGTGTATCAGCCAATTGCATGTGTCGTTAAGTGTACTTTGATAGCATCTGACGCGATTGCAAGATAATGCTGCTCGTAATTCATTTTCTGTCTCGCTCTTGCAACATTGATCGAATCCTTCCGTCCCCGCGCGATCTCGTGGGACCTAATTAGCGCGATGTTGCGGCGACTTGACTGTCTGAGACGTTTTTATGATGTAAATGTAACCACGAGGAGTCAAGCGTGTTCAGTGAAAGCGGACCAAATATGATTTCTGAGAAATGGCAGATTACACATGAAAATTTCCAATCTCATTCCTTAGGTTTTCTTTCTGTAATCTTTAGTTGCATCGAAGATGTTGCGAAGAAATTAGATTCGTTATAAAATATTACTGTTTTGAAAAAACAAAAATGTAAGTGTAATTACATATATACATATTTCAATATATTTTGATTTATGCCTAAATTCTCGAAAATTTATGACATTATATTTGCTTGAGTTTCCGCGATGATATTTAATTTCGTCAAGTTATCTGTCATTTTTATTAGCCTACCAGGTGTGCCCGATTAAATTTGCGCGGATTTTTATGTTATTGCTATAATTATATGACAGAGAATTAAAGTGGCAATTTAAAAAAAACAATCTTAACATAATGGTATTCCCAATCGATTAGCGAGCATCATCAAGCGCACGCATGAACGCATGTCTCGAATGTGTCGACGAACAATGTAGAATTGATCTCGTATCACGCGCTCGGCGCTCTGCGCACGTGCTCGCGCTGCAGCACGTGACATGCGAAAGCTACAATGCGATAAACGGAAGGAAGGAAGGAACATCTGAGAAAATGAGAGAAATTTTATATATAATGGCATCGAGAAATATGAAAACATGAATACTGTTTAATATTATGTATTTTATAATCCAAACAATCTATCATTATACGTAGAAACAATTAATTTGTTGCAAGTTATTTTTTTTAATCGACGATTAGCCCACGTGACGCAACGGCGTTCCCCAACAAAGTTCTCGTCGTTGCAGCAATGTCGAGAGCCTACACAGATGCGGCGGTATGAATTTTCTCACACTCTTTACAGTCGCGAGGTTTTTACTTTCCCAGGTTCTCTCTCCGGTAACGTGTAATGCACACACGCGTGCGGGGTCGTGCGATCGCGTGCCCGCCTCCGAGACCGGGAGAAGGAAAGAGAGAGAGAGAGAAAGTCTTATTATAATAAGTGCATCAGCTGTCCGGGAACATATGTCACGAGTCGTTTGGCTCGTGCCAATGAAATCGTGATCTTCCGCTACGAGCTTTACCCCCCTCTTGTATCCCCGGGATATCAACCACCCTTCGTAATGTCCGTTCGCACGCGTCGACTCGCACGCGTGTAAAAATACTTCGAGAAAGCTGAAAGTGTATATAAGGATCAACACCGTGGACAGGATATTCGCAATAATTAAGATAATCGTGAGAACGTTCCCAATGTTGGTTCCATTCGAGTGCCCCTGGCGAGAAGTAACAAGGGCTTGTTTCGGATGACGTACGACACGTATGATGTAGTAAATAATTGAATTAGTGATCTTTGAATATCGGGTATAATTTTCACAAATTGGTGTACGATTAATAGATTTTATATTTCAAAAACTTACTTTGATAGATATCATTATTACAAAAGAATCGTTTATCTCTTATTCCTCTAATAACGTCCCTTTTTTTTTTCGGTATAAAAATATATAAAAATATATATTATATAATATAATAAATATAATTAATAAAATTAATATATATTCAAGAAATTAGATTAATTTTGATACTTGCCTATATTATAATTAATGTACCGTAATTTATGGTATATCTAAAGCGCGATCTTGGAAAACTACAATACGCGGCTGACCTGAATTATCGTGAGAAAAGCCGATCGAGAAGCGACTCGTACGATGTACAATATTTTCAAAAAGACGCTTCGTCTGAATGGAGTCGTACTTCATTTAACACTGCTCGCGACATAACATGAACGACCCCCTGACCTACTGCGCGAGTGAAGCAATCGTGAAGAGGCGTAAGAAGAAGCAGCCGCAGTGGCAAGAAGAAGAAGAAACGAGAAGAACCGAGTGAAACATTCTCACGGAACGTCGAGGTTCACCTGGCCCCCCTAACGTGTATGATGCACATCGAGCTGCTGCCGCGCACTTTGCCCCCCTATTTAAATGACCTTTCCGCTACCCCATTTCTTTTCTCTTCTTTTTTTTTCTACAGCTCTGCGTGGCACGTGCTCGCAATGCACGCACAAGGCACACGCCGGCGTTACTTCCGTATGCGCGGTCTTTCACGGCTTCCCGACAATATCCGGTAGAACCTGAATCCGGTCGGCTTCCCGTAACCTTCGACCCTATCGCAGAATCATGGCTGGTGGCGCGATCCGTTCTTCTTTGCAAAGTTGCTTCCAATCGGTTTGAACTCGGAGTTCATTGTTCGCGTGCGCTAGTAGGGTTTATTTACGTATAAATTAACGCAATTTATATATCGATCTTCAATAACATACGCTTAAAAGTGAATTAGCTTGAATGAATAGAAAGAAAAATGATTTGTCAAGAAATGATGGCAGACACGCATTTTGCCACACGTGCGTCATCGATAAGATAATGAACGACGTCGCACACGTGCCTAATAGTCAATATTCTTTCGTAGATTGTCACGTCATGTGACTGTCACGTGCCAATAATGTTTCAGCGAACACGACTTCAACGTCGACATCGTTGAAGTTTCATTGAAAATTAAGCCGTGAAATAATAAGCGTAAATAAATTTTGCAAATTTATACAGTAACGTTTAATGTGCGATAAAGTTGAATTTCGGATGATGAAAGATTAAAGCAAGGGGGGGGGGGGGGAAAAAAAGGCGCACATACTATTTCTCTCGTTAAGAAATCCACGTAATTTCATCGCGACAAGTGTATGTGTTTGAAGGCAAAGATTGAAATGTCGAAGATTTTTTACGCGGCGCGCAATTATTAGCGCGGAACATCAAAGTAGATAAGCCAATACGCTATTAATCTCCAATTAATATTCTCTACGGAAACGATTAATGTACGCGATATGTGTATTCAGGTACGTGGAATCGGCCAGGAAAGGAATGAGCTGTACGGATTCCCGGAAGCTGCATTAGGGTGAGTGTATTTCTGAATATATATTTGCTCAATTTTTTTTTATCGCGTTGATTCTGCGAAACAATCGCGCGTGCGTATGAATTTTCTCGAGAAAAACTATATGGAATATTAGTAAATACCGTTTCCTCTACGCTGATAAACATTTTTCTCTTCCGGGCTTGGTTTTTGAGATATTCGACTGGATGGATTAAAATGGGCCACCCAGTATACATCCGATGTACATTCTAATATAACGCGCAATTGCAAACGCATCGAAGACACGGCAAAAAGCGTGAAAAGGTTTTGCGCGCGACGGGCCGAAATCGATTTAAAAAGTCTGTCCCGGATTCTCAGCCGATGCCGTCGTTTGTTTGGAGGGGAAACGGCACCGATAGGACCTCGAAGGCGCCCTTTGTGGGCCGTCTCGGGGCCCCAAGATTGCGCACGTGCTCGGTTTTCCCACGCGTATAGCGCGCAGCCGGCCTGCGCTCGAAAGGGCGAGGATACCGAGACGGGAAAAGAAGGATGGGGCACGCCTTAGGCCCCCATTGTGTCGAGCACGGGCCCTGAGACACTGAAAATTAAAGGTCTCTTCTCCTCGATCTTGTACCCGCGAGGCGTACCTCGATCGTGCAAAACGCCAATGCCCGCGAAGGGTAGTTCTCGCTCTCAACGAGCGTACGATCTCTAACCGTCATTCAATGGAACAACACCTTTCGCGATTAATGACACGAAACGGAATCGGCGTATCGGCCAATCGGATTCTCGTTTGCGATAATAACAGAACTCGTGGCAGGTATTATGAGCATAATAATGACCCGCTGACGCGCACACGCAGTGTCCGCTACTTGTCATGTGATAATTTGACGATGTTAAAATCCACAATTCATAAGAGCGTTTTATATAATTGCTATATTTACATATTAATATTATTTATTATTTATTATTATTTATTATTGTTTTTCGAAACTTTATTATTTGGCGACAAGAGCTGTCAGAGCGTGTAAAGGATAAATAAACGGAACACACAAATCTATATGAATGTTTTGACTCGTGATATATATTATTTTGCGAGAAATTTCTAAAGAAACTGAGATAATGATAAATAAAAATGAATATCAAAACTATTAGATTAAAATATTTTTAAATGAAGATTAAAAATCATCAAGATCTTGTTATTATCTCTCTCGTGGTGAACAGCAAATTATCATTACAAATCATGGAATTTTTATTTAAAAGACGGGTGATTTTATGATAAAATATTTAATAAAAAAATGAACGTGAGACTTATATATTTCTAATTGGAATTTATAATACGAATCGAGTTAGCGATGTTATTAATTCATTGCGCAACATGTTACGAAGAAAAAGTGCAGAATAACGTAGTGTGGACGAGTAAGTAAGAAGAGAAGATGCCGTAGGGATCGCGGGAGAACGAGAGGGAGACGGAGAATCGAAACGAGCGTGCGTAATTATTCGGTGCGAACGACGTTTAAGTATCCGGCTCGGATCGCAAAATAAGAGATGTAGTACAGGAGGACAGAGAACGTAGAGGAAAAAGCAAGCGAATGAGGAGCGAAAAAAAGAGGAGGAGTTCAACTAGCGAAGGGAAGAGACACACGAAATATAGTAAGGGCGGAAGATGGGGTGGAAGAGGAGGAGGAGGAGGAGGAGGAGATGGAACGGCCGTGTAGGATATAATTCGGCCCAATGGCCTCGGCGAAATTAGTATCTTAAAGCGCATCCGAAGCCTG
Organism: Polyergus mexicanus; assembly: GCF_030449975.1. Lineage (NCBI taxonomy): Eukaryota > Metazoa > Arthropoda > Insecta > Hymenoptera > Formicidae > Polyergus > Polyergus mexicanus. Next base: position 1,434,645 of record NW_027223344.1, read on the forward strand.
GGAGGACGATTTTACGAGCAAAATTAAAGTCGCGTCCAACAAAGATCTCACTTTTGGCCAATTTTCGCCGGCTGACGATAGGTTACGCGGACAAGGCGTAATGAAAGCGTTTCAGCACTTTCAGCAACGATCATCATGTTTTGAATATCCGCCAAAAATTTTTTTCATTCCTTAGTGTCCCTTGTAATTATCAACGATGTACCCGATAATTATGCCTAATCGAGCAACTGCTGAAACATCCAAGAAAATCCCGAACAGTGATAATAATATAGGCGAAAAGAGAGAGAGAGAGAGAGAGAGAGAGAGAGAAAGTGATTTTTCATATATTTATTTTTGTAACTAAAATTGTTAACTATCTCTTTTGCTATTAAAATTATTTTGTAAACATAATATATTCCCGATACCAATTTACACACCTAATAAGATAACCTAACCTAACCCCTTCTCCAAAAAATTTCAGTTATAATTTTTATTTGTTTACTCCATTCTTGTTCTAATCGTCTTATTATTAATTGATTATCCAAATTCAATTCAATGAAAATTAATATCAAAATAATACATCTTTCTCTCAATCTCTTGCTTTCGATAATTGAATAAGTTTACAGCGTGCATATAATATTAAACCATCCTATTAACGGAAGATAAATAGATCCTCCCTCTCATTTATGTCAATCAGTTTTAAACAATTACATCCTAAAAATAATCATACGAGCGCATACATAATAAGGGTAATCGTTTCCCAGCAACCGCGTGCAATAGTTAGTTGAATAGAGTGTGCGAGATTATTTTATAAGCGAGTCATCGAGCAAATCATTATATTAAAATTTATTTTCTGAGCCTATCCGCTGGTTGTCGTAACGCGATATTCGCAGAAACGCGTCTACTACTCGGACTACGAGGACGAAAGATCGCCGCCGGAGCAAAATTAATTAATCGCTCTGTCGCGCGATCGTCTTAACGATCAATTTGTTATACGGCCCTTTACAGCGACGAGCCTTATCGAGCTTCATCCGCGACTTCCTTTGCCGCGTTAATACGCGTAAAATGATCCATCAGTCGCGCCATCGATAGTCGCGACATATCGCGGTGTCCAGGAATACGTATATATGATACATGGGCACACGGCACACGATTCAACACCGTGTAGCCGGTGAGATTGCGATCACGATCCAGAGTTGCGCCGGACTTGTGCCCAGCACGCTTCTCGTTCGGCGAAGCGGGAGAACCAGAAAGCGAGGAGCGAAACAGAGAGAAGGGAAAGGAAGAAGAAGAAGAAGAAGAAGAAAAAGGCGTAGATTTCTCGATAGGAAGATCCAGCACGAGGAAGCTGCGACTATGATAGAAGAAGCTGTACCTTATAGATGGACGAGGACAGCTCATCTATTTTGCCCCGTGACAAGGAGAGAAGAAACGAAGAAGTTAGCGGAGATCTAGTCCTTCCGTATGAGCGCTCGTGGAAATAAGCGCCAATGAACGATAGAGAGAAACAGAGAGGGTAGAATAGAGGAGGGAAGTGGGGAAAAGTGAAGGATAGAGAGAGAGAGAAAAAGAGAGTGATTACGAGCCATGCATACCATGGCACGACCACTCGTCGACGATTAGCCGAGGAGGTAGAGAGCATCGACTCCGCGTCATGGCTAGGTGCAACAAGGACGCAGAAACGGTGACGATGGCTTGGTGTGGGCGCGTGTCTGGCAGCTGCCGCTTACAGGTGGTGTGCTTGCTTGGGAACCAACCTCTACGGACAGTTCCCACGGAAGGCTTGCTCCCCACCATGCATGCCCAACACTCGTCCCCTCGCCCCGTCCACACGGGGCCCCATGCCTATATAAGTCGCAGCCTCGCCCGACCGCGACTACAATCACACTCTGTTCGTGCTCACTCGAAGGTCGGGCTGAAGGCTTACGTGTTGTCCGCACGTTTCCTTCCGCCAACCGCAAGTGACTCGCAATCGCAGACGACGAACAAAGTTTGACAAACCGTGTTTGTAATAACAGGACGCGGTCGCGTTCGCGATAAAACAATATCAGTTATCGTGTGAAGTTTTCATTGTGTCGCAAGAGCCCGCTCCAAAAAGGATTAATCATGCAGGTGCACGAGCAGATTATCATGACCGATGGGCAGGAGCAGCCGATCTCTAGGACATATCAGTATCGAAAGGTAAGCGTCATCTCGACATTCTAACGCTATCGCTCTAATCGCGCTAAATGTAAATTTCGAATCGTTTAACGATTAATCGAACGATTAACTTGTGTGAATTTTTTTCATTATCCCTAACTGTCGACTATAGCGATTCGTTCATTTCGATTCGCAGGTGATGAAACCGATGCTCGAGCGCAAACGTCGGGCGCGCATCAATCGTTGCTTGGACGAACTGAAGGACCTGATGGTGACCGCGCTGGCCGGTGACGGCGAGAACGTGGCGAAGCTGGAGAAGGCGGATATCCTGGAGCTGACGGTGCGTCATCTGCACAAGCTCCAACGTCAGCAGCGTCTCTCGGCGAATCCGGTGATCGATGCCGATCGCTTTCGCGCCGGCTACACGCATTGCGCGAACGAGGTCAGCCGCTGCCTTGCAGCTACCCCCGGCGTCGATGTCGCCCTCGGCACCAAGCTGATGACGCATCTCGGCCACAAGCTCAACTCCATGGACAAGACCGGTCCTTTGACTATCCACGTGACCACGCCACAATCGTCGCCGTCGCCCTCCAGCGTGATCAGTTCCGATGAGTACTCGATGCCGTTGACGCCAGCCTCCAGCCAACCATCCCCGGTACGAACCGACATCGACACCGTCTCCCAGAGCCATCGGGGTCTCCTGCAGGTGGCCAAACCGAACGAGCCCATCTGGCGACCGTGGTAAATTTCTATCCGGCCAATCGGCCGAGTATCGAAACCGGCGAAAGGAAGGAAAGAGAAGAAGGAAGAAGTCTGCCCACTGTGCGACAGACGAAGACATGCGCTTAGACTCGAGGATTTCCATTTGCTCAAAACACACTCGGCGAACGTCATGTTCTCCGTCATTCTGACAATCGTCGCCGCAAACATCTTCGCGATAACGTTCCAGCGAGAGTCGGCAAGCACTGGGATCTCGATACGTAGTCTTCTTTCGGGGCCGAGCGCGGCTGAAGCTTTAATTTACTCGACAGTTAGATATTTTCTATTGTTTATTTCATACTTTTATCGAGGATGTTTTTCTTTTTTTCTTTTTTTTTTTTTATTTTCTCGCCGATATAACGTTGTTGTATAGAGTCTCTCCACCGGTCAACAAATCGGATATAAGGGACAACGACGACGAATGATCTCTCGAGGCAACGATTTCGGTCATTTCGAAAGGCACGCGAATTATATGTAAAAATGACCGAGCGGAGAATCTTGTGATAGAGAAACGTGTACCTGTGATATTTACTGTAGTAGGCGTAGAGAATGATACTAGATTTTTAATAAACATGTTTCGTATCAGCATAATCAGCGTATCTGCATGATTCTTTACTGCCCACCCAATCGATATAAATTCAGATCAATTTCAAACACACTGCGTAAAAGAGAACTCGTTTCAGTTTCTCTCAATTAACATACTCTCGTGCGTATATTAGTTTTCATTAATATTCACGCAACGTACGTACGTAATAAAATTATGTTAATTCATATCATATTAACATAAATTATTTAAACGCGTCAGCAAAATATGCAAGCTTCTTAAAGATATTTAAATAGATAAAATTTATAAATATTCTATACCAGAGTTGTTAACTTTCGATTCAAGAATCTGTAGTCTCTTATCAAGAATGATGAGAATTTTGACAAAAAAAGGGGGGGGGGGGGGCATGGAATGGACAGATTGATGAAGATGAATAAATATTACAGTCCTAATTATATATATAATTAATATATTTTAAATTATATCTATTATATGTATATACCGTAATACTTTTACGTACAGAATAACGAGATAAATCAATTGGTAAAAAAAAATAATTGTTTTTATGAAAATTATTTACAATGTATTTTTTAAAATAATTATTATTTTTCTTTTGTTTGGCACTGTTTCTGATACATTTGAGTGGGTCCTTTAAAATGGGACAACCTGTATGTCTATCGTCTAGGAAGGAAGCAGGGAGGTCTCTAGTATCTTTTCAAATAGCACCGCTTGACGGAAAAAGAAGAAAAATGGGAAAAACATTTGCTGAGATTGGAGGGCAACCCTAGCTACGACTTACAAAATTTGAAAATAGAGCACTTGCTCGAAATGCCATGACCGTGAAAATATCGAGTTACAAGTTTTGCCGCGGACATGGAAAGTTTAATCGGGCAGCGTCGCGTTGCATCAATTAATTCGCAAGTGATGATTCTACATTTTTGTACAAATTAGGCGACGCATTCATAAAAGTAATCGCGCCGAAAACGATACCCGCTATATTTCTATTGTATCTACATTGAATTATCGTAAAAGTAGGCGAATGATATTTAATGATTTGAGAACACATGGAGAGAGATGTCTCAATGGGAAAAAAAAAAAACGAAAATTTATACGCATTTTTAAAAACAGTATTTATTTCACAAGAATATAATTTTAAATTATATAAAACTTAACGCGTATAAATTTTCGTTTTTTTTTTTCTGAAACATACATCTAATATATTGTATTTCAGAGCCTACAAATCTGTTCAAAGATTTTGTCATTAACCTGCCTCATTTTTTATTTAAAAGAAACGGAGCGAAAATAATTTTTTTTCGAGAAATTTTCGAGTTTCTATGCCTCGAGTAATACATAAAAATTTATAAATATGTCTAATATATGTGTGAAAAAAAGGCTCTACAACTCGAATCCCAGATCGTAATCGCGAGTCGGAATCTGAAATGTGATCGTGAAATTTGAAACTTCCGTGTGGTATGGCGGTCGATCGCAATCCAGGTCGTATCAAAACGGAAGTTTTGAAATATCTCCTCATTCAATCTGATATTTTATAACACGCGATTACACACTCTCTCTCGTTTCTTTGATTGCAATAACTATTTATCGGATTCCCTTTAATGCGATTCTCGAGGGCACGTCTCGAACATGTAAATATTTAATACGATTTTACTATTGATATGTCTCGATTTCTCGAGTTCTCACACGAGATCAGTAAAGGCCATTGCACGTAATATTGTTTTACTCGTAATCATAAAATTATAAGCAAATCGACCAATCACAATCAAGCATTCCAGCAATGCAATAAAAATATTTAACTGTGATTGATTAATTTGCTTACGGTCTTACAGTACTCTGCGTTGATACCAC